>NC_134714.1:109125833-109431111 GCF_049634645.1 Pelodiscus sinensis | reverse complement strand
GGATTTGGAAACCCCCAACAAGACTTTGAAAATCTCTTGGAATTTCCTGAAGTCCTGGAGTCACCTGGTAGGAAAGGGGATGATATAGTCATAACCTCACCTGGTGAGGAGGATGGAAATCTAGCCAACTCCAGCGGAACTGCTGGGGCTGTGGTATAAAATTGTTCCTCTGCTATCAGATTCAAGGGCTTGCTTGATGGATCTCTGGTGGGAAAAGAGCAGGTGACAGCTCTCTTGTGGATCAGGTAGGCACTCAGGATCCCCAATATGGCCAATAAGCTGGCTCTGCAGTAGGTTGCAGAGTCACCATGCCATGGGCTACCAGTTACTCTGGAAAGGATGAGACGGTAGTTGGTCCCATGGTATGCTGGTCTTCACAATGATGCATAGGAGAAGTGTGATAGAATTGATTCTTCTAGTTACAATTCATTGGAAGAGGAAAAGACAAACTGCTGTTCTAATGGCTGAGCTGTTGAAACAGCAAATAGAATATATGTGGGAAGGGCAGGATATCCCGTACCTTAGGCACATCCCATAGTGGGCATATGATTTCTGTGAAAGTTGAGTGGCCTGATCAAGGAGAAAATTTGGGATCTGCAATGTGTAGACATCCTGGGGTGAAGCTACATAGACAGAACTTCCTGGTGTGAGGGACACTCTTTCCTGGTATTGGTTCTGAAGTCTTTCCTTGAATGGGAAGGTCTCATGTCTTAGGAGGTGCCAGAGAAGGCAATACTGATATTTCATTGCCCGGAATCACTGGATCTCACTAAATAGTGGTCATTTTCTTGTACCTGTGGGAATGAACTCCATCTGGCCAATCTGCTCATCTGAGTGTTTCCTAATCTCCCAACAAGGCCTCAGCATGGGGATTGTGGGGCTCATTCTGCTAGCACCAGAGTCAGATGTTGTAGCACTGAACCAAGCCTGGATCTGAATGTGGTTTTATGCCATCTCCATGAGAAACTTCTAGTTCAGCTGTGAAAGGACTGGCACATAGTGAACATAGCTGTGATGTGAGCTTCTTCCAGGCAGTAGAGGAAGTTTTCGTGGTTGTCACTGACCAAGAAGGATCACAGGCAAGAGTTTAAATCTCAGAATTCTGGGCATAGTCTGTTATAGGCAGGGAAGGAGAGACAGGGAAAAATCCTTGAAGTCTCCTCTAAAACTGTTAAAACTAGTAACTCTTAAAACTAGGAAATAAATAAACCTAAAGTAAACTCTGAAATTCAGAATTACAAACACCTCTGGAATGAAGATTGTTTGTAACTCTGAATAAAACGTTATGGTTGTTCTTTCAAAAGTTTACATGTGAGCATTGACTTAATACAGCTTTGAATCTTTACTATGCAGAAGAACAATGCTCCTTTCCCTTTATTTTTTTTAGTTTATATTTAACACAATACTGTCTTTTATTTTGTCTCTAATGCTGCTTGATTGTGTACTTCCAGTTCCAAATGACATGTGTGTTTGACTGGTCAGCTTGTAACTTTGAGGTTCTACTGTAGTACAACTATAATTAAAACTGATACAACTATTTACAATTATGCTTTTTAGAAGTGCATGAAAGACAAGGACACTGACGGTTCCAAACTGGATCACAGAGTGGTAAGAAGGAACTGGAAATGTGGTAAGTCTGTCCCACCATTTATCATCTCAGACATAAGCATTAGGTGAAACAGGGCACATCCGTGTACTAATGGACACTATTTTCCGATTCCAGATTAACGCTGTGCATATGTAACCCTCAATAGAATACAATACAGACTATCTCTTGAAAGAGAAACTTAAATTGCCAGCAACATTATTGTGTGTTTGAGCAGATTATGCCTCTCCTCCCAAAACAAATCTCTGGTTGGAGATCATTTCAGATACCTGTTTCTGGGAGGAGGAGGTGAGCCTTTTTATAAGCCTTTTCCTTTATGTGAGTTTGACAAGCATATACTGTGCATTCACTGTGCATATGCAGCAATATGTTGCCCTCTCCTGTATGGGACTACTATGATTCTGAAGCTGTCAGGGACATTAGACTTTCTAGCCCTGATCCTGTGAACACTAATGCAAATGCCTAACTCTACTCACACATATAGCTCCATTAGAGGTGTAAAAGTGGGGACTCGGTGGAGGCAACTTCCTATTGCATAATCTAATATTTTTGTTTAACAGCATCATTCTAAACAAAGGAGAAAAATAAACTAATGTTTGAGAAACAGATAAAATTGGTAGGATTTTTTTCAAGCTCTTAACACATTCAATAGAAATTTTAAAAAATGCTAACAATAAAGTTATGACAGGAGTCATTTTTTTAGAAACAGAAATAAAAGCAGTAAAAAAAGGAATCATTCCCAAATAGCAAATGCTGTGTACCCTCCAAATTTATAATTTATCATCAACCAGTTTATTTTTTTAAATAATTCTTTCTATACCTACCTGCTCATAAAATTCATTAACAATGCCTTCTGTCCATTTCAGGTGCAGATCTCTAACTTTTGCTGGGCCATTAATATCTGCCAATTTGATGCATATTTGACAAACTAGCAGGCGGTCATTCTCATTATTCCATTCTATACCATGACTGTTTATATCATTGACCTGTTTGAACAACATATTTTTAATCAATGTTAGATACTCTTGTAAAAAAAGCTATATATTATTTGATTACATTTTAAATCTTTGCAAATATTGTCCTTTACTGTTAATTTTTCTGTAATGTTTTGTGTTGTGTAATCATAAAGAGCTTTATTAAAAATGGAGAGATCAGATGTTACCAGCAGCATGTAACTAGACAGGAAGATGATTGAGCTTAAAAAAAGTGACAAATTGAAAGAACTGTAATTACGTGCTATCAGTTTTCCCTTCTTTATGGGGCTGTACTGCAGTAAGTGTGCATTGTCACTGCACTGTATTATTTTTATTTCCCATTTTTTAATCTTTAAAGCTTTTTTTCACTTAAAAGTCATAATTTTTATATATATCCACTGAACTGGTTTCATTCTTTTCTAAATCTAATGGCAATCTATAGTTGACATCTAGAAAACTGATACTTTATTTCATATCCAAACACTAATTTAGAACGTTTATATCTCCTATTATGTGTGAAACAGAGAAATTGTAATGTATATTAAATATATGTATTCACAGGATATTCTGATTCCTAAAAACTAGTATTTTAATGCATAACAGGATTGAAGGTTTCTACTGATAAAGAAAATATATAAAAAAGGAAATGTTAAGTATCAGAGTGGAATTCTATACTAGTATGTTAGGGTATGTTCAATGGTTTGATTTTTAAAAGACTGTAAGTACTCTCTTTTATGTAGGACATGCTTCCTACTCGTGCTGACATTTATAGTTCAAAGTTCTTTAAATGTAATCTTGTAAAAGCAATAAACTTTTAGCAACAATGCTGATAGCAGTATGATCTCATAATCAGCTGACCATAGGCATTAACGCGAGTAACAAACCTTGGCATTAAATTCAGCAAGAAAATCAAAATGTTTCTTGAGATCTGTGGCAAGGATTGCTTCGATAACTAAGAAACGAAACCGTTTGAATTCCACATGTTCAAGATTAGGTAGAAAGTTGTATTCTGGTCGAGATAAAAAGAGATTCCATGCAGATGCAGCATGATGGTTTTCAAGGACTGATCTATCATTGTACAGCACAGCCTACAAAGTAATGAAAAACAAAACAGGTGATTTAAGATTCAAAATTAGAAGAAGAAAAGGGGAAAAATTAAATAGTGAAATTTTTGTTTAATGCATCTGATACCAAAAACACTAAGTTGCATTTTAATTTTGGAGGCTGAACTAAACAAAAGCGTTCTTTGTAGGCAGACATGCACAGGGAAATAAAAAAAATCAGACCAATCTTACTTTTAATTCTGTGAATATTACTGTAAAGTTGTTACCATTAAGAAAAACATGTAGATAAGTATAAAATATGCTTCATCTTATTTGACAGGTTGTTGCAGCGAATATGAACTAATATGTCTGCCTCGTGTGAAGGAAGAAAGAAAACAAGATGCAGAGCTTAATACAAGGCACATTTTTAAGCAAAATATTTTCATGGAGTTTTTACCTTTAAAATGGTACTCCTAAGTGAAAAGTTTGATTAAATTGGCTTTTTTGAATGAAATGGTTAGTTTTCAATAGTTCTCTCTATTGTCTCCTTATAGAATAATTACCATTTGTAAAAAATGGTGGAACAGTCTACTTATGCTTTAGCTTAATTCCTTGCCAGCAATTACTAAAATGGAATCTTAGCTGAGGAAGAAAAAAAAATCAATATTCTGCAGAGACAAGCTTTATTTGTAGTGCTGAATTCTGAAAAGAAAATGTTACATTTTTGAATGAAAGAGCTAATGAAATTGTAACCAATTAACAAACGAATTTAATAACTTGTATATAAAGTTCAAGAAAAAGCCAAAGCCCTCTATGGAAAAACAGCTAGACATTCATTCATTTTAATAGTGTGAAAAGTCTGTGGCATGTACCAAAGAATCATCCTTTCAAAATCAAGTGGAGTAAAATTTCTACAGTCGAATTAACAAAAGATATAAGACAGGGTTGGGCAAAAGATGATCTGCGGGCTGGATCCAGACCACAACAGTCTCAGCCAACTCCTTGCCTGCCTCACCCCACCGCTCAGCATTCAGGGTCACGTGTGTGTTTCTGAATACTGAGGGCCAGTAGGCAGGGGAGACAGGCTTCTCTTGGTGCTCCCTCCCCCAGGAGTTCCTATTGGCTGGTTTTGGCCAATAGCAGTGCCTATTCGCAGGACAGGCAGCATGTGAAGTGCCCTTCCTCCTTCAGGCTTCAAGCATTCAGTTCAGAGCAGTAAACATGGCTCCTGCAGGTCCCCTGAGCACATACAGGGGCTGGAAGGCAGGGACCCTGGCTAAGGAACCTGCTGGGCTGCTGGCTGGCTGGCAAGTTCTCCCAGCCAGAACCTGTTTCTGGCATCCCAGCCTCTCCCTCTTTCCAACCCTCTGCTCCCCTACTCCTTGACCATGTAACCCAAACTTTCTGCACCCCTGCTCCAGCCCTCAAACACCGTCACAAACACTGCATCTCCTCCTACACCATTCCTCAGGTTACAACACCCTCCCAGAACTTGCACCCCAATCTGCTATCCCTAGTCACAGCCTAAATCTGTCCCTGGCACAACCCAAATCCCTGCACCCCCTTCTGCATTCCGTTCCATTGCCCCCAGGTCACAATCTCCTACTTTACCCAAACTCCCTCCCAGGTCTCTCACCCCAATTCCTTACCCCAACCTCCCTTCTGCACCCAAACTCCATCCCAAACCTCCACACCTCCTCCATTAATATAATGGAAGAGTGCGGCCCTTGACCACTTGCCAAATTCTTAGAGTGACACCCACCAAAAAATTATTGCCCACCCCTGATATAATGCAATCTACAATGGATTTTTTTTAAATTGGGCTTGTCCCATAATTTACCTCTAAATTGTACAAGGAGGCTTGAAAGATTATTTATGTTGTAAAGTTCAAACACTAGAAGATTTACCCGGCATTGCTCGGGTCCTTAAATGAATTTTTGTTTTTTTGAAAATAAAATGAAAATTTACATGTTTCTTTTGAATCATTGTTCTGGGATAGGGCTGGGGAGGATGGGTTCAGAACATAGGCTGTCCCGGTGAGAGAGGACTACCTCACCACATCAGGCCTGGTGAGTAGCACCTGTCCATGGCTGCTGCAGCTTCAGCAGGTACAGCTGGGGGAAGGGTGCATGTACTTCAGCTGGGGCAGGTCCAACTTCATCTGCCCTGTGCTCTCCAGTCAGAGTGAGGAATACAGCAAAGAGAAAGTTACTCACCTTGTTCAGTAACAATGGTTCTTGGAAATGTGTCTCTCTGTTAGTGCTCCACTTTAGGTGCTAGCGTGTCCTTGTGCCAATCAGAGATTTTTGATAGCAGTGCCCTGCTGTGCCATGTGTGCACAGTGGCACCGTCTTGTGTTATTGATGCCCTCTGACTGCGCATGCAGCACCTCTGTTCCTTCTCTACCTTGGCTATAGCGCCGAGAAGGCTCAAAAGTAGCGGAGAAGGGAGGGTAGTGGAGCACCCACAGGGGGACACATCTCAAAGTACCATTGTTACTGCACAAGGTGAGTAACTTTCTCTTCTTTTTTGAGTGATGTTCCTGTGGGTGTTCCACTTTAGGTGACTAAAGAGCAGTGTCCAGCTGAGGAGGTGAGCTTTGAAGCCTCATTCCAGATATAGTAGATAGTACTGCCTGTTCCACAGATGTAGTTGGGATCGGGCCAGATGTTATAGTGTCCGGCAAATGTGTTCTCTGATGATCACACTGCCACTCTGCAAATGTTTGTGAGGGAGATGCTATTGAGAAATGCTATCGATGCTACCGATCTGGTGAAGTGAGCTGTGATGGTCGCAAGTGGTTGGTTGTTGTGAATGGTGTAGCAGATATGGATACATGAAGAGATCCACTTTGATAACCTTTGAGAGAAAACTGATTATCCTTTACATCTTTCTGCAATGTAAACAGAGAGACTCGGGGATTTTCTCCAAGGCTTTGTCATGTTGAGGTAGAAAGCGATGGCTCATCGGACATCCAGAACATGCCAGGAGGCTTGAAGCACATTCTCATGCAATTTTAGAAAGAAAGCAGGTAAGTTTATCGGTTCATTTATATGAAAAGAAGTTGGGACTTTCGGGAAGAACTTGGGGTGGGGTCTTAATGTCACCTTGTCCTTACAGAAGGGGGGTTAGGTCATCTGAGCTGCTATTTCACCCATACGTGTACTTAATGTTATTGCTACGAGACAGACTACCTTCATAGACACAGACAGAGGTTCGTGGAATGTTACAACTGCTGCTGTGTGGACTCTTTTATCGAGCTCATGGCAGGCCTGATTTTTTCAGTTGAAGAAGGTAGTCCAATATGATTGATAAAGGCACATGAGAGGACTGTGCTTGTGTTGGACCCATTCTGAGAACCTCTTCCACTTACAAGTGTAAGTTCTCATGGTGGAAGATGATCAGTTATTTATTAATATATGTATCACTCTATTTGAACAGGAGGTTTCAGCATCATAGAGCCATGAAAGAGCCAGGCCTTGAGATGGAGAGTTCTTGGATCCAGGTGGTGTGTGCGACTGTAATGTTGGGAGAAAAGACTGGACCACCATGGAAACGTGGGGGCTGCCGACAGCTAATCGATTGAGGTACAGAAACCAAAACTGTTAACCATGTGGGTTCTACCAGTCTGACTTGTGCTCGGTCCTGGCAAATGTTTTGGATCACCAGTGGAATAAGTGGTAAAGGTGGGAAGGCGTAGATAAGTGGGGCTTCCCATTTCAGAAGGAAGGCATCACCCAGGGATCCCTTGTCAAGGCCTGCTCTAGATCAAAAAAGGTTGTGACAGGTCATAAAAAGATCTATGTAGAGATAACCCTACTTTAGAAACATCTCATGGAGGGATATCGTGTTTAACACCTATTTGTGTTGGTCTGAGAAGATGTGGCTCAGGTTGTTTGCTGTGATGTTGAGGACCCCCAGAAGAAAGGTGTCCGTGGGGTTATGTGGTGATGTATGCATTAGTTCCATAATTTGATAGCTTCAGCACACAGGCAGTTGGATCGTGCTACCCCTTGGGGTTGATATAGTGCATATACATCGTGTTGTCCATAAATATATGGACTGTCCTGTTCTGAATGTGGGTTACAAAATGTTGGTATGCATATCATACCGTTGGTTGATATGCAACTTAGTCTCTTGAAGAGACCATTTGCCCTACACTGTATACGAGTCTAGGTGTACTCCTCACCCCATGAGGGAGGCATCCGTAGTTATAGTAGCTGTTAGAGGAGGTTGTTGGAAAGGAACTCCTTGGAGCACATTGTGTGGCTGCGTCTACCATTGGAGGGACAAGAATGTTCTGGGGAATGGGAGCCATCTTGTTTAGAGGGTCCCTAGAAGAAATATAGACCGTTGTCAACCAGGCTTGGAGGCACCTTATCTGAAGTCTGGCAAACTGTACTACATATGGCTGAATGTAGTGCCTTGCACGTTCAAAAGCTTCAGAGGGGTAGCCGAGTTAGTCTAACTGAAAAAAAAACAAACAACGGATAGTCTAGCAGCACCTTAAAGACTAACAAAATACATAGATGGTATCACGAACTTTCGTGGTAACAACTCACTTCTTCAGATGACTGGAGTATTAGAAGTCTAGATCCAAGAATAAATAAGGGAAGGCGGGGAAAAAAGAAAAAAAAAAGAAAAAAAATAGTGAATTGGATTGTTCAAGTTATAAGAGGCTAATAAGAACAATTTGCACCTCTATAAGTACCCATTGTTTGTTTGGTTGGTTAAATCATTAGTGTGCGAGCCAATCAATATCTTTATTCATTCTTCCCTGATAGGAATCAAACCTGTAAATGAAGTTAAGTTCCAACCCTTCCCTGTGTATTTGGCTTGTGGAATTGGCCAGGAATCAAACCTGTAAATGAAGTTAAGTTCCAACCCTTCCCTGTGTATTTGGCTTGTGGAATTGGCCTGAAACAACACTGTGACTTTGAGATCCATTAATGATTACCCTGTTTTGAATAATTTGTATGATCATAGTCCGCGAATAGTGCGGAATAATAGGCTACACAGAGTTATAGCATTGCCAACGAATATACTTTTCTTCCTAATATATTTAGGTGCTTGTGATCCTTATTTTGGGCACTGGAAAACGCTGGGTATTTTTACCTCTGATATACCACATCAACTACCAAAGAATTAGGTGGGTGGTGAGAAAAAAGAAAGTCCATGTCTTTCACCAGCATAAAATATTTCCTGTCCGCTCTTTTATTTGTGGCGGTCACGGACTCCTGTGTCTGCCATGTGGTGTCGGCAGCCTCTAGTATTGCCCCATCCATCAGAAGGGTAATCTTCGATGATGTAAATGGTTGTAAAATTCTCAACAGTTTATACTGTTTCTCTTGGACTTCCTGGAGAGTTATTTCTTGAGCGGTAGCAATGTGCTTAAACAGCTTCTAGAACTGTTTGAGGTCATCTTCTGGAGCGGGGGTGGTGGAGATGATGGTCTCATCCAGAGATGAGGATGAATTGTGGACAGGGGACCTCTGTTCCTCCTCCTCCTGAGATGTCGGTTGTTCAGGAGGAATAGGATTGGTCTCCTGAGGCTGATGTGGGGGAGATCTAATAGGTCTCCTTGCTGGTGTTAAGGATGCCGTATACTGGCTTCTATGTGAGGACCATGCACCCCAAGGTGGCCAGTGTCCCGAGTACAGTGTTTGTGGGTAAGGCCAATGTCAGACATATAATCCGGGCAAAGGCAGTGGGTAGGTGGTTCTGGTGTGTTGTGACTCCCAGGGGAGCACCTTTGGCTGGGCGAAAAGTGCTGTGATGCTGTGTCTAGAGTCTTTGTGGTCATCATCACTGCCGTGGGTCTTGTACCTCAGTTCTGGCTGTGCATGCTTATGTGTGGAGCCATCTTTCCCTGGCACGGTGCCAAAGGTGCTGGGCTTATCGACTGTACTGGCATTTCTTGTGGTAGACCCTGGAGGTAGTGATCTGACAGGAGATGTTTTGGCCTCTGAAGTTGCCTTCTCTGATGAAGAAGAGGGACATTTCTTTGATAAGATGGAAGGTTTGTTCCTGTCTGAGTTCTTTTCAGAGGGTGAGGGCTCTCATGAGGTGGCTGAAGGACCTTTCATAAAAGTAGGTCTTAAGGTGTTTTTTTCTGACCCGCCTTGGCCATGCTCTAAGGGTAGAGCAGTGTGGGCATTTCTGAGAGAGATGGCCTTTCTCCCAGACATTTTATACATGATGAATGTCCGTTGGAGACCAGCATTGGATCTCTTCATGAATCTCACCTCTTGAAGCCTGGGGAGCCAGGCATAATGAAGAGGATGACTACAAAGGCAGGAAAACACTTTCGTTTTTTTTTTTTTTTGATAAACAGAAAATAGAAGTTGAAAAAACTTGGAAGGTGAGGAAACTCAACTAATTAATTATTTTTTGTTATAGATCGAAAGCAAGGGTAACTCTGCTGGAGCTCCATGTACTGCCAAGGATGGTGGAAAAGGAACTGAGGCGCCGCACTACACATGCAGTCAATGAACACCTATGACACGAGATAGTGCTACTGTGCACGCGTGGCATGGCGGGATCCTGCTATCAAAAATCTCTGATCACCGGCACAAGAAAGCACTAGCACCTAAAGTGGAAAACCACAGTGCACATCACTTGAATAACTGCACTTTCCCCTCGCTCCCTGACACAGGGGAAGATCCAGCAATATTCCCATATGAATCCGAGGGATGGGAGAGGGGGAACCCAAAGGGCACCTGGGAGGTGGGAGGCTCAGGGTCGGGTCAGTCCCAGATGGGGGCACGCCCCCAGCCACTTTCACCTGTCTGATGATTCAGTCTCTTTTCTGTGTGGTTTTCTGAGAGGCAATCCCATTCCAGGTACATCTCATTTTCTTGGCACAACTGAACCCTTACTTTGCTTTAAGTTATGCTAAGAGGAAGCTGAATACTAAATTTGGTGGTTCTAGATCTTACTGTTTAAGAGTAGTACTTGAACAAAAAGACACACACACAGACAAACTCAAATATATAGTAGATATCCAGTCACCTTAGTTTTGCTTGAGGTCTCTAAGGGTTCCCCACAAGCATGTGAACTGTGAGTTCTAACAACTTAACTAAAGGGTTAGGATGCTGAATTTTCAACAAAGACTTACCTCACCAAGTTCAGTCAATGTAAATAGGTTAAAGAAAAACAAAGTTTTAAACAGTCTGTGACCTGTGACATATCAACCAATAGAAACGTGATGGCTAAATTTATAGATGGCAGCACAGTGCTCTGATTCTTGCAACATGTAGTCAGATTTTCTGAAAACCTGGTATTTCAAGGATACACATATTGCACCTTCATGATGAACTTCATGTGCTCAAACAGTGCACTCAACTAGATGACTATTTTTTGCAGTGTAGTGTCCTCCTGGCACCCTTCTCCTGATCCTTCCCCACTGAAGTGAAAGACTGGCAGCAAAGATATGCTTTTGTGATGACAGCAGCAGGTTTGACAATAGTAAGCTTCTAGAATGTTTCCCCACTGTCTGCTCTGTTAGAGCCTTTCACTGTCATGTGAAGCTACGCACCATCCACAATGTGGATGCGGATTGCTTTTCACTATAGCGTGTAACTACACATACCTCTTATCTCACCACCAGTACTGTGCAATGTAGATGTACTTTAAGATTTGGAATGAAAATATTCTGAATTAAATTAATATCTTTAAACAAATTATATATATATATATATTATACACACACACACACACACACACACACACACACACACACACACACAATTATATCTGTATACACTATATACAGTAGACTTCCGATAATCCAGCACCTTTGGGACCCAGGTGGTGCCGGATTATCAGAAATGCCGGACTATCAGGTGGTACTCTGGCAGGGGCGGGTCTCGTTGGAGGGGAACAGCCGCAAGGAGGGGGGTAGGGGAGGGGGCAGGGGTGTATCAAACCCTCCCTCCTGCTGCAGGGAGGCAAAGCCTGCAAGTGGCAGAACAAGAGAGGGAGGGAGAGGCAGGCAGCTGTTTCAATAAGTTCTAATCAATTGCACTGCCCCAGCAACAGGCTCGCAATCTACCTTTCCTCTATACTGCCTGGAGGAGGGAGGGGGGAGGGAGAGTAGGGGGTCGGCGGGCAGGGGGATTCTGAACCCTCCCTCCTGCCGCAGGGAGGCAGATTGCGAGCCTGTTGCCAGGGCAGTGCAATTGATTAGAACTTATTGAAACGGCTGCCTGCCTCTCCCTCCCTCTCTTGTTCTGCCGCTTGCAGGCTTTACCTCCCTGCAGCAGGAGGGAGGGTTTGGCACACCCTCTGCCCCTCCCCCACTGGCCCCTACCTTCCCCTGCCCCCCCTCCTCCAGGCAGTAGAGAGGAAAGGTAGATTGCGAGCCTGTTGCCGGGGCAGTGCAATTGATTAGAACTTATTGAAACAGCTGCCTGCCTCTCCCTCCCTCTCTTGTTCTGCCGCTTGCAGGCTTTGCCTCCCTGCAGCAGGAGGGAGGGTCTGGCAAAGCTATCGTGAGACACAGCAAACCCGATTTACTTCCTCTCTCTCTCCAGTTGATTTCCATTTCTTTCACACAACTTAGACAACCTCGAGTTTACCATCATTTCTATTATGTCACAATTTGGAGCAGAATATGGTCATTGATTCAGAGCTTAAATAATACCCAGGAAATGAGCCCAAGATGATGTCCATAATGGAACAGCAGCAAAGTTTTGATTCATTCTTTTGTAAATCTTAGATCATTTAATGCTCTCATGGTCATAAAAACAGAGTTTAGCCTTCTGGGCAGGGACCATCAATTCCTCTGTTTGCATAGCACAATGGGTCCCTATTCTTGGTATGCATGCACCCTCAGATATTGGAACAGTTAGGCCCATGACTGCATCCCAGCTGCCCTCGCACCTGCCATATCTTCAAGGGCAAACAACCACCTCTCAAGCTCCTTTACCAATTGGAATCCAGATCCATTTGATCCAAACACCTCGAAGAACACATTGGCCTGGAAAGTAACAGTTTTTTCTTAAGTGATTGCCTATATGTATTTCACTCTATGCTTCCTAACCAATGTTCATGTGATAGGAGTTGAGTAATCAGAGTCCCAGACAAACAACAAATAAATAATTTCTTTGCCAAAGTAAGTGTCAGTCTGCAACCCTCCCCAATAACAGTGTTTTATGAACATATGAATTGAATATAGATGGTGCTCTACAAATTTCAGAGTTGTGGATATTTCTGAAGGAAACTATAGATCCATCCTGAGCTTTACTAGAGTAAGCTTTTATCTGACTAGGGGGGTTGGCCTTTCACTATCTGATAACATAGTCTGATGTATTCTGTAATGCATTTGATAATTTCTAGGAAGAAATTATTTTCCACTTGACTCTTTCAGTATAGGCTATAAATAACCTTGAAGAGACTAAATGATTTTAGCTAAAGAAAAGTAATGACATTTTCTTTCAGAATCACTAGTATGAGGTTCAGAAAGAAAACAGGTAAATGAATGTTCTGATTAATAAGGAAGTCAGATACAACTTTATGAAGGAATCTTGGATGTGGCCCGAGACCTCATTTCTATGAAAGATGATGTGTAGTTGACCTGCCATTAAAGCTTGAATTTCTTTCACCCACAAGCAGAAATGATGGCAATCAAAAACAGTGCTTTCATGCAAAGATGATGCAACAAACATTAGCTAATGATTCAAATGTGAAATCCCATTAGACTTGCTAATATTGCGTTAAGATAACATTCAAGGGTGAGGGGGTTTTCTAACTGTAGGGAATAAATGCATAAACTCCTTCAGAAACACTATAGGGTATAAAAATATTGTGCAATTTTGAATTTGTGGATGTCAGACAGATATACCTGCTAGGTGTACTTTCATAGAACTAATTAAAAAAAAGGCAGATCATTTTAGTGAAAACAACAAATGGAGTGTCTATTAAGAAGGCTGAGACATAATGTTGTTTGTCCAAATTAGGAATTGTTTCTGTTTGGCATTGTAACCCTTAAGGGACTCCTTCCTACTATTTATCAAAATATTTTGGACATATTTGGAGCAAGATATCTTAACATCAATTAAGCAGTTATCAGCCAAGCTTTAAGATGCAGAGATTATGGGCCTAGATGAAGGGTCATTCTAATGTCTTCAGAGATCAAATCTGAGACTAGTGGAAGCATTACTGAAGTCTGTACAACAGCCTCAGTAGCACTGGGAACCAAAATTATCTGGATCAATCTGGTGTTTTTAATGTCAACATTGCTGCAACTTGCTTGTGTTTTCTCAGAGTAGATGATATTGAAAAAATTGGTGGGGAAGCATATATCAGGCCCTTTTATCAGAGTTGGGAAAAATGGCAGTGGTTTGCTAGGGTTAGCCTCTGGTGGACTGCAGCCGCTATATTTACCTGCGCTTCCGCAGGTATGGGCGATTGCAGCTCCCATTGGTCACACATCATTGTTCTTGGCCAATGGGAGCTGCAGGAAGCAGCGCAGACTGGGATACCACTCAGTGTATTGTCTCTATGTGCTGGCAAAAAAACCCTATCCCTCAACATTTGGACTGATACAGATAACAGAAAAGAGAATTTGTTATGAATCAACACTGGTATAGAGTACAATCACTTCATATATAAATTAAAATAGAATCTATTGTTTATAGTTCAAAAGCAAACTAAGTAGTAGAACATGTTCCTTTCATCTTTATGAAACACAGTTAAAAATGAGATATATTACTGTTATTAAGGGGATTTTTTGGAAGTACTCACTTGTCAAAAACAAAAATTTAGAACAAAAACCTCTTTCTAAAACAAAACATTCTTCTTCGATGTCTTGCTGGACAAAGTACATACTCAAAATAACAATCTGATCCCACTTTCTTCATAGATCTATAGGACAACTGTAAGGGTAATAAAGTAATATGTAGGAGGTACAAATACATATAATTAACCAACTTAAAAGTATCTTATTTTTTCCTTTTTTTTTCAATTTTTCATCCCTTTTTCATCCATAATACTATTTTTCCTTTTATTATTCCTTTCTTCTATTTGTTTTCTTACTATCTCTCATCTTTCCTTTTGTTGTACATTTCAGCTTATTTGAAAAGCATCTTCCTTCCTTTTAGTTTCTCATATTCATCTTCATTTTTAGATAGCAAAGAATCTTCGTTCTCTCTCATGTTATGTTCTCCTCTTAGCAACCCCTCACCCTGCACTTCAAACTCCCTGATTAGTTTACATTTAAAAAGCTACCTATACAACACAAAAGAATAAAAACTAAGAAATTTTGTTTTGAAATAATGACAAAGAGCACCACTGACAAACGTAAAGTTTCAAAAAAATGAATAGGCACTCAGGGGGCAGCAACGCTCTGTCCCCAGGATGCATACAGTGCGTTTTCTAGGGGTGGAGTGTGGGTGGGGCCAGGCTGGCAGTTTGGGAAGACAATGCCTTCTCCTGCCTAGCATACAAGCCACCCATGCTCTTAGACTTGGTTGCAGTTATTTATTTTATTGTTTACAAGTTTGTCACTTAAAATGATTTTATACACACCCAAAGAAACCAGTGGGGGATTTTTCAGGTTAAAAGGTATTATAAAGGTAATTGTAAATTAATTTCCCTTCTCACCTCTTAAGCGAAAAGAATGATATTATGAAATGAGGCAACCAACTCCTACACAAAAAGATTTGCAGGGTAAAATGTATGTTAATTATTTGTCTTGCATATAAAAAAAAACTGGACATATTAATGTTAGCTTTCCAGTAAAACATTTCCTACCTGAGGTGCATTTGTAGCCACTAGAAAAGCATTTGTACGACCTGGATGATCATAATCATGCATGGCAGCTGCTACATACAGAGCCATCAACTCCAGGGCAGGAATGTTTGATGCCATGCTTCCATAGTTGTCATCAACAATGGAGCAGCTCTTTGAAGAAACATAACTGACTCGACCAGGGGTAATTTCACTATCTGCATCTAGGCAAAATGAAAACATCAAAACACAATGTTATTCAGGAATTAACTTTTTCATTACTATTTTCAGAATTATAATTCATTATACCACACATTCTATGAACTATATTAAAATTAAAATTCTGAACCATCCTTGTAATTTTGGAATAAATTTTAGTTAATATTAATTACTTTTCTAAACAGGCAATTCAGGAATGATTCTGATGTTGCTAACTTTAGAAAAGTGATGTAATCAC
The DNA here is from genome assembly GCF_049634645.1 of Pelodiscus sinensis. Classification (NCBI taxonomy): domain Eukaryota; kingdom Metazoa; phylum Chordata; order Testudines; family Trionychidae; genus Pelodiscus; species Pelodiscus sinensis. The sequence goes on along the minus strand of NC_134714.1, from coordinate 109,415,301 downwards.
CCTAATACAGCTTCTCAAGAAACAAAGAGTCATCATTTCCAACTCTTGCATGGATGCAAAAATTTTAGCTATCACAAGATGTTGGGAGAGTGGGTGAAGAGAGACACACCTCAACACAATGCTCTGTAATCTACAAACTGCTGCACTAAATTGGAAGCCCAGAATCCCCAACACTTCTAGACTACTGCTAATGTTTATGTGCTCTTTGCAATCATTATTATGAGGCAAGCTCTCATGCTTCAATAGTGGGAAGTAACTATCATTCACTTATTTCCAAAGTAACATAAATGAGAGCTTGTACTGAATCACTTCTGCCAGAGCCAAGCCGGATTTACTTTTCCACATAAACTTTCAAAAGGCAGGTGGAAAAATAGATACTTCTGTAATCAACTTATATAAACCATGGTTCTGTTTAGCTAGACTACATTCAGAGGCTTATGACTCTGCTACTACTTCTGTTACAAGAGATCTGATTCTTTAGTTGATGTGGTAGAAGCTCATGTTTGCACATGCAGGATCAATCACCTCATATGATCCATGCAGAGGTGTTGTTATATTTGGCTAAATTGTCTGTAACCACCAGATTATAATCTGCTCTGAGACAGTAGTTAAATGTACACTGACACCAAGAGTGCCACTTCAGTCTCAGACACTTGTAAGACCCAAAGGCAATGTGTTTGCTGCATCTCCCTGTATGCGATGATCCACATAAACAATAATAGCATGCCCTCTCTCTTACCAGTTATACCACCTTTCCTACAGCTGAAGATTTTCTCTGTGGGGATTGGAAGTTTGTAGGTTTAAATCCTTTTAATGACCCAGCAGGGGGTGAAAAATATACATATATGTATAAAAGTTAGTTTAAAGGTCACTGAAATAATTGTAGAAATTTATAGTTGTTTCATAGTACAATATAATCACATTGGAAAGCATATTTACACATTAATTGAGATGTTGCACTTTTACTGTTTATATTTTTGTTAAAGGGAGCCCCTTCTTTAAGAACAGTGTGTAGCAGTTTGCTTGATATTGAGAGCAACATGTAGGAAATTTTGCATATGTGCTGAATGGAATACCCTGAATATCATTAACAAAAAAAGGCACAGCAATAAACATCTTTCCAAAAAGCAAGCTTCATTCTCAAGTAGTGTAATGTTAGTGATTGAGACAGATTGGGACATTGGTGATGAGGTATGGAGCTTTTCAATGGTAGATCACCAGTTTGAATCTTGTCCAACTAAGCAGGGATTAAAAGTTGTTCCCATCAAGAAAATATGTTACGGTCCCCCCTGCATATATTAGAGGAGTTGGGCCAGTGTCAGTTTCGGCTTCCACATCGCTAATTTATTAGGTTTTATACTAGATCTAAGATCCTGGGGCAAGCACTTTCTTGGAGGCTACATCTAGACTGCAAACCTCTTTCGAAAGAGTCTTTTTTGAAAAATACTTTCGAAAAAGCCTCTTTCGAAAAAGAGCTTTTAGACTACAACCAGTACTTTCGAAAAAGCAAGCCGCTTTTTCAAAAGAAAGCACCCAGGCAGTCTGGATGCTCTCTTTCAAAAAAGCACAGTTTGCATTACATATAGCGCCCTTTTTTCAAAAGAGCACCTTCGAAAAAAGGTGTTATTCCTCATAAAACGAGGTTTTCCACAGTTGAAAAAACTGCTGCGTACTTTCGATTTACTTTCAAAAGAACGTGGCAGTAGTCTAGATGCAGGAGAAGTTTTTTCGAAAAAAGGCCACTTTTTTCGAAAAAACCCTGTAGTCTAAACACACCCTGACTTTGCGTTTGTTCAGTCCTACTGAGACATCATATAGTTTTTTACAACATTGTTTATAAATCATAAAGGAAAAGGTTGAGTGAGGTATCTTAATATGAAATAAAACAATGGTTTCCTTATTATCTCAGATTAGAAAAGCTCACAAAAATGGCAAGTCCATTTGGCTCAAGGCATGCAGAAAGCCAAAAAAATCCATCTTAACACTCCAAAATGGAATTTTTCTTTTTAAACGCCATTCTGGAATTTTTACTCATTTTAACATTATGGCTTTCTTCAAAATGAGCCTCTTTCGCAAAATCTCAGAAAATTTCAAAGAAACAGATCCACCCATTTTTTGACAAGCTCTACTATATACCATATAGAAATCTATAATTTTTTAAGAATGCATTAATTGCATTATTTAGCTATTTTTCAAGAATCTAAATAAAACTCTTAAGACCACTGTGAGTACAACTCTGCTTTTGAATTTAGTATACATATTTAACTGCATTGCGATCACATATACATCTATAGTAGAAATTCATTAGGAATATATGGAAATAATTATTTTAATCAGAATGCTGAAGTCTATGTACAGTACTTTCAGACACACAGATTGATGTTCTATGCTTTTACAAACTTGCCGAAGTGGCATTATTGTATTTTCCAACTAGCAACATTTAGACATCAGATCACTATAGCTGCTCATATTTTGATTACCACAACATCCATTGTTCTGATATCAGTATGCACAAAACACAATGCCATTAGTCAGATGTATTTGAAAATATAAGTTCCAAATCTACTCTACCCAATGGCTGAAACTTCGCAACACAGGAAAAGAACCAGGACATAATCAGAGCTCGACAATTAAGGCAATCTATTCGCCCATGGTGAGTAGATTTTAGCCCAGCGTGGCCGCGCAGCACGGTCAGCGCATGCGCAGTGTGAAGTTCCGTGTGGCTGGCGAGCAGGGCTCGCCACTGCTTGGCGAGCCCTGGACATAATCAAGAGATGGACTAGCTAGCAGCAAGGAGAATATGATCTAGCAGTTAATAGAGGGAAAAACCAGAAGCCAGGACAAAATTCAGAAGAAATAAAGCCAACATTTATGACATTTAGTAAAATAAGAATAGGAGTGATGTATCTATGCCTGAATATAAGACTTGAGCTGAAAGACCAATACAGAAACTCCAACGATGGCAAACCACCCAGATTTCTTTGGTGTTACCATTCTGAATTCTTATTCAACTAAATAGGACTACTACAGACAGATTAGTGCAGACAGCATCTCCACCAGTAGGTGGTTTTCTATGTTTAGTTTAGTGTTATGATGTCTTGTATGTCATTATAGTGGGGGGGGGGGAGGTTGAACAGGAAATTCTGTACTGCTAACATGTGCTGGAGTTGGTACCTTCAGTGTTTCACTAAATGCTTGGGATCTGAAAAGCAAGCCTTACAGAGCTATTTTCATGGTACAGCCAAGACTATAACATTAACAACTACTTATAAAGTTCAGTAATGCTAATTAAACAATTCCCTGCACCTTACATGTAGAATGCTCTCTCTTTAAATTGAAACTTGGAAGTGTGACATTCAGAGTGAGGTTTGTCGTACAAGGTGGGAAAACGTTTTATCTGTACAACCTTCTTGTTGAAACATGCTCTTTGGGACCACGGGATTATGCAAGACTTGGAGAACCACTGTTTCATAATCAGTTATCAGAAATGTTGCTCTAATTGCAACAAAGAGCAGTTGGATGGGGCAACATTTTTAACAAAGAGCTTTTTGCTTAAACAGATTCCAGATGATGCAGAATTTAATTGAGAACTTCATGGGCATCCAAGTCTTGGTTCAATAGTGATTCAAATTAGTACATGATAAAAGCCATCCTTTTAGAGAATCTTTGTTTGGAAATGGCCTGACCTTTAGAGTGAACTGCTATGGATATAAAGAGCCTAGGAAAACATCTAAATTGTTTTGTTTGCAGATTGAAGGCAATGGTGAGACAGATGTCTAAGGAATGGATATGAGTGGCATTGGCATCTGAATGAGGCTTCTGGCAAAAGACAGGTAAGTATAAAGGCTTGTTGATGTAGAACTGAGAGACCACTTTGGGAAGGAATTTTGGCAGAGGTCTGAGCACCACTTTGTCCTAATAAAACAACATAAAGGGAGAGTCGGCTAGGAGTGCAGTGAGTTCACTAACTCTTCTTGTCATCATGATGGTGTAATGGACAGGAGGAGTGCTGACCAGTGACTTAGGTAGCTAGCAAAGGTGGTGCCCAGGGGGCCGAAAGAACCAATCGAGATAAGAGGGTTGAAATTTGAATTGGATATAGGTTCTTTGCCTGCTTTCTTTGGATGGAAAAGTTAAACCAGGAGTTGAGAGATTGATTTAAATAGAATGATTTAAACCCAGGCTGGACTGCCAAGTGTCCAAGGAATTCAGGGCATGGAAAAGGACTGAACAAAGAGAAAATTAGAAGTAAGTAAAAGGGAAAAATGAATCTAGTTGCGTTCAAGGTAATTTTCTTTATTTTGTGGTTTGGTTTGAACTGCTCTGTGTGAATCTATGCCTCCCCTCCCCATTTACTACCTTGCATTGTGCCCAGAGACTTTTCTCTGTGTTTTATTTTTTTCCTTAGTGCTCTATAACAACTAGCAACCAAGTGTGCTTTATCAAGTTTATCCTTTGTTTTGTAATAAAATCACTTTTTTAAAGGTGATGATTTGATTCTTGTGTCCTGGAAGGTCTGTCTGTGTGCATCTGCATGCCTCTGACTGAGGGTCAGCTACCAGAGACTGCAGCTTGTTTTTCTTTTTCCAAGCTCTTTTGGGGTAAAAGAGCTCATGGTACCCTGGGGGGTGATTTCAAGTGTTCACCCCTGGTTTTTAAAGGGGGAAAAAAAGCACTTGATGGTAGCAGAGTTTCCCCAAAATCTGTGGATTATGATTCTGGGGGGAAATTTTTGTAACCGGTGCCTGTAGAGGCATGGTGTTGAAGCTCTCTTGCAGGCCCTCACCTTCTGCATTCAGAGTGCCAAAGTGGGAAAAGCTTTGGCAGATGGCCACAAAGAAAGTGACTTTTACTGAGAGAAGTGAAAGTGAACAAGTCACCATTGGTTCAAAGTGATGATCAGTCAAGTTGGTAAAGAGAAGATTCAGAACCCAGAATTCAGAACCCAGAACTGTTGAATGCTTTGCAAAACTTTTTTGTAGTCAGGTGAGTAAAATGTGTGTGCCCATCTATTTGAGAACGCTCAATTGAGATAGCCACCAAGTGAATTTTCACTGATGAGTTTGAGAGGCTCTTCTTCAAGAAAAGAAGGTAATCTAGCACTTTCAGGAGCGGTGCTAAGCAAGGTGATAGTGTATTGTGAGTGTCCCAAATAATAAAACATTGTCATTTTTGAGGGCATGTTTTCCTGGTGCTCACTTTGTGACTGTTCATGATTAAGTGACGGACCTTTAAGAGTTGGATGTGATCTCCCTTGAAGGAGCCAGGCTTTGAGATGTAACCTCTGAAATGTCTGGGTGGAGAATTCAGCCCTTGTCCTCTGATAGGAGATTTGGGAGTTGTGCAAGATGAACCAGGGGGCGGGGGATTGCGGGGAGATGGAAGTGGGAGAGACATCTGCAATAGGTAAGGAAACCAGGCTTGTCCGGGCCATTCTGGTGCTACCAATATGACTTGGGCCTTGTACGGTTTTATTTTTGGGTGACCTGGTTGAGTAGTTGTAGGGGCGGAAACGTTTGTCCGCCCAATTGAACAACAGGGCGTCGGCCAGAGAGTTCTTGCCCAGACCTGCTCTGGAGCAGTACTTGGGGCATTTTGCATTGCGAAAGTGGTGAACAAGTCTATGTCTAGAAAGCCCCACTTCTGGGCTATGGTATGCAAGACTTGTGGATGGATCTTCCATTCATATTTCTGATGAAAGTTTCTGTTGAGATGGTCTGCCATCATATTTTGTTTTCCTAGGAGATAAGACTGCTGAGATGTTCATGTGATGCTCAATGTATCAATACCACAAGGCCGTGGCTTCCTTGAAAAAATGGTAAGACCTGGCTCCCCTTGGCGGTTTACAGAAAACATGCAAGCCATGTGGTCTGTGAGTATTCTCACTGATTTGTTGCGGATCAAGGGGAGGATATATTTGTGGGGTCTTCTTATAGTTCGGAGCTCCAGAATATTGATGTATAGTGCTGAATGACGGAGACCATCTTCCCATTCAGGTGTGTGCCCTACCCTTCCAAAGAAACAATAGAGCTAAGGATTGGAAATGTTGAGGTTGAAGTCTGGTTTGTGCTCGGATGCAATCCAGCCTTGTGCCTATGAATTCCACCTCCTGACTAGGAGTCAGGTGGGACTTCTGTGTATTTATCTGTAATCCCAGTGTGTTGAAAAAGATAAATCTCAGAACAGGTTGTATCTCCCTAAACTGGGACTCTCTGGTCTGGCTGGACCACGGATGTTCCTGGGCCACAGAGCCAAGGGACAGAGAAGTCTGGTGGTGGATGGGAGAGGGCAGTGCAGTGGGGAGCTCTGGACCCAGCAGCTGTATATTTCCAGCAACAGACAGGGAGCTCTGGCTCCAGCAGCAGCTGGGGAGATCCAGCCCCAGTGGTGGCTAGCGGGGCCTAGAAGAGCTAGGTAGCATTGATCAAGTGTGGGTTTGGGAGCTGTTGGCAGAGGGTCCAACCTGTATATAAATAGGACCATCAATTGTTCCGGACGATCTCATTTTTACATTGGAATCAGTAAGCAGAGCTCCATTTAAGTTAAATATTTTAATCTTAGGCATTTTTATTTTGAGCTGTTTAATTTACTAATTAAATAAAGAAATATTAACCTAATGTATTTCAATTACTAGAAGCATGCTGACTGTAGCAAAAGGAAAAAGCTTATCTCAGTGAAACAGTATGTTTGGCTAAAGAGCCAAGCCCATCAGCAACCATTCAATCAATTATCCTAAAATCAGGTATATACTGCTCGCAAATGGCATGTACTGTTACTGTATTATCTTTCAACTTTAAAATACTTAAGAGCTGTTAAGGGTTTTTTGGATTACTGTTCAATTTATATATTGTAATTATTCTAGATTGATTAAAATATCTTAACTCAAGATAGAAAAAAATTTATATTGATACATACCCATGTCACTTTGCATTATATGATCACCGTGAAGTTGCTGAAACCCAGGAATGGGCCGTGTTGTGAGATACCATACTGCATGAAGAACATCTGTGGCATGTACACGATTGTGATCTAAAAAGCAAAACAGTATTCATAAACTACAAGTTATTTATATTATTTTCTTTAATTATTATGGGAGAAGCTGGACTCCCATGTTTAATTGCTTAACAATTTCCATTTTAAAAGAGTCTTGTGACTTTTCATTGTTGGAGAAATTAACATCTCCATTGTTTGTAGCAGGCCTTTGAAACTTGGTAAGGAGAAAGCTTTGCAGCAGGGGTGGTTCACCAGGATTACCTGGCCCACTGCCACTATATTTACCTATACCTCCGCAAGTATGGGTGATTGTTCTTCTCACTGGCCGGGAATAGTGATACACGGCCAATGGGCACTGCGATCTCCTGTACTTGCAGAAACACAGGTAAATAACGTGGTGTGGCTAACCCTGGCAGACCGGAACTGGCCTGTGGGCAAGAATTTGCCCACCCCTGCTCTACAGGAATTCATTTTGCTTCTTCTATTAAATTCTATTCAGATCTGGCTGAACTATAAACTGTCAAATTTTCATGTTCCTTTTCTTGTTTGAGACAATTTTGGCAACATGCCAAAATAAAAATTGAGCACAAATATGCTAAATATTCAGGCCCACGTAGAAGGTATGTTTCACATTTACAATTTTTATATTTTTTAAACTACCATTTGAATTTTAAGATACATGAATCCATAAACATCACATTATTAAATATAACTAAGCAAAACAATTACCTATATTTAATTAACATTAAACCTCTGGACAAATGTTACCAAAAGCAAAAAATATAAAAAGGATGAAACAAGAACGGAGAGAGATAACTAGTGGTGTCACCCAAGGGTCAGTCCTGAGACCAATCCTAGTCAACTTACTTATAAATGATCTGGAGATGGTAGTAAACAGTGAGGGGGCAAAATCTGCAGAAGATAGAGCTTTAAAAGGATTTCCCCAAACTAGGAGGCTGGGCGACAAAATGGCAAATGAATTTTAATGCTGATAAATGCAAAGTAATGCACATTGGAAAAAATAATCCCAACTAGACATAAAATGATGGGGACTAATTTAGCTATAACCACTCAAGAAAGACATCTTAGAGTCATTGTAGATAGCTGTCTGAAAACATCCACTCAATGTACAGTGACAGTCAAAAAAGCAAACAGAAAGTTAGGAATCACTGAAAAGGGGATAGAGAATATGTTATTGCCTCCATGCTACGCCAAATCTTGAATACTCTGTACAGATGTTGTTGCCTCATCTTAAAGACATATTGGAAATGAAAATGTTCAGAAAAGGGCAACAAAAATGATTAGGGGTTTGAAACAGGTGCCATATAAAGAGAGATTTAAAAAACTGGGACTATTCAGCTTAGAAAAGAGGAAACTGAGGGCAGATATGATAGAGGTCTATAAAATAATGAGAGGTATGGAGTAAGTGAATAAGGAAAAATTATTTACTTGTTCCCAAAAGAACTAGGGGTCACCAAATGAAATTAATAGGTATCAGGTTTAAAACAAAAGTTTTTATTCACATAGCACATTGAACCTGTGGAACTCGTTGCCAAAGAAGATTGTAAAGACCCTAACTAGATAAATTCATGGAGGTTAGGTCAACTTAGCCAAAATGGGCAGAAACGATGTCCCTAGCTTCTGTTTGTCAGAGGCTGGAAATGGATGATAGGAGGTGGATCACTTGATGACTACCTGTTCTGTTCACTACTCTGGGGCATCTGGCACTGGCCACTGTCAGCAGACAGGGTACTGGGCTAGATGGACCTTTGGTCTGACCCAGTATGGCCATTCTTATGTTCAAAATGGTCCACCAACCACCTGTTTTCTTGGCAGTTAGGAAGTAGTTGGAATAAAATCCTCTCCCTTGAAATTCTGGAGGGACTGGTTCTTTTGCCCCTAAGCAGAGTAGTTTTTGTACCTCTGCTTGTAGAAAGGGCTCGTGAGAATGATCCTTGAAGAGAGTTGGCGAGGGGACACAGACAGGAAGGGGACTGTGTAGGCTGTATTGACAATCTCAAGGACCCGTCTGTCCAAAGTGTTGAGGTCTCACTGATGACAAAAGGGTTTCAGACGGTAATGGAAAATAGGCCTCGTACGCACTGGATCATTGGGGTGGTCGCTCAGACCCTTGACCACGTCTCCAAATTTGGTGCATGGATGTGGAAGGTTGATTGCTGGAAGGCTGATTGTGCTGCTCTCTCCTTCTGTTGGACCCTTGTTTGGATCTGTGATTGTATGACTTCTGTTGCTGTCTCTGGTAGTTGATATCTCTTGGCCTCTGATATGGAGCCTACCTGTGTCTCCAATTAGGTGGGGTGTACATTCCTCAGGTTTGCAGTGTAGTGTGGGAGTCCTTCACTGAATGGAAGACTTTGATGGTCTTGGCCACAAAAAGTTGGTTCCTGTCAAATGGGAGGTCTTCTACTTTGGTCTGCAGCTCCCTTGGGGCACCGTAAGATTGTAGCCAGGAAGCACTGTTCATAACTATCGCAATTGCTGTAGCCCTGGCCACTGTGTCAGCTATGTCCATAGATGCCTGAGGGACTGTTTGTGCTACAGATTGACCCTCCTTCATTATGGATTGGAACTGAGGCCTCTTTTTCTCTGGGAGGTCTTGCAGGAGCTCTTGTAGCCCAGCATAATTCGCATGGTCGTAATTAGCGTGGAGAGCGGTGTAGTTCGATATTCGGAATTGGAGGACGGAAGAGGAATAAACTTTTCTGCCAAAAATGCCTAACCTCTTGTGCTCCTTGTCCTATGGTGTGGTCTTATACTAGGATTGTCTAGATCTGCAATTGACTGAGTCCACAAACCATAAATTTGGTTGGGGGTTCAAAAAAGAAAATCCATTCAATTAACTGGGATGAAATATTTTCTGTGCTCTGCGATTGGTGGGATGGATAGAGGATGGTGTTTGCCTCTGATGGTTCCGTAATGGCTTCATTGATTAGTAATGCTACTTTGGAAGATGTTGCTGTTTGGAGTATCTTGAGTAATTTGTATTGGTTTTCTTGTACTTCCTGCAGCAAAATATCTGGGGACTGAGCTATCCATTTAAACAAGTCCTGAAACTACTTCAGGTTGTCTGCAGGTGGAGAGGATGATGAAGGAAAGGCAGCCTCATCTGAACAAGAGGAACACTGTGCCACCGAAGAGGAACTGTCCGAATCAGAGTAAGGTAAGTTGTCATCATCATCCATTGGCTCAGCCTTGGTTGTTACAGAACATGAGTGTGGAGGACGAGACAAAGAGGAGTGTGCAGTGGTAGCTGGAGAACGGGGTCACAGTATGCGGTGGTATAGATACCACAATTTCACATGATCGGTGCAAGGAACAGGAGCGGTATTAGTTCCCTGGCTCCCAAGGGGACCACTGGGGTTGGAACTGTTGAGGTGGATAGGGCCAGGGATGATTAAACCACAGCTATTGTAGAGGGAGAGGTGGTAGTCAGTGCCATGAGGAACACCAGGAAGTAACTGAGCCTGTTGGCGAGGAGTGCTGGAAAGAGAACTTCCTTTCCTGTCTGATGCTGTGCCCAGTGCGTGGTAAAGATGGTGTAGGTGAATAAGATATATGTTCTGCAGATTGTTGGTATGGACTAGGCTGGCAGATACTGGGAGAATGTAGAGCCGTGGTCACCAACAGGTCAATCGTGATTGACTGGTTGATTACGAGGCCTCGACCACTCGATTGCGAGGCCTCGACCAGTCGATCGCAAGGCGTCCTGTCCGACCCACCCCCATTTCCCTCCCACCCCCGAGAAGCCCCACTACCTACTTCCAGTGAAAATGGAGGTAGTGTAGGCTTCCCGGGGATGGACAGAAGTCCCTCAGCTTAGCGCCACTTCCGGCGCTTCCGGAAGTAGCGCTAGCTGCTCTGCCGGGTGTACTGCGGGAGGGAGCATTAGCTCCCTGTACCGCATGGGAGGGGTGAGTCAGCCCCGTGGGAGGCTGGGGGTGGGGGTCATCCCTGGGGCAGGTGCGCTCGGGGCTTCCCTGCGCCGGGGCGGTTGGCCCTGGGGCAGGTGTGCACGCGCGCGGGGCTTCCCTGCACCGGGGCAGTCGGCCCCGGGGCAGGCACGTGCTGGTTTCCCCTCTGGGGGTGGGGGAATCCTGGGAGGAGGCAGAAACAAGGGACTCTCTGCCTCCACTGGCACCCCACTCCCCAGCCACAGAACTCTGTCCCCACTCCCCTCCCCATTCCCCAAACGCTGTCCCCACTCCTCTGCCCCAGCCACAGAAGTCTGTCCCCACTCCTCTGTCCCCAGCTATAGAACTCTGTCCCCACTCTCCTGTCCCCAGCCACACAATTCTGTTCCCACTTCCCTGTTCCTAGCTACAGAACTCTGTCCCTATTCCTGTCCCCACTGGTACTCTGTCCCCTGCTGCAGAATCCTTCCTTCTGCCCTCCCAGCACCCTGTTCCCTCTCTCTTACCCCCAGCAGCAGAACTCTGTCCCCACAAAATGTATAATTATAAATGCTTCATTTTAGATTTAAATAGCATGAATAAAAAACAGACCATTTATTTCATAACTATAAACATGTGATTTTAATTTTATATATCGCATAATTTAAAAATAAACTGTTTATCAGAGTGTGTAAGTAAGGGCTGGGGATAGCAAATGATGGACAGGAGGAGAATAGAGAGGGCGGGGCTTCAAGGAAGGGGCGGGGCTTCAAGGAAGGGGCGGGGTGGTAGATCTTCACCTGTTCGGAGATTTAAAAAGTGATCTTGGGTGTAAAAAGGTTGGAGACCACTGATGTAGAGTAAAGAGGTGCATTGCACTGGTGGAGCTGGTACACGCAACTCTGGTGCTCGCTGCCAGGTGTTGCTTGTTTTATGAGAAGCCTTCTTTGGCTCCGGTGCTGGGGAGTGCTTAGGTTCCAACTGGTAGAACCTGAGTGTTGTCTCAGTGCTGAGGTGTCCGTTGGCACCGGTCATAGTAGAATGCCTGAGTTTGCTGGTGCTGGCTGAGGAGCAGTACTGGTTACTGCAGAGGAGCTGGACTTCTTCTTCGGCTCAGACGCCACTGTCTTTGTAGGTGCCATTTTGCACTTCAGCATTGTGCCAGAGGTAGACAGTACCAGTGAACAGGTGGCAAGGGAGGTGGATGGTAAAGACCATGTTGGAGACGTCCAGGAGATGTGGGAAACTCTTTAGGGTGATGAATTAGCCCTTTTTCATGGAGTTAATGACTCTGTGGGTTCAGCAGACTGAGACTCCAATGATTGGAGAGATTTCTCCCATTGGAAGTTCTTCAGTCTCATTTCTTGGTCCTTTTTGCCTCTGGCCATCATGTTCTGGCAGGGTGGGCACTTCTGCACCACATGGCCTTCTCTGAGATGCTTTATGCACGAAGCGTGCCTGTCAGATGAGGGCATTGAGTCTCTGCACAAATCACATTTCTTAAAACCAAGGGAGCCTGGCATTTTGAAAAAAGTACTTGTAGAGTTGAGAAACTTGGAGATAGCAGAGGGGAAAAGAACGGGGAAGTGTTTTTGCTTTTGGCTGGTTTTTTTTTTTTTTTTTGAAGAACTAATGAACACTAACTATAAACTGACTAAAACTACTAATGAACTATAAACTAACAACTATTTCTATTTTTCCAGGCAGAAAGGAAAGCACTCCTGCGACTCCATCTTCTGCTGAGGATGGCAGAAAAGGAACTGAGGGGGACCCGCACTGCGTGCACAGCTAACGGGCAGAAACAGTGCAAGACGGCAGCTGCGTTTGTGCAATATGGGAAGGCACTATTAGATAAAAATCTCTGATCGCTAGTGCCAGGACACCGCAAAATCTGAGTGGAGTACCCACAGGGACACCACTGGAAGGAGAAATGACCAACAGAGTCAACAACCAATGTTGAGGAGGCCTTGTTGGTACTATTATTATAAAGTTAGCACAGTCTTGCTCAACTTTGGACAAGACCTTGGCAGGGACAGAATTGGAAATATTTGTCGTTCCTTTTTAACCATGACCCACCTAGGAACAAAAAAATATTGTTTTCATCTGGTTACAAACACGTCTACTTGGAAAGTTCCCCACTGTTACTAAAAGACCTTGGAGACATCTGGACAAACAGATCACTTGCTGTGACCTGCAAACAATTTGGTCAGATGGTCTGCCAGAATGTTTTGGATCTCTGGAAGGTAAGCTGCTTTCAAGTTGATGGGTATAAACTGGCCATCAGTAAGTTTAGGCTTAAAATTAGGCAAAGATTTCCAGTCATTAGAGGAGTGAGATTCTCAAATAGCCTTCCAAGGAGAGCAGTGGGGGCAAAAAACCCTAACTGTTTTCAAGACCACGCTTAGTAAGTTTACAGAGCAGATGGTATGCACCCAATCTGTGACTGATAGGAGCAAATATCTCCAGTGGCTGGGGATGGGACACCAGATGGGGAGGGATCTCAGATACAACAGAGAATTCTTTCCCAGATGTCTTGCTAACAGACCTTACCCACATATTCAGGGTCTAACTCACTGACATATTTCAGGTTAGGAAGGAATTTTCCTCTGGGTTAATTTAGTGATGCCCAGGAGCAGTGTAGCATGGGGCTTGGATCACTTGCAATATAAATGGAGAATTCTCTATAACTTGGCACCTGAGAAAATTCTACACCAAAAAAATTAAAATTCTGCACACATTTTAAAATTCTGCAAAATGTCTCAGGTCAGCAGGTTCCAAATATGGAAGGACTTAGTATGGAGGGATCTAGGTGTGGTGTAAGAAAGTTCTGTGTGGGACAATTTGTGTGTGCACAGCTTAGTGAGGAATACGGGAGAGATCTGATTGCATGAGGGATCATTGCATGGTTTCAGGTGCTATAACAATGGGATTCTACAAGGGAAATAAAAGTTTCTGCAGCTCAGCAGAGAGATCTGTGTGGGGTGAGGGGAGTTTCAACAGGGAGAATTTCAGCTGGGGAAATGGACTTTGTGGTTGGGAGTCCAGGTGCAGATGACTGGGAATTCAGATGTGGGGGCTCCTTAGGGTGGTCCAAGTGCAGAGGACTGGTGCTCACTGAGGTCGAGGGTTGAGTGCAGGGGGTAGTCCAGATGCAGGGGGAGGGCTTTGGAAGGAGGTATGGATGCAGAGGATGGTGCTGAAAGGCAGGCTCCAGGTGCAGGAAGCCAAACAGATGACCTGAAATGCCCTGATATTATATGGAGATTTAGATCTTTTGAAGACCAAAGCCCCTGAGGCTCAAGGGGGCTTTATTCTGCTCCCAGAACTAATGCATCTGTGACTAAGATGAGTATCTGTTGAGGAGAAAATGGGACTCCTGTGCAAACATGTGATAGATCTATCTACTGGTCCTGAGAGGAGAAGACTCGAGCAGGTACAAAGGCCATGTTTTCTATATGATTGTATACTGGAGAATACACTGAGGTAACCTAATGTTGTAACTCACTGAAATGCATTCTGGCATATTGGCCCACATAAGAGCATGTCACCATGTACCCTAGTAGTCTGAAACTATACTGAATTGTAGATTGTTAGATCTAGTACAATGAGCTGCATAGCATGCAACCTCTATTGTGACAGGAACACCATGGGCTGCAGAGAGTCCAACAATGAAATCTGTTCTTTGAAATGAAGTCAGGGTAGATTTTTCTATCTTGATTAGAGCCATTGCATGTGAAAGACTGACTGGATAGCACCTACGTTGGAGAGTACTTGATATCTGAATAGGCCTCTCATTAGCCAGTCATCTATGTAAGGGAACACAAGGATTATTTGCATGAATACAGCAACTATTGACTTATATTTTGTGAAAATGCAAGGTGTTGCTGACCAGCCTAAAGACAGAATCAATAGTGAGGAACTGCTTGTATCTTTGAGTAATTGACATATGAAAGTAAGTTTCCCTTAAGTCCAGAGCATCATAACCTGTCTCTGGTCTCTGAGGAGAGGATTGAGTAGGTATCTGGAATTTCATTTTCTTTGGAAACTTATTCAGTTGCCTTGGATATAAAATTGATCTGAGGCTTCCTCACTCTCTTTGCCTTTGGAATTAGAAAGTGTTGGGAATATAATCCCATTCTTTGGAGAGCCATGAAAATTTCCTCAATGGTCCCCATGAGGAGTATAGACTGGACCAGCTTCAGTAGCACATTCTCATGAAAATGGTCCCAGAAGAGGGATAAAGAATGGGCCTAGAAATAAACTGAATGGTGTATATCAGTTCCACCATGTTTAGGAACCTGACTTGTGGTAATACAGAAAGCAGGATAGGCAATTGGCAAAAATAGAGTATGGAAACGGTGAAAGTGGTAGGCTGTTCTAAGCCAACATGTTTTCTTTGAAAATCTGATTTGCCCAGAACCAGCAGTTCTGGAGGAGGTCGGAGGTGGAGCCATCTACCCATCTTTCTTGACAGGACCGGTCTATGAGATATGAGAGGGAGCAAGCACTGGGACCGCAGCAGAAGATTTTCTCTTCATTGCTGATGTATAAATTCCTAGTGAATCAAGGGTCATCCTTGAATACTTAAGGCTATGAAATCTTTCATCTGTTTTTGGGAGAAAATCTCTTTGAATAGGATATCTTGAAGAGTTTGCTTCACCTCTGCTGCCAAGATCTAGTGACTGTAGGCAGCCAAAATAAACACCACATAGAAATGTCAGAAACCATAGCTCAAACCAATGAGTCTGCCACGTCTGTGCTCACTTGTAAAGCTGGTTTGACAACTAATCTGCTTGTCTGACAACTAAGCTACGAGAGCAATTAATGCTGCTTAGCATCATCCAAAAGTCAGTCTTTAAACTTCAGGACATTATCCCACAGCATAAAATCATATGAACCCAGAAAAACCTGCTGGTTTGCAATTCTCAATTACAAGTCTTTTGTAGAATAAATCTTCCTAACGAAGAGATCCAGCTTCCTTGTTTCTTTGTCTTTCAGGGTTGACACCTGTTGTACCTGTTTGTCCTTTATGTTTGCAACAAACATTAGCAGGGAAACAGGATGTAGATAATTGTAAAAATGCTCATATGCTAGTGTGACAGACTGGGCCAAGTCTGGGCACTGCTGAGGGCATCAGCTCAGGGCAAATTGCTCAAAACCAGGGCTACTTACAGCCCTCGACTGGAGATCTTTCCCAAATAGGCCACAAACCAGTTGCTCAGAGCTACCAATCTGGCCAGCAGGAAGCCTCATGAGCAAAACCCCTCAATAACCGCAGCTATCCCTGTGCTACAATCAGTCCCGGGCCTTACACACAGGTGAGAGATTATAAAACCAGATCTCACCAACACCAAACAGATCCTCCCAGGCCCAAAGAACCAGCCACAATCCCAAGTCAATTTACACTTTAGATCTTACTCACAAGAGCACGCTGAGCCAATCCTAAATCTAAAGGTTTATTAATAAAAGAAAGAAAAGGTTGAGAGTAAGATTGTTAAGGAGAATACATAACATACATCAATCACCAAGTTCTTGATGCAGGTTCTTAGCAGGGATGTTACAAACTGCTATCTTATAAGTCTCTGGTGTATATCCTGTATCAGGATGGGTCAGCAATCCTTCCTGGCTCTCTATCCCTAGCAAGGATGCATCTGGAATCAGGAGCTAGAATGAAGACAAGATGGAGACGCCCTCATGGGATTTTTATATTCCCGGTGT
Source organism: Pelodiscus sinensis (assembly GCF_049634645.1). NCBI lineage: Eukaryota > Metazoa > Chordata > Testudines > Trionychidae > Pelodiscus > Pelodiscus sinensis. The sequence goes on along the minus strand of NC_134714.1, from coordinate 109,398,679 downwards.
CTCCCAAATTGGAGCTGGTCACATGATCTAATGTCCTGTTTCTGTTTCACATGCAAGTAGCCATGAAGCACTGGCTGGTTTCCAGACTTCCAGACGCATTCCTCAGTTGTGTATTGGCCACTCTGAGAGCCCTTGTCCATGAAGCATTGCTAGTTATCACAGCCATTCACTGAACTCTCATTCGTCACAATAGGCATTCCAGGCCCATTGCTCCCTCCCAGATAGAGAACATATACAGTACAAGAACAGAGCCCATATTCATAACTTCATATACAAACATCATAAAAGTACATGAATGCCATACACAGAGTCAGTAGAGGATAAGCTTTCATTTGACACCTCACATGGCCAACTTTGTACAGAATTGGGGGCAAACACCACCTGTGGGTGCAACAGTGATCTGTCTGCTCCCTTTAAAATCCAATAACATGACAGCTAGGAAGGGACATAATATCTTTTGCAGTGGGAGGAAGAGAGGATAGAATCCTGCCATAAACTATTAATGGGCTTTAGAACAGCTTCATTAATAGGGAGAAATACCCTAGAGGCAGTGGATATATCAGGCCAAGGAAGGCACTACCTTCCCTTGAAGCTGTGGCTGCCCATCCACAGGACAACTGGGTTGTGGTAACCACCCCTTCTCTAAGAACCCACCTCCTCCTCTACCCTCAAAGGTTCCTGCTGCTCACAGTCTCTCCCCTCTTGAGGACAGAGGAGTGAGAGAGATAGAGAGCCAGCATATTGCTGTTAGGGGCCAGCAGCTCAGCAGGGGGAGATGGGATCCAGGGCCTTTCGGACAGGAGAAATTGGTACTCAGGGAGGCTGCTGGTGGCTCAGCCTGGTGCTGAGGATTGCCTGGTGCTTGCAGAGGCAGTTGGTTCAACCAGGCACAGGACAACTGTTCAGGGGCCAGGAGAGTAGTTTGGTCAAGTGCTGGGTGGTGGGCAGCGGAAGCTCAGCCTTCTGCGGCTGAGGTGAGCAGGCTGGGGCTCCTCCAGTCTGGAGGGTCCCTGAGGGCTTTTCCTTTTATGTAGGGACTTTGGGGGCTATGTTTATGCAGGGGCTATGTGGGAGCAGGACCTTGGGCAGAAGGGATAGGGGCTTGCCTCCTCAAAGCAGGGGTTCACCTGCTACCCATGTCCACAGGGACTTGTAAATATCTTGTTAAAATATCTTGTTAAAATATCTTGTTAAAATATCTTCCAATCTGTGTGACTTTTTTGCACCTCCTTCAGACCCATCCACCTTTTTAGCAAGTTTTGATGGGGCCTGAAGTTATCTGACTGGGTGAGGTAGACTCTGCAACTACCACCACATCCAAAGATAGAGAGGCTAATGGCTGTTGAGGACAACCCTTGTACAACTTGTACACAGGAGGGTCCTGAGTAAGCAGCTTCCCTTGCATTGTACCCATCCCAGTACCAGAAGAGTGGAAGTGGTGACCTTGGTGCACATGTTTCCAGTGCTTATTTGATCTGGGAGGGTGAGAAGGAAGTGGGGATATCTCAGAGTATGGGATGGAAGCCTCAAGCTTTCAAAAAGCCATTGATATGGAGGAACGGCCTACCTATGTGACGGCCATTGGTCTTTAGGTTGAATCATTGTGGGTAAGCACCTGACTAGTGCTGCTGGGTTGCCCAGGTCTGGAAACATTAGAGTTGACATCAGAATCTGAGTCCATTTCCTCTAGCCACCAAGCAGTTGCCGCCCTTGCTACTGGGGAGACCAGTTGCAAATCTGTTGATGGAGGCACCAATAAGATCACTGCAGGATGCCCTTCACCCCGCAATGGAAGCCACCGAGATGCACCAACAGCAGTGGCCAACAGTTCCAAATGGTACACCGGACCAGAAATTGCAACCAAAATATCTAAACCATCACTGACAAGTTCAGTAGTTTCCATGTTGTCTCAAATGTCTTGGGCATAAAAGGCATTGTCAAAGGCTCCCAACCTTGCAGTATGCTGGTCCTGTCATCCATCTCAATGGGCATTGCTGGGCTCCAGAGTAAAAAATTACTCTTTACAGGCAGGCTGTATCTGGGGATGTTGCTTCTTTGAGGGCCTCATCTGTGTCATTGCCTTCACTTGATGCCTGGCCTGAAGTATTTTCTCTGATGCCAGCAAGGAGTGTCTGCCTACAGATTCAAATAGAACAGGCAAAATACTACTGGCAGACTAAGAATGCTTGAGTCCCATTTTTAGCAGGAAGGTTCCAATGGACAGTTAAGCGCAGATTCGATGGGAAAGTACATAAACCTAGCCAATTAAGACAGCTGGGAAGAGGATCATTCACTGGCATACATCTGTCACAGGCCTTGACACTGGCAGAACACAGCATGAGTCTGACACCAGACCCAATACCCAAATGAGCACTGGAGACTGAGCTTCACTGAGAACTAAACTAAACATACTCTAATCTTCAATTGTGAACAAAATACACTAATATTCACTAAACCTGGGATGGAAAAACTACGACCAGTGGGCCACATCTGACCCATCAGCTGCTTCAGTCCATCTCGAGCTCCCGCTGGGAAGTGGGATCAAGGTGGCACAAAGGCAGCAGCACGGGGTAGTGGGAAGGCAGGAGCCATGGAGCTGACTGCCCTCCACTCTGCATCTAAAACAGAGGCAGCAGCACTTGGGGGAGGAGGGGGAGGGAAAAAGGGAGCTGGTGCTTGCTTTTAAACTGGGTCCCCTTGAGCACTGGCTCCCGTCTCCTCTCTCCAGAGCCGTGTGACCCCCACACTGCTGCCTCTGATACAGCTGCAGAGAGTGGGGTAGGCGAGAGCCAGTACACGCAGGGAGCCATCTTTTAAGACAGCTCCCGGCATGTGCTGGCTCCAGTGGAGTTGCCTCCCCACTTCTCTTCACTGCTGCCTCCCACAGAGGCAGAAACGGGGGAAGGGACAGGCAGGAGCCAGTACTCGCAGGGAGCCAGCTTAAAAGCAGCACAGTGGAAGGGAGGAAACAGGAACCAGTGGTTACAGGGAGCCACACTCCTTCCTTCCACGTATAAATGTGTAACCACTGAACAATTCAGCAGTTACACATTTACACAAATAGATATATTTTAACATCCCTACGTTTTAGCAAGTTTTAGTTTCAGTTAGTGTGACGGGCTGTACCAGCCCCGTACTGAACTAACAGGGTTTAGCCAGGTTACCCTGCCAGGCATGCTCAGACTGTAGCTCAGGTATAAAAGCCTGGGGAGAGGCTCAGTCTGGGCTGGCTGCTGGAGGAGAAGGACCTCAGGTTAGAACTCCTGAACAGCAGCAGCCAGCTGCCCGAGGGGAGAACAGCAGAGGCTCCAATGCTGGTTGGGACATAACCACTGCAGACTACCAGGGAAGTGTGGCCCCCAAGGAGTCAGAAGACCCAGCTACCATGTGGGAAGTTGGCCAATTGGATTAGGTAGGAAGTGGCCCAGGGAGGATGCGGGTTAGGGTTAGGTTCATCATCTTGGTTTAATATGCTTTACCTATATGCTTTTCAACATTGTCCTCAATCTCAAGTTATTATACGGCTTCATACCCATGACCTACATGTTTTGGGGATTCAATAAACTACTTTCTGCAGATGAGGAAAAAGAAATGCAAACACTTCACAAGAGAAGTAGATCACATCATTAAATGGTCAACCATGAACTAGGAGAACCTGCTTCACTAAAGAAAACCCCTCTGATAACACTAGCACACACACACACACACACCCCTACCTTAGTTGTCACCCACAATCATAGACTCATAGACTTTAAGGTCAGAAGGGACCATTTTGATCATCTAGTCTGACGCCCTGCACAGAGCAGGCCACAAAATCTCACCCACCCCTCCTAGAATAATCCTCTCACCTATATCTCAGATATTGAAGCCTTCAAATACTTTGAAGACCCCAAGATGCAGAGAATCCTCTAGCTGTGATCTGTACCCCATGCTACAGAGGAAGGCGAAAAACCTCCAGGGCCTCTGCTAATCTACCCTGAAGGAAAATTCCTTCCCGACCCCAAATATGGCGATCAGCTAAACCCTGAGCATGTGGGCAAGACTCATCAGCCAGACACCCAGAAAGTTCTCTATAGTAACTCCTATCATCCCTCCATTGACCTATTTCCCACTGATAATGGATGATCAATTAGTTACCAAGATCATGTTATCTCATCAAACCATCCCCTTCATAAACACATCTAGTTTAATCTTGAAACCAGATAGATCTTTTGCCCCCACTACTTCCCTTGGAAGGCCGTTCCAGAACTATACTCCTCTAATGGTTAGAAACCTTCATCTAATCTCAAGTCTAAACTTCCTACTAGCCAGCTTATATCCATTTGTTCTTGTGTCCACATTGGTATTAAACTTAAATAATTCCTCTCCCTTCCCTGGTATTTATCCCTCTAATACATTTAAAGAGTGCAATCATGTCCCCCCTCAGCCTTCTTTTGGTTAAAGTAAACAAGCCAAGCTCCTTGAGTCTCCTTTCATAAGACAGGTTTTCCATTCCTCGGATCATCCTAGTGGCCCTTCTTTGTACCTGTTCCAGTTTGAATTCACCCTTCTTAAACATGGGAGACCAGAATTGCACACAGTATTCCAAATGGGGTCTCACCAATGCCTTGTATAATGGCACTAACACCTCCTTATCCCTACTGGAAATACCTCGCCTAATACATCCCAAGATCGTATTAGCCTTTTTCACGGCCATGTCACAATGGCGGCTCATAGTCATTCTATAATCAACCAGGCCTCCGAGGTCCTTCTCCTCCTCCGTTACTTCCAACTGATGTGTCCCCAGCTTATAACTAAAATTCTTGTTATTAATCCCTAAATGCATAACCTTACACTTCTCACTATTAAATTTCATCCTATTGCTATCACTCCAATTTACAAGATCATCCAGATCTTCCTGTATGATATCCCGATCCTTTTCTGAATTGGCAATAGCTCCCAACTTTTTGTCATCTGCAAATTTTATTAGGACACTTCCACTTTTGGTGCCAAGATCAGCAATAAAAAGATTAAATAAAATTGGCCCCAAAACTGATCCCTGAGGAACTCCGCTAATAACCTTCCTCCAACCTGACAGTTCACCTTTCAGTATGTAGTCTCCCCTTTAACCAGTTGCTTATCCACCTCTCAACTTTCCTATTAATCCCTATCTTTTCCAATTTAACCAATAATTCTCCATGTGGTACTGTATCAAATGCCTTACTAATGTCGAGGTAGATTAGATCCACTGCATTTCCTTTACCTAAAAAATCTGTTACTTTCTCAAAAAAGGAGATCAGGTTGGTTTGGCACGATCTACCTTTTGTAAAACCATGTTGTAATTTGTCCCAATTGCCATTAGCCTCAATGTCTCTAACTACTTTCTCCTTCAAAATTTTTTCCAGGATCTTACATACTACAGATGTCAAACTAACAGGCCTATAGTTACCCGGGTCGCTTTTTTCCCTTTCTTAAAAATCGGAACTATATTAGCAATTCTCCAGTCTAATGGTACAACCCTTGAGTTTAGAGATTTATTAAAAAATTTTGCTAATGGACTTGCAAGTTCATGTGCCAGTTCCTTTAATATTCTTGGATGAAGACCATCTGGGCCCCCCGATTTACTCCCATTAAGCTGTTCAAGTTTGGCTTTTACCTTGGATATGGTAATATCTACCTCCTTATCTTTAGTCCCATTTATTTACTTACCATTATACCTAAAGCTCTTCATTAGCCTCATTAAAGACTGAAGCAAAGTATTTGTTCAAATATGGGGCCATTCCTAGATTATCCTTAACCTCCACTCCATCCTTAGTAATTAGCGGTCCTACTACTACTTTTTTTGTTTTTTTCCTATTTATATGGCTATAAAACCTTTTACTATTGGTTTTAATTCCCTTTGCAAGGTCCAACTCTACCTGACTTTTAGCCTTTCTCACTTTATCCCTACATGCTCTAACCTCAATAAGGTAGCTTTCTTTACTGATCCCTCCCATTTTCCACTCCTGAAATGCTTTCTGCGTTTTCTTAATCACCTCTCTGAGATGCTTGCTCATCCAGCTTGGTCTAACACACCTGCCTATAAATTTTTTCCCTTTTCTAGGGATACAGGCTTCTGACAGCTTCTGCAACTTTAACTTAAAATAATTCCAGGCCTCCTCCACTTTAAGATCCATAATTTCTTTAGTCCAATCAACTTCCCTAACGAATTTCCTTAATTTACTAAAGTTAGCCCTTTTGAAATCAAAAACCCTAGTCTCAGATTTATTTTTGTTTATCCTTCCATTTAATTTAAACTGAATTAGCTCATGATCACTCGAGCCAAGGTTGTCTCCTACAACCATTTCATCTATGAGGTCCTCGCTACTCACCAAAACCAAATCTAAAATAGCATCCCCCCTTGTTGGTTCAGCAACTACTTGATGAAGGAATTCATCAGCTATCACATCTAGGAAAATCTGAGCCCTATTACTATTACTAGCACTTGTTCTCCAGTCTATATCTGGAAAGTTGAAATCTCCCATGATTACACAGTTTCCATGAGTATTTACTTCATTAAAAACATTAAAGAGGTCTCTATCCATATCCACCACCTTTACCCTTATTTCTGTCTTTCCTAAACAGCACATACCCTTCAATACCTGTACTCCAGTCATGCCTAGTATTCCACCATGTTTCTGTTATTCCTATAATATCTGGTTTCACTTCCTGGACCAATAGCTCTAGTTACTCCTTTTTGTTACCTAGGCTCCTCGCATTGGTGTACAAACATCTTAATTTTTGCTGGTTGGCCTCATTCACATTCTTTACCCAATTTGGCACAGACATTATACCTCCAATATGACCTATTAGACTAGTATCCACCCCACCCTTCCTCATGTTCATTCTCCTACCCCCAGCTATATCCTTTCTTACTTCGTTTTCCTCCCCCTCAGTATTAAAATCTGGTGTAGAGATTACCTGGGCATCTCCCAACCATCTCCCCCAAATTCCTAGTTTAAAGCTCTCTTAATAAGTTGAGCCAGCCTCCATCCTAGAAGTCTATTTCCCTCCCTACTTAGGTGAAGTCCATCTCTAGAGAACAGTCCTCTGTCCATAAATGCCTCCCAGTGACCATACATCCCAAAGCCCTCCTTATAGCACCACTGCCTAAGCCATCTATTGATCATCATAATCCTGTCACATCTTAGTTGCCCTTCTCTAAGAACAGGCAGAATCCTGAAAAAAATCTCTCCTGAACTTCTAACACCCCCCCAACCTCCACAACCTCATCATCAGAAGCAAGCTCCCCAAAGACTTAGTCATACTAACTGAAAGTGGCACCTAACCCTGACAGAAAAACAGATACAAAATCTGCAGACAGAACTCCACTGCTACCATGATAAATACCTCCATTTACACCTAAGAAACTAATCATGGGCCCTACACATGTCTATTACAACAGATGGAATGCCATATCTAGTGTATAAAATGCCCCAACAACTCATTGGGAGAAACCAGATAATCAATATATTCTTGAATGAACTCACACAGAAAAATGATAAAAGACAAAAATACTGTATCACTCATGGATGAACACTTTTTACAAAGGGATCACTACATATGTGATTTTTTTTCAATACTTGTCCTCAGAGGAAACCTGCACATCACTCTCAAATGGCAAGCCTGGGAACTTAAATTCATAACACTAGATGCTAAACATCATGGATATTGGTTTTGTGGCTCCTTACAACTGTCTAACCTTAGGCTTAATGGCTCACGTCCAACTCCTTTTGCATAAAGATCTAACTCTTATTGCCCATTCCATCTAAAGTAACCCTTTATAACATTTATCACTTATGTTATCACAATCTGTTCCAACTTGTATTTAGCTCTGACACTCTTTTTTCCCTGAACTCAAAGAAAAATGTTGTGTAGCTTGAAAATATTCATCTTCCACCAACAGAAGTTAATCTAATAAAAAATATTACCTTTCTTACCTTGTGTCTCTCATATCCCGGGACCAACATGACTACAACGGCACAAGAAAATCCATCTTTGAGGGGTTTCTCATCGTGTTCCCCGGATGGAGCTTTTTTCTCCTCCATTCCTATGACTGCTGATGATTTTAAAACTTACCAGAAGCTTTTAAAGATAATGGCAAAATGCCTTGAAGTGTCTTTGGAGTTGGTCCAAGTAGAAAATGCACAAACTGTTTGATATTCTGTAACCAGTTGCAGAAAATATGACACTCATCCAATTAATGAATGAATCTTTGAACCCACGCCACAAAGGACTTGTGGGCTACTCTGGCATCTATCACAGTGAGAGCAGAGAGGGATAATCATAAATAAGTCGTCCTCCCGCAAAAAAAGATTTGAGTATTTCTGTTTGCACCTAGCACCAACATCCCTAATAGTTACTGTGATTAATGAAAAGACCAAGCATATAACAAGATCTACTTGAGAAGAAAGAGCCAAACATCAGGTTTATTTCCTCAAAAGATTATTCTTCTACATATATTCAGGTCAGAATTGCAAATTATAAAGCTATGCTGGCCAAATATAATTATATCTAGTGGCTCAGAGCAGCAGATTTCTTGGGCAAACTACCATTGGATATCAAAGAGGAATTTAAATTAACTTGTTTAAATTACCCTGTTTAATGACTTCCTTTCTGGCAAGTTTGGACTCAGCTGACAAAGGACCAAGACTGATGGTTACAGGTGTTACCTTGAAGATAGGGTGACCATTTATCCAGTTTTTAACAGGACAGTTCCATATTTAAGCCCTCCTGAAGATGTCCCAACTTATTTTTTAAAATACAGGCAAACTGTCCCGTATTTTCAGCTCTGGTGCTCCCCGCTGCTGGTCAGTTGGTGTCAGTGCAGCCAGCAGCCTCCTGTTTGTGGCTGGTAGGTGAATGCAGCAGACAGTGGCCAGCAGGTGATGCTCTCAGGCAGGCTTCAGAACCTAATGACTGGAAGATAGCTATCATGATGCCAATATTTAGAGCTGATCCTGGCAATTACAGACCAGTAAGTCTAATGTCAGTACTGGGCAAATTAGTGGAAACTATAGTAAAGAATAAAATTGTCAGACACATAGATTAAAAAAATTTGTTAAGGGAAAGTCAACATGATTTCTGTAAAGGGAAATCATACCTTATTAATCTGCTAGAGTTCTTTGGGGGAGGGAGGGTGTCAACAAACATGTGGAGAAGAAAAATCCAGTGGCTATACTTAGATTTCCAGAAAGCCTTTGACAAGGTCCCTCACCAAAGGCTCTTAAGCAAATTAAGTTATCATGAGTTAAAAGGGAAGGTCCTTTCGTGGATTGATAACTGGTTAAAGGAAACGAAGAGTAGGAATAAATGGTAAGTTTTCTGAATGGAGAGAAGTAACTAGTGAGGTCCCCCAAGGGTCTGTCCTGGGACCAATCCTATTCAACTTATTTATAAATGATCCAGAGAAAGGGGTAAACAGTGAGGCGGCAACATTTGCAGATGTTACCAAACTGCTCAAGATAGTTAAGACCAAAGCAGACTGAGAAGAGCTTCCAAAAGATCTCACCAAACTAAGTGATTGGGCAAAATGGCAAATGAAATTAAATATTGAGAAGTGTAAAATAATGCATATTGGAAAAAATAATCCCAACTATACGTACAAAATGATGGGGACTAATTTAGCTACCACTACTCAAGAGAGAGATCTTGGAGTGACTGTGGACAGTTCTCTGAAAATATCCACTCAGTGTGCAGTGGCAGACAAAAAAGCAAGTAGAATGTTAGGAATCATTTTAAAAGAGATAAAGAATAAGACAGAAAACATTTTAATACCTCTATATAAAACCATGGTACGCCCACATCTTGAATACTGCATACAGATATGGTCGCCTCATCTTAAAAAAGATATATTGGCATTGGAAAAGGTTCAGAAAAGGACAACAAAAATGTTTAGGGGTTTTGAATGGGTCCCATATGAAGAAAGATTAAAAACACGTGGACTTTTCAGCTAAGAAAAGAGGAATCTAAGGGGGGGGGGGGGATATGATACAGGCCTATATAACCATGACTGGTATGGAAAAAAATGAATAAGAAAAAGTTATTTACTTATTCCCACAATATAAGAACTTGGGGTCACCAAATGAAATTAATAGGCATCAGGTTTAAAACAAACAAAAGAAAGTTTTTCTTCACTCAGTGCACAGTCAACCTGTGGAACTCCTTGCCAGAGGATGTGGTAAAGACTAGGACTTTAAACAGGGTTCAAAAAAGAGCTAGATAGATTCATGGAGGTTAGATCCATCAATTATCTATTACACAGGATGGGTAGGAACGGTGTCCTTAGCCTCTGTTTGTCTGGAGGTAGGTGACAGGGGAGGGATCATGTGAGGATTACCTGTTGTGTCACCTCCCTCTGGGGCATCTGGTATGGCCACTGAAGGCAGACAGGATACTAGGCTGGATGGACCAGTTGTCTGACCCCGTATGGCTATTCTTATGAAGAAAGGCAGCCAGTAGGAGAGGCAGACTGTGTGATAGAGGGGTAAGAGTGTGGGGATGAGTGAGGGGTGTGTGTCACCCCTATCAATGTGCATTCTAAAGCAGGGTGTCCCAAGGGTAGGGGGGATTCTGTCACCCCTTTCAGGCTCCAGGACTGAAACCACATTCTCCAGAATCTACTGCAGGACTTGAAATCTTGATTCCCAGTGGTACTTCCCACACTGAATTCTGAGCACAACCAGGCTGAGGCCCTGATCCATGATGCACCCTTGAATTCCCAGTACCACCCAGGCTGAAGCCCCGATCCTCAGCAAGCCCTTCCCCACTGGGAAGTGGCCCCGATTGTTGGCATCCCCCTTCCCTCCAGCTGAATCCCTGATCCCACAAATGCCTCCCCCCCAAGGGCTGAAACCACAAGCCCAGGCAACATCTGCAGGGCTCAAATCAGGCACTGAAAGCCTGAAGTCCCGATCCCCACCACCTCAAAACTGAAGCCAGGTGAGACAGGGCTGAATTCTGGATCCGTGGTTCTCCCCAAACAGCAGAAATGCCTACATCCATGGGCAGAGCTGGTGGGCACTGGGGAAGTTGCCCCCACATACTTCAGTGGAAGCGCAGGGCAGTTTTGAGGTGGAAAGCCAGAGCCGGGCAGGGTGGGGCAGCTGTTCCTTGGCTGGGGCCCTTTCACAGGCAGTAGTGCTGTTCACTCTTCTCTACCACTGCTCTTGTGTAAGAGGCTGAAACTGCTCATCAGCAAGTAAGAGAAGCCGGGGTGGAGAACCCAGCTCCATGGCTGGCAGAGCCCTCAGGAAACAGGGGGACCACATAGTCCTCTTGGCACACTGCTTCTAGATTAGGGATATTAAATATCAGTTAATTGAACAGTCGAGTAATCTCATGAATTTTTATTAATTAGTCAACTATTCTATAGTCCCTAGAGGCGGGACTGACAGCCACAGGGCAGGGTGCCAGGCAGGAACTGGTTCACCAGGGGAGCCAGTTTAAAAACCAGTTTCCTTTGTAGGCCGTCTGCCTGTCACCCTGTGCTGCTGCCTCTGATAAAGAGGCAGCAGCCCCTGTCTAAGGGGGGGGAGACCCAACGTGAGCTGGAACTGAGCTGAGGTGCCTGCCCACCTGGATCCTAATACACTTTAAATGCAGAGCCACAGCAAGGGTAGGTTCTGGACCCAGTGCGAGCCAGAACAGAGCCGGGATGCTGGCCAGCCTACTAAAAAATTTACTGGCAAGGGTGGGGGGAGGGAAACGTGTGTAGTCTATAGCATTAACCTATAAGCTTTTGCTTATCAGTTAATCAACTACACTATTAAATCCCTACTGTAGTTGCTCCTTCTGCGAATCCTATAGTAGTCACGTCTTTTCACACAGTCCCTAGTTCCCCCTGGCCACACATAGCCCCTAGCACCGCCGCCCTGCCCCCGAGCTACTCCTTGGCTATACACAGTCCCTAGCTGCTCCCTCTGATAAAGGGGAAGACTTAATGGAGACAAAACCAATAATGAGCATTAGGATTTCAAGGGAAAATAGGAATGGTAAGGATTTGCAGCCAGAGGAAGCTAGAGATAGAACAGAGAATTTCACTGTCACTAGGAAAAGGCAGGTCTATGTGATTGGGGACTGCTTATTGAGAAGAATAGATAGGCCTGTAACCAGAGCTGATCCAGAGAATAGAAGGGTGTGCTGTCTGCCAGGTGCTAAGATACGAGACGTGGAACTGAGGTTGAAGGGAATTATTAAGGGAGCAGGAAGGAATCCATTGATCATCCTTCATGTAGGAACAAATGATACGGCTAGATTCTCGCTGGAACGAATTAAGGGAGACTATACTAGGCTGGGGAGGATGCTCAAGGAAATTGAGGCTCAGGTGATCTTTAGTGGGATTCTTCTGCCTGTTCCTAGAGAAGGGCAACTAAGATGTGACAGGATTATGATGATCAATAGATGGCTTAGGCAGTGGTGCTATAAGGAGGGCTTTGGGATGTATGGTCACTGGGAGGCATTTATGGACAGAGGACTGTTCTCTAGAGATGGACTTCACCTAAGTAGGGAGGGAAATAGACTTCTAGGATGGAGGCTGGCTCAACTTATTAAGAGAGCTTTAAACTAGGAATTTGGGGGAGATGGTTGGGAGATGCCAAGGTAATCTCTACGCCAGATTTTAACACTGAGAGGGAGGAAAACGAAGTAAGAAAGGATATAGCTGGGGGTAGGAGAAGGAACATGAGGAAGGGTGGGGTGGATACTAGTCTAATAGGTCATATTGAAGGTATAACATCTGTGCCAAATTGGGTAAAGAATGTGAATGAGGCCAAACAGCAAAAATTAAGATGTTTGTACACCAATGCGAGGAGCCTAAGTAACAAAAAGGAGGAACTAGAGCTATTGGTCCAGGAAGTGAAACCAGATATTATAGGAATAACAGAAACATGGTGGAATACTAGGCATGACTGGAGTATAGGTATTGAAGGGTATGTGCTGTTTAGGAAAGACAGAAATAAGGGTAAAGGTGGTGGAGTCGCATTGTATATCAAAGATGAGGTAGATTGTAAAGAAATAAAAAGTGATGGAATGGAGAAGACAGAGTCCGTTTGGGCAAAAATCACATTGGGGAAGAAAACTATCAGATCCTCCCCTGGGATAGTGCTTGGGGTGTGTTATAGACCACCAGGATCCAATTTGGATATGGATAGAGACCTCTTTAATGTTTTTAATGAAGTAAATACTCATGGAAACTGTGTAATCATGGGAGATTTCAACTTTCCAGATATAGACCGGAGAACAAGTGCTAGTAATAGTAATAGGGCTCAGATTTTCCTAGATGTGATAGCTGATGAATTCCTTCATCAAGTAGTTGCTGAACCAACAAGGGGGGATGCTATTTTAGATTTGGTTTTGGTGAGTAGCGAGGACCTCATAGATGAAATGGTTGTAGGAGACAACCTTGGCTCGAGTGATCATGAGCTAATTCAGTTTAAATTAAATGGAAGGATAAACAAAAATAAATCTGAGACTAGGGTTTTTGATTTCAAAAGGGCTAACTTTAGTAAATTAAGGAAATTCGTTAGGGAAGTTGATTGGACTAAAGAAATTATGGATCTTAAAGTGGAGGAGGCCTGGAATTATTTTAAGTTAAAGTTGCAGAAAAGGGAAAAAATTTATAGGCAGGTGTGTTAGACCAAGCTGGATGAGCAAGCATCTCAGAGAGGTGATTAAGAAAAAGCAGAAAGCATATCAGGAGTGGAAAATGGGAGGGATCAGTAAAGAAAGCTACCTTATTGAGGTTAGAGCATGTAGGGATAAAGTGAGAAAGGCTAAAAGTCAGGTAGAGTTGGACCTTGCAAAGGGAATTAAAACCAATAGTAAAAGGTTTTATAGACATACAAATAGGAAAAAAACAAAAAAAGAAGAAGTAGGACCACTAATTACTAAGGATGGAGTGGAGGTTAAGGATAATCTAGGAATGGCCCAATATTTGAACAAATACTTTGCTTCAGTCTTTAATGAGGCTAATGAAGACCTTAGGGATAATGGTAAGTTAACAAATGGGACTGAGGATAAGGAGGTAGATATTACCATATACGAGGTGCAAGCCAAACTTGAACAGCTTAATGGGAGTAAATCGGGGGGCCCAGATGGTCTTCATCCAAGAATATTAAAGGAACTGGCACATGAACTTGCAAGTCCATTAGCAAAATTTTTTAATAAATCTCTAAACTCAGGGGTTGTACCATTTGACTGGAGAATTGCTAATATAGTTCCGATTTTTAAGAAAGGGAAAAAAGCGACCCGGGTAACTATAGGCCTGTTAGTTTGACATCTGTAGTATGTAAGATCCTGGAAAAATTTTTGAAGGAGAAAGTAGTTAGAGACATTGAGGCTAATGGCAATTGGGACAAATTACAACATGGTTTTACAAAAGGTAGGTCGTGCCAAACCAACCTGATCTCCTTTTTTGAGAAAGTAACAGATTTTTTTAGATAAAGGAAATGCAGTGGATCTAATCTACCTCGACTTTAGTAAGGCATTTGATACAGTACCACATGGAGAATTATTGGTTAAATTGGAAAAGATAGGGATTAATATGAAAGTTGAGAGGTGGATAAGCAACTGGTTAAAGGGGAGACTACAGCGGGTCATACTGAAAGGTGAACTGTCAGGTTGGAGGAAGGTTACTAGCTCTGGGGCTGGTGGCTAGTAGGGCTGATAGCTATTACCATTTAGGGCAGAGGTGGGTAAATACCAGACTGTGGGCCAGATCCAGTCTGCCAGAGTTAGCCTCTGGCAGGCCTCCACAGGTATGGAGGATTGCAGCTCCCGTTGCCCGTAGATCGCCATTCCCAGCCAATGGGAGCTGCAAGTACCTGTACCTGCAAGTAAAAATATCGGCAGCAGCTCACTGGGGGCTTACTCTGGAAAACTGCCACCATTTTATTCCCCACCCCAGGTTTAGGAGGAGCTCTGATTGATTGCTGTTAAACTCACTGAAATAAGAACAATTTTACCAGGTCTCCCATATTTGGCATACGGAAATATGGATCCCATAAGGAGGTTCCTAAAACAGTACAAGACTTACCATTTGATGGGAAAAAGCTAGTACATTTAAAAACTGATGTCACATTGCACTCCTTAAACAACTCTTGAACCACATTTAGATCTTTGGAAATATGTGGCCCCAGTTTTAGAGAGAAGCATCATAAATGTTAACTTTCTCCTAGATAGAGGTCTCAACAACCACCTCTTCTTATTTTTACACCTATTATTTTTACCACCAGATCAGATGAGAAAGATGTCTAAGTTTCAAAAGAAAGAGCCATTTCTATTATCTTCTAGCCAACCATTTCAATCCCAGAAACAACAGTTTAATGTTTCAACTGAGGATGCAGCTCTAGACTTCATGGATCTACACTTTTCCTACTTTCCTTTTGGTTCCTATTTCCTTCTTCAAGGAGGCTTGGCCTGCGCTTATCTTAGACCACTGGATCTTGCAGGTGATCTAAAAGGGGTATATCCTGCAATACACAAAATTACCCCCCACCCCTCATTTTACTCTCATGTGTGTTCCTTGCAGAAAGAAAGAGAATCTCCATTACAGCTTGGCACTTGACCTCAAGGGAAAATAAATTTATTTTCCTTATTCAGTAGAAGAAAGAGAGTTGGCAGCCTGTGCCACATCTCAGGCTTTTCAATGTTTATTTTGTCCATGCCAAATTTCACATAGCGGCTCTTGCATCTATCATACCATCTTTAGGACTATTTAAGTAACATCAGTATGCAGGACGCATACTCTCCAGTTGATACACCCATTCCACAGGAAGTTTATTTGCTTCACAATTTCAAACATCATGATTAGTTAAGAGCAGCGTTCCCTGTTAGCCCACTCAGGGGAAATTCAAATGCCACTCAGCTAATTAGCAGAGCTCCCTCAGATAGGTTTTGTGTTTCTGTTGGTGGAGCACATTCACACATGCCTTAGCGAACATAAAAAAATTATTCCATATATGGATGGAAAAAAATCCACACATGGGTAGAAAAGATTAGAGGGAACATTGGCTGCAAGTTTTTTGGTTGGCCTTTCAACTACACCTCAAGGCTACATCTACACTACAAGGTTTTTCTGTGGCGTGTCCACACCTCAAATGAGCTCTTGTGCAATTAAATGGGAAGTTAAAACAGCAGAACAGAGGGCTTTTTCTGCTGTAGGTAAACCTCCTTTTTTGAGGCTTAACTGCTTTTAGCGCTAAAGCTATGGTGCAAGAAGGCATGTGTGGACGCTCCAGAGACCTTTTGCGCAAGAAACCCCTATGGAAAAAAGCACAGGTGCTCTGATGGACATTCTGTGAATAGCCATCAGAGCTTTCTCGCATAAGAGCGTCCACGCAGCATGGACTCTCTCTTACATCGCTTTTGCAATGAGCTTTGAGTATGGACATGCTCTTGTGCAAGAAGTTTTTGTGCAAAAACTCTTGTGCAAGATGCATGTAGTGTAGCTGTAGCTCAAGTGTTCTCAAAATTCAAGTCAGTGATAGAAGATTATATTTGTTAAAATGTATTACTGTTATATTATTTTTAAGTGGTATAGAGCAGAGTTTCTCTACCTTTTTTTTTTTATAAAGTAACCCTTTTTAAAAAGTAATAAATTATAAGTACCCCCAGAACCTTCAGTTTTCAGACACAATTTTTTTCTACCATTGCAACACATTTGTTAAAACAACTTAATCATAGCTGCATGGGCAATTCAATTTTTGGGTGTAAAAAGTACAAAAAAAATAAAGCACTGTAAAACTTACAACAAAAATTCAGTTTTCTCCAAATTTCAGTTGTGTTGACGTACTCCCCAGACTTCTCTCGAGTACCCCTAAGGGTACTCGTACCACTGGTTGAGAAAAAGAAGTTACTCACCCTGTGCAGTAACGATTGTTCTTTGAGATGCGTGTCCCGTGGGTGCTCCACTGTAGGTGTCGGCTTGTCCCGGCGCCGCAGATCGGAGATCTTTTCTAGCCGTAGTCTGCCGGACCACGCATGCGCAAAGTACGGCTCGTGGCTTTTCGCGCCGTTTGAGCGCCGCTGGTCCGGCTCCCGCCAGTTCCTCCTGCCTCTTGCTCTGAAAGACAAAATAATAGACTCCGAAGAGGGGAGGAGGGCGGGTCGTGGAGCACCCACGGGACATGCATCTCGAAGAACAATCGTTACTGCACAGGGTGAGTAACTTCTTTTTCTTCTTTGAGCAGTGTCCTGTAGGTGAATGTACAGCAGTAGCTCGCGAATGGAGGAGGGTTCGGAGCTAGCGTGCCGTAGCTGAGGATAACACCGCTGTCGCCACCGTGGAATCAGGTATTAACAGATTCGGGATGGCGTAATGCGTGGCGAAGGTTAGGTCGGAAGACCACGTAGCAGCTCTGCAGATATCTATCAAGGGGACTCCCTTGAGGAATGCAGTGGATGTAGCGACCGCCCGAGTCGAGTGGGCCCTCAGGGTTGAGGGCAGTGGTTTCTTATGTAGTTCATAACAGGACCTTATGCACTGTACGATAGTAGAGGAGATGCATTGAGCGGACAATGGGCGACCTTTAGAACGGTCCGTCATTGATATTAATAACGAGTCCGTCACTCGAAAGGGTCTGGTCCTCTCGATATAAAAGGTGAGGGCCCGTCTGACGTCTAAAGTGTGCAAGCGTGCGTGTTCTGGTGACGCATGTGGTTTGGGATGGAATATAGGGAGGATTATAGGCTCGTTGATGTGAAATCGAGAGATCACTTTGGGGCGAAAACGTGGTTGCGTTCGGAGTATTACTGCTTGGTGCGTAAAAATTGTATAAGGAGGGGAAGCTGATAGTGCAGCTAGCTCACTCACTCTCCTCGCGGAAGTAATAGCCAATAAGAAAATAACCTTCATGGACAGGTCATATAAAGTGCAGGTCGCTAGCGGTTCGAAGGTCTGGCTGTTAGGGAATTGAGAACTATTTCAAGGTCCCAAGGATCCGCCGGTTGAGTATAGTGCGGGTACAGGTTGGACATTCCCTTCAAGAACCTTTTAGTTGTTGGATGGGAAAATACTGAACATCCGTTGACCGGCTGGTGAAAGGCTGCAATTGCAGCGACATGAACTCTGATGGAAGCGCAGGTGAGGCCTGAATTCTTGAGGTGTACCAGGTAGTCTAGGATACACCGCAGAGATGAGGAGACCGGGTTCAGATCCTTCTGGGAACACCACGATGAGAAGCGTGACCATTTGGAAAGGTAAGCAGTCCACGTAGATAATTTTCTACTGTTTAGTAAAATGTGTTTGACAGATTGTGAGCATAACACTTCTGACTGTTGGAACCAACTAGGTACCAAGCCGTGAGCACGAGATGGTTCACCTGCGGATGGAGAAGGGAGCGATGATTCTGGGATAGGAGATCGTGTCGAGCTGGCAGAGGAAACGGAGGATGCATCGACATGCGATGTAGGTATGGATACCATGTTTGCCTGGGCCAGACTGGGGCTATTAGGATTACTGTGGCCCTTTCTCGAATAATTTTCTCCACTACCCTGGAATTAGGGGTGTGGGTGGGAATGCATAAAGTAGGTGACGTCCCCCGTTGTATAGGAAAGCGTCGCCTTTCGAATTTCGTCCAATCCCCGCTCTCGAGCAATACCGAGGACATTTCGCATTGTGAGAAGTGGCAAAGAGGTCCACTAGCGGGAAACCCCATAGTTGAAATATTATCGAAAGCACTGCAGGATGTAGCTCCCACTCGTGATTGAGAGAAAAGTGCCTGCTGAGGGCGTCTGCCGTTACATTGTGCTGGCCCGGGAGGTATTCTGCGATTAGAAAGACGTTGTGTCTATTGCACATGTTCCATAGACGTACCGCTTCCGCGCACAAGGAATGGGACCTGGCGCCTCCTTGCTTGTTTATGTAATAAACGGTCGTCATATTGTCTGTAAGGACTCGTATGACCTGGTCGTGGATGATGGGAAGGAAGTGCTGACATGCTTTGTACACTGCCCTGAGCTCCAGGAAGTTGATGTGCATCAGCGACTCGTCTGGTGACCATAGGCCTTGTACCTGTTCGGGGCCGAGATGCGCACCCCATCCGATGACAACCCCATCTGTTGTCAATTGCTGTTGACGGTTGGGGGCGATGAAAGGGTATGCCCAACAGCAGATTGTCTGGGATTGTCCACCAAGCAAGTGATTTCTTGACTTGGGTGGGAACTCTTATGGTCCTGTGGGCATCACGTACATTGGGGGGGCAGATTCGAGCCATCCAATGTTGAATGCATCGCAAATGTAACCTTGCGTGTTTCACCACATATGTTGTGGAGGCCATGTGTCCCATAAGCTGTAGGCACCGTAGTATGGGAACCTTTGGGCTGACGAGTAAGATCTGGATCAAGTCCTGCATCGTGTGGAATCTTTCCATCGGTAATGATGCGCGTTTGGTCGTAGAGTCTAGACGAGCGCCTATGAACTGTATTGTTTGTTGTGGTTCCAATGATGACTTTGGAACATTGAGAATGAGACCCAGTTCGTGGAAGAGCATGCGTGTTGTCTGAGTGGCACTGAGTGATTCCTGCAACGACTGGGCTCTTAATAGGCAATCGTCGAGGTATGGAAAGATCATTATGTGTAGGTGACGTAGGTATGCGGTCACCACAGCCAGGGTCTTGGAGAAAACCCGTGGAGCTGACGAGAGACCGAACGGCAGAACCTTGTATTGGAAATGGTCTGTACCGATTTGGAAGCGTAGGAATCGTCTGTGCGCCGGATGGATCGCAATGTGGAAGTATGCGTCCTGAAGATCGAGGGATGTGAACCAATCCCCATTCTGAAGTGCTGGGATGATTGTAGTTAGGGTAACCATTCGAAAGCGTTGATTTCGCAAGAAACGGTTGAGGTTGTGAAGATCTAGTATCGGTCTCCATCCCCCTGATTTCTTTTCCATTACGAAGTACCGGGAGTAAAAACCCCTGCCCTTGAATTCGTCCGGAACAGGCTCTATTGCTCCGACGGTGAGTAGACGGGCAACTTCTTGCCTGAGCAAGATCTCGTGAGATGGGTCCCTGAAAAGGGACGGGGCAGGGGGGGATGGATGAGGTAGTGACGTGAATGGAATGGTGTAACCGAGACGAATTGTTTGAAGGACCCATTTGTCGGTGGTGATGTAGGCCCATGGATGAAGGTACGGCCTCAGGCGGTGATGAAATATCGCCTTCGTAGCACTCAGAGTGGTATTGACAGGAATGGTTCTCAACCCCTCGAGGGACTCGTCAAACTTGCTGCCTGGGTACTCTGTTGGGAAGTTGCTTTGGGCGGCGGGCGTCTGTGCTGTTGCCGCTGCCTACCCCTTTGTTGGTCCTGAGGCCTATACTGAGGGGATTGCCGAAGGGGGGGCCTCTGCCTCTGGTAGGGCATATATCGCTTTCTACTGTATGGAGGAGTGTACATGCCAAGTGTTTTAAGAGTGGTTCTGGAATCCTTCCCCGAGTGGAGAAGTTGGTCAGTCTTCTCGGAGAAGAGGTTCTGCCTGTCGAAGGGTAAGTCCTCAACCTTCGGGAACAGGTCTTTAGGAGCAGAGGACTGTTGTAGACAGGATGCTCTGCGCATAACGACTGATGTAGCTGTCGTGCGCGCTGCCGCATCAGCTGTATCCAGAGCAATATGTAAGGCTGTTCCGGAGGCTGCGTAGCCCTCTTTTATAACAGCCTTCAGAATGTCTCGTTTTGTCTCTGGAATATGTTGAAGCAATGGCACAAGCTTGGCATAGTTGTCGAAGTTGTAATTCGCCAGCAGTGCGGAATAATTGGCCATTCGTAACGTGAGTGTTGCCGAGGAATAAACTTTACATCCGAACAAATCGAGACGCTTACTATCCCTGTCTGCGGCAGTAGGCTTGTGCTGTGGCATCTTTGCCTTTTGCTGAACTGCATCCACAACCAGGGAGTTAGGTTGTGGGTGCGTGAAAAGGAATTCCATCCCTTTGGTGGGGACAAAATACTTTTTATCCGCCTTCTTATTTGTTGGCGGGGCGGATGCAGGGGACTGCCAAATGTCGTCCCAATTTCGAGAATGGCCGCATCCAGTGGCAACGAGATCTTTGGTTGGTGAGTGTGCTTGATATTGCGAAGGAGATGGTGTTGTTTTTGCTCCACGTCGCCCAACTGTACGTTTTAACTCTCCGCTACCCTTTTGAATAACTCCTGAAACTGGCGCAGATCGTCAGATGGTGAGGTGTCTCCCTGAAAAACTGCATCGTCGGGGGACGATGAGGAATGGTGTGTGGGTGACTGATCAGGTTCGGGGTCCCGAACGGGAAGAGGTTGTCCGATATGAGAGGGAGACCCGGAGGGAGTTGGTGGTCTTGAGGGGGCAGAAGAAGAATGGTGTTTCTGCCCGAGGTGGGTTTGCGGAGACCGGCGTTGATGATAGGATGACCTATGATGATAATAGGGGGACGTGGAACGACGGGATCTCATCGAGTATTCTGAATGGGTTGAAAGCTGTGGTGATCTTGGTGATCGCGACCTCTCTCTATAATATGTGCTGCGACTGGGTGAGTGAGGATCATGGTGGTAAGAATGACCGGAACGTGGTGAGATTTGGCTGGTACGAGAGTACTCGGAGTGCGGTGGAGATGGGGAGCGTACTTCGGGAGAGAACTCAGGGCTCGGTGATGAGGAAGACAATCTCCTGGGTGTATGGACTGGTGGTGCTAGCAAATGTTCCGGTAGAGAGGAAGCCGGGGTGGAAATGACCGAGTGCAGGATTATTTCCACTGGCATTGGAGGAATCCGTGCCGAGGTGGTTCCCGTTGCCGTTGTTGATTGTCTCGGTACCGGTGATTGCCTGCGCTCCGTAGATCGACTCAAAGAAGAAGGTGAACGTCCTTCTGATGGATGCCTGTGGTGAGACGATCCTTTCGGTGCTGGAGGACGACTCGGTGCCAGCACGGTCGAAGACGGGGAGCACACCGGTGCCGATGACCATTGAGGCTCTTGTTGTTTGGTGGGAGGCGGAGGTCGATTTGGTGCCGACAGAGTAGGATGGGAAGGATGCTCGGGAGTTCCTGAGCGCCGTCTTGTTAGAGGTCTAGCCTGAGGTGGTGCCGAAGTGGGGTCGTGCACTGGAGGATGACTAGTCTCCGCCGGTCGTTTGGGCGCGCCCTTCGGTGCTGGTGAGTGTCCCGGTGCAGGTGAGCGCCTCAGTGCCAGAGAGCGTCTCAATGGTGGAGAGACTCTCGGTGCCGGTGAGCGTCTCGGTGCTGGAGAGCGACTACGCGCCTGAGAGCGTCTCGTTGTCGGGGAGCGTCTCGGTGCCGGGGAGTGTCTCGGTGCCAGGGAGCGGCTGCGTGCCGGGGAGCGGCTGCGTGCCGGGGAGCGGCTACAGATCGGTGCCGGGGAGCGGCTCAGTGCCCGAGAGCGGGTTGGTGTCGGGGGGCGCTCCGTGCCGGGAGCGGTTCTCAAAGCCGTAGAAGTCCCTGTGAACGGTTTAGAGACCGAGGGGACGGCTGAGATGGTTGAACCCAATATAGAAGGGCTCGGGGCCGACTTACTCCGGCTGTCTTTAGGCGGCCTCGCAACACTTGCAGGCGGTGCCGTTGACGTCCCTGGCTTATCGTCTGCACCCGATCTTGAGGGTGGAAGGGATCGCGTCGGTGATGGTTTTCTCTTAGCTTTCTTAGTTTGCGCCGCGTGACCCTTGGATTGTTTGACTTCAGGCTGTAAGGCTTTGTCAAACAAGAGGACCTTTAGACGCATGTCCCTGTCCCGCCTGGCTCTGGCTGTCAGTTTGGAACAGTGGGGACATTTCTGAGGTATGTGGCCTTCCCCGAGGCACCTGATGCATAGGGAGTGGCCATCAGAGGCAGGCATTGCCTCGTGGCATTCACCACACTTCTTAAAGCCCAGCATTTAGAAAGAACAACTAACTATTGAAGAAAAAAAATTTTTTTACGACTAACGACTAGATAACTAACTGTAAAAGCTGCAACTTTAAACTACATACAATAACCATATACAATGACTATATTTCGTCTCTCTATATCTCTAGTGAAACAGTTCGTAAGACAGAGACGTTGTTCTGTCCGCGGCCGAGGACGGTCAGGAGGAACTGGCGGGAGCCGGACCAGCGGCACTCAAACAGCGCGAAAAGCCACGAGCCGTACTTCGCGCATGCGTGGTCCTGCAGACTACGGCTAGAAAAGATCTCCGATCTGCGGCGCCGGGACAAGCCGACACCTACAGTGGAGCACCCACGGGACACTTCTAGAAGAAGAAACACTGGTATAGAGGAAACACTGTACTATCACACACAATAGTAAAATTAAATCAAAAGTTTACAGTAACAACAAACTAATTATACTTAGGAGGAACATTATGGTGTTTCAACTCTCTGCCAGGGAGTGGTTAGAAGGAACTGAATGGTAAGCAATGTCACTTTCCCTTTATGCCCTTTGGAGAGAAGTGTGAGAGTATGAAGGTGTATGTTCCATCCCGAGTGGATGCTGCTGATAAAACTTCTCAATTCTCATTGTCAGTGGGATCCACATGCATACAGATTCAAAGAACAATATATCTTTGAAGTAAATTACATCTGTAAACAGGAAGATCAGAAACGTGTGCTACTATCTTTAAAACATATTCAACCACTGTTAATCAATTTTGAGATTCCAGCTGCTCTCATCCCTTTACTGATACCCCACCTATGACTGACATGTGCATAGCACAGGAATAAAAGTTCAACTGTATTGAACAATTTTTTTTAATTTGTTCAATTAAACGTAAACGTTTAGGTTACATGGAGAATACTTCTTTTAACACAGAAGAATAGCAATATTAATTAAGGATTTGTATAATTAATAAGCATTTATATTCCTAACAGGCTTAATATGGCACCGACTGACTTCAAAAGACTTTGGATCAGTTCATTCTGTAAACTTGCTGAAGGATTTATGCAAATTTTACCAGATTATATTCAAAGTAAATATGAGCGGACTCAATTTTAGTGTTTCCAAAAAAACCTTTTGTTGTAGATCTATTTTTTAAAATAAATTCTGAGATATTTATAACAATCCATATACCATACTTGTAACATTAAAATCAGACACTGTCTACCTGTAGTTTTATGGGTAAAATAATAAGTAAACATACTTACATGTTTTGTTATAAACAAATACAAGTATATAGTATAGTTGGCGATTACTTACAGGGAATATTTCGGTAGCCATTTTCTAGTGCATGAAAGTAATTCAAGAATTCTTGTGTTGGAATTTTGAAAAGTTCAAACAAGCCAGTGTCTTGAAACAAGGCGTATGTCACCTAAATACATTAAAATTAGTTTCAGTTGGAAAGTGTAAAAGTGTAATCATTTTAGCTTCATTCAACTTTAAGAATATTCTGCTATATTTTTATTTAGTTATACTGTTAATTATTAAATGTAGTAATTTGCTACTAATACAGTTTGCTGTTCTCTCCATCAAAGCAGACACCTTTCTTATCAATCTCTTGAAACCAAAAGAGAAAAAAAAGGCATATCTCTTTACTGAAATGACCCTAATGTAGTTTTTTACTTTCTTTTCCTATCCATGATATGCTAGAAAAAATATATTACTTTGTATTACTGAGGAGCCGTGTTGCCAAACACAGTTCCCATCCTAAAGCTTTAGGCAATCTTTCAAATATAGACTTAATTAAGAGATCTGTTTTAGGCTTCCTAGGAGAAAATAGAAAAAAAGGTTTCTTCTTTCAGCCTTCCTTCCCCCTACAAACTGTTCACTGGATCTCTCATTTAGGAATGTAATACATACGCATTTAGAGAAGCACATTCAACAGGTTCCAGAATCCTCATGCTAACTCCAGGAACTATATAAGAAATTCTCCCTGAGATCTAGTTTCTCCAAGGGCACTGCTATTTCTATACCTAGGCTGATAACAACTTCCTTCATTAGGAAAACCTGGATGAAAGGAAATCAGAACTTTTAGGACATTTTTGAGGCATCAAAAGTCTGGCTTTATCTGGATTGTCAATTTCAGTCTAATAGGAAAACATTTAAGAAAATTATGACTCTTTCAGAAGTTTAGAACAGAGTGGCAGTGCCATTATGATGGCTCTATTACATATTTTATAGTCCATTAATATTGATATACTAGATACTGTATGGATGCATAGTACTGCACAGTCCCTACCTTAAAGAGCTTCTCTTTGAAACAAATGCAAAGAAGATACAATAAACGGGTGTTACAAAGAACAGGAGAAGAGAATGGGGAAGTTCAACTATGACATGATCACATGGTTCCACAATTTAACCAATGCATAACTTGATAGTACTAAATCATCTGAAAGATTTATTTTATAAATACATCAATAAAATTAATAATTTTTACATTTTACTCCTAAACTTAACTAATGTTTGTCAGCCATCCCTGATTGTCCTTCAGCAGGGCCATTAATAGCTGACAGACTTCCTGTAGACTTCACAGTGGAAGTGGAGTCTTGAAAAAGGAGTAGCAACCTTATGGGTTAGATGAGAGAGCGCATTCTTTCTAAGAGGCAGTGTGGAAGAAAAGGAGGTTACTCACCTATGCAGTAACTGATGTTGAGATGAATGTCCTCATGGGTGCTCCACATCAGGTGTCAATGTGCCTCCGCACTGTTGATCAGGGTCTTTAGAGCAGTGTTCTTAGGCCATGCATGCGCCCTTGAAGAGGCCCAGAAACTCTGAGGTAGAAGGGAGGGCAGTGGAGCACCCAGGGGGCACTCATCTTAAAGAATGTCAGTTATTGCACAGGTGAGTTCCAGTTCCTCCTCCTCCTCCTCCCCCCCCCCCCCCCCGCGTGGGTGTTCCACACCAGGTAATTACAAAGATGCATGATTCAAGGAGGCAGGGACTTTGGATCTGACAGGAAGGAAGAAGAAAGGACCTATCTTGGGGAAATGAACGGTTACTTACCTGTAACTGTTGTTCTTCGAGATGTGTTGCTCATGTCCATTTGAATTAGGTGTGTGCACCGCGTGCACCGTGTCTTCCGGAGCGTTTTCCCTAGTGGTACCCGTAGCGCCGGCAGGGTGCCCTCTGGAGTAGCACCGCCATGGCGGGGCATAAGTACCCCTGCCAGCACTCCCCCACCTCAGTTCCTTCTTGCCGGATGCTCCAACGAAGGGGAGGTGGGGGGGAATCGAATGGACATGAGCAACACATCTTGAAGAACAACAGTTACAGGTAAGTAACCATTCTTTTCTTCTTCGAGTGGTTGCTCATGTCCATTCGAATTAGGTGACTTCCAAGCCAACCCCACTTCAAGGAGGAGGGGTCGGAGCACTCAGAAAGAAAAGTCCATGAAAGTTGAACAACCCAAATAAATTTATTCAACTAACCGAACACAGAAAAACTGTAGAAAAGTGCAATGTGGTACAGATAAAACAAACATTTACAATACAGAGCTGAGGACCGCAGATCCCAACCTTGTGTCCTCCCTAGCCTGCTGTGCCAGTGCGTAGTGCGCCGCAAAGGTATGAAGCGACGACCACACGACTGCCCTGCATATTTCAGTGATTGGAACCTGCGCCCCAAAAGCTACAGAGGATGCCTGCGCCCTGGTGGAATGTACTGTAATCCGGGGCGGGACCTTCCAGGCCAAGGCATAACACTCCCTGATACACCCTGCGACCCAACTGGACAACCTCTGGGTCCATATGGGGAGCCCTTTCATTCTGTCAGCGACAGCAATAAACAATTGTGTGGATTTGCGAAAGGGTTTAGTCCTATCAATATAAAAAGCTAGCGCACGTCTAGCAACCAGGGAACGGAGCACTTGCTCCTTAGAGGAGGCATGGGGCTTTGGAAAGAAAACCGGGAGGTAAATATCTTAGGACAAATGGAACGGTGACACCACCTTGGGGAGAAAGGCTGAGAACACTAGGTAGGGCGGGTTTACAGTTAACGCCCTCAGCTCAGAGACCCTGCGAGCCGACGTAATGGCCACAATGAACGCAACCTTCATAGAGAGGTGCTTCAAAGAACACGTGGCCAGCGGCTCAAAAGGGAGTGACAAGTCTAGACAACATGAGATTAACGTCCCAAGCGGGAAGAAGGGGTCTAACCGAGGGGTACAACTTGTCCAAACCCTTAAGGAACCTTTTGACCATGGGGTCAGAAAACAGAGAGACTCCTGCCAAACCAACGTGTAAGGTGGAGAGAGATGCCACATGGACTTTGATAAAGGAGGTAGAGAGGCTACCGGACCTAAGTTCAAAAAGATAGTCCAGAATGGATGGAACAGGTGCACAGGATGGATGCACTCCCCTTCTGGATGCCCAAGACGAGAACCGCTGCCACTTGGCTGCGTATGACCGCCTGGTAGATGGTTTCCTACTACTTAGGAGCACCATCTGTACTTCCTGGGACCATCTCCCGGAGATTTATGTGCAGAGCCCGCTCTGCAGGAGACCACAAACCCTGGGTTCTGTGACACCCCAGGTGTGCTCCTCAACCCAGGTCCGAAGCATCTGTGACCAGTGTAAGCGAGGGAGGAGGTACAGTAAACGGAACCCCGCTGCACATCACCGCCTCCTGAGTCCACCATTGTAAGGAGGCTATCACCACCGGAGGCTCTGTGAGAACCGTGTCCCAGAGACCCCTGGACTGGTTGTATGCCCTTGCCAACCAGGCCTGCAGAGGCCTGAGCCTCATTTGAGCATGGCGTACCACATACATACATGCCGCCATGTGTCCCAGCAGCCTCGAGCAGATCCTGGCAGTCGTGATGGGGAACCGGGTTAAGTCGGAGACCAGCTCCACTATGGACAGAAACCTGGTTCTGGGGAGGAGTGCTCTTGCCACCCTGGCATCCAGGACAGTACCTACGAATTCGAGGTGCTGAGAGGGAGTCAACGATGACTTTTCCTTGTTTAGCATGATCCCCAGCCTTTTGAAGAGGGCTTTTGTGAGGGAAACATGGGCCTCCACTTGGTCATAGGAACGACCACAAATCAGCCAGTCGTCTAGGTACGGAAAGACGTGTACCCCTTTTTTGCGGAGGAACGCCACTACGACCGCCATGCATTTTGTAAAGACCCTGGGTGCTGCTGAAAGGCCAAATGGGAGCACTGTAAATTGGAAGTGGCATTGGGAAACAATAAAACAGAAACCTCCTGTGGCTGGGTCTTATTGCCACATGGAAGTAAGCGTCCTTGAGATCGAGAGTTGCATACCAGTCTCCTAACCATAAAACCAGGATAACAGAGGCCAGGGTTACCATTCTGAACTTGGATTTCACCACCGTCTTCTTGAGATCCCTGAGATCTAAGATGGGATGAACCCCATCCTGGGGTTTTGGAACAATGAAATACTGGGAATAAAACCCCTTGCCCTTCAGATGAGAAGGGACCCTCTCAACGGCTCCCTTTTCGAGGAGCGCTAACACCTCCTGATGGAGGATGCCTTCGTGAGAGGTGTCCCTGAAAAGGGATGGGGTGGGCGGGTTGGAAGGAGGCGAGCCCAGGAAGGGGATGGTATAGCCATTTCTGACTTTTTAGAACCCAGGCATCGGTGGTGATTTCTGCCCAGGCGTTGGCAAACCGGGATAACCTGGCCCAGAACGGGGGACCAGGGTGAGAGGCTGGTGCGCCACTCTCTAGCAGCCCGTCAAAACTGGTGCACCAGGTCCCCGAGTGGCACACCAGGTCCCCTCTCGGGTGGCATCGACAACCCCTTGCGGACAACGGGCCCACAGCCGCCCCACACCCCCACTGGGGGCATGAGGACGGCGTCTCCAGTAATCCCCATGGGGGACCTGGGATTGCGTTCTCCCCTGCTGTCTATAGGGAAGCTGACGACGTTGAGGGCCAGCGTGTGGATCCCCAAGGTTCGGAGAGTAGATTTTGTGTCTTTAAGCGTATGGAGCCTGGAGTCAGCGTGCTCCGAAAACAACGCTTTGCCGTCAAATGGCAGGTACTGAATCGTGGTTTGGACGTCCGGAGATATTCCAGACACCTGCAGCCAGGCACTACGGCACATAACTAAACCCGACACCATGATACAGGCTGCAGAGTCAACAGCATCCAGGGAAGCCTGAAGGGCCGTGCGGGCGATGGTTCTGCCCTCCGAGGTCATAGCCACAAACTCCTGACGGGCCTTGGCAGGGAGTTTATCCTGAAACTTATCCACCGCCTGCCATGTATTATAAGCATATCGACTCAGCATCGCTTGCTGGTTAGCAATGTGGAGCTGCACCCTACCAGACGCCTAAGCAGATCCTGATGCGCCCAAGCATCCATAGTAGGCAACGCCGGTGCAGGATCCGCCAAGGCTTCATGAGGAGACGAAGATGACGACTCCTGGATCGGTACCAGATCCAGTGTAGGGCCTGGTTGAGGAGCCGGCTGGATAGGCGGCACCATTTGCGGAAGCGGCTCCGGCACCGAGGCTTGCGGCTCTGTAGTGGCACCTGTAGTAACAGACCTCTGGGGTGAAGGAGGGGGTCGTGGCAGCGACGCCGACAGTTGCGCTCGGTGCCCCAAGACACCAGACACCACACAGGAGGGCACAGGCCCCTGCCACTGGTGGTATGCCCACGGCGTTCAGAAGGGCCATTGTGGTTGAGGCGGCCACATCTGCTGCACACGCGAACTATGATGAGAGAAAGTTCCCGAGGACTCCGACCTGAATGAGGCCGCATCAGAATCCGACGAGTAGTGAGATTCAGGCCAGAGAGGCACAGATGATGAATGCCCTGCCACCAACGGGTAGGGGGGAGGGGCAAACCTGGCCATAGACTTGGGTTTGCCCACGTGCGTGCGATGAGGGCGTGCCAGTGCCAGGAAGACAGGTCCTGGTGCCGGTTGTGGTACCGGGAGGACAGGTCCTGGTGCCGGGAGTAGAGCCGGTTCTGGGAGGACAGGTCCTGGTGCCGGGAAGAAAGGTCCCAGTGCTGGTGTCGGTTGCAGTGCCAACACGGTGCATGGCTGTGCTGTCGAAGTCGGTACCGGTTGCGGGTGCGGAACCCCCAAAGCCGGCTGTCCTTCTGGTAGCAGCCCCATCACTCTTCCCGCAGACTGGAACGAAGGCCCTAGAGTTGCCGAGACGAACCTCAAAGAAATCGATGTTACCGGAGATGGCAGTACTGGCATGGCCCACGGAGCTGATGCCGGTGCCAGTAATGGTGCCGAAACCTGTATCGGTGCCAAAGAACCCAGAGACGGAACTTGCATCGGTGCCGAAGAGCTTGATGTCGAAGGGCCCAGTGCCGAAGACTGGGGCAGCACCCCAGGAAAGCTGCTCAGCACTGGTACTGATGATGGTGCCGCAAGGCTTGGGTGATACGGCACTGGTGCAGCCAAGACGGGGTCTGGAAGAGGTCCCAGCACCGAGGGGGGTTGAGCCCAGTTGAGCACTGGGTGAAGCCTGGCGGCCTGCATCGAGACCAGCACCGAGGTAGAGGCAAATGGTACTGGTCCCACAGGGGATGGTACCACTGCATAAGTAGGTAGTAGCTTGTATTGGTAATGGTCTGTACATAGGACAAATCAGAGAAAATATCTATGAGCTAGATGAATAGAGATTTGAAAATAAGGATCCTGCAAGTTGAGAGATGAGAACCAATCACCCATTAGTGAGTGTCACCATTTTAAATATTTGTTTCCACATGTACTTATTTAACGCTTTCAGGTCTAAGATTAGCTGCCATCCCCCCAATTTCTTCTCCATGAGAAATAAAAATCCTTCCTTATGAACTGTGAGGGAAGTGTTTCTACTGCTCCTAGGTGAAGGTGGTGTTGTACCTCCTGTTGGGGAAGAGTCTCATGAGGGATGAGGTAAGCGGGGTGGGAAGGGAGTATGGTCTTAAAGGGAATAGTGTAGCCATGTTCAATTATTTGAAGTACCCATCTATTTGATGTTATGGCTAGCCAGTTATGGTAAAATGTGAGGAGACAGTGCTGAAAGAGCGTGTGAGAAGATGGTGATGTTGGAGAAGGTGAGTGGTTTTCCAGGCCCTCAATACATGTCTCAAATCTGCTTATTGAGCTGCGGAGATTGTTGCGTGGTATTGGATGGTGGATGACATCACTGTGATCTATTTGTGTTTCACTGTTATTACTGCTGATCCTGCCTGCGGTAGTATTGGGTATCTTGTTCTGGGGTAGGGCTGATACCTAAACTGTCACCTCCCTAGGTGCTGGATTGTGGATGCCGAGGAATCGGAGGGTCTCCCTGGAATCTTTCATTCTATGCACCACCCAATTGGTGTTGGCTGTGACCAATTTCTTGTTGTCAAATGCAAGATCCTCAACGGTGGATTAGATCTCCTTACGGAAGGAAGCAGAGTTGAACCAAGAAGCTCATCCCATGACGACTGTGGTAGCTGTGGATCTCACAGTTGTGTCTGCTGCATCAAGAGCTGCCTGCAACGATGTTCTAGAGATTGGATGAAGATTGGAAAGGGGGAGAATTGTGTGGTGAGTAAACTACCTCCACATCACCGTCATTGTCCTCGCCTGAAAATTGTTTTGGCCAAAGCATTTGGTGCAGTGCCAGGATGCCCAGAGAATGGTCGATACCACAGAAAGGTGAATTGAACATGAAGGAAATGAGTAAGTCGCTGTGCTGCATGTATTGTAGTGCTGGTGTTGACAGTGCCATGGCTGGTGGCACCAAGGCCACTTGTGGTACCAGATATAGTCTTGATACTGAGCAAGCTGGCAATGTTGGTAGTGCTGTCACAGTACCAGCTGCGGTCACAGGAAAAGTAGTTGGCAGTGGAGGTGCCTGTGGTGCCATTGTAGCATCATTGGTTCCTGGTGGTGCCACTGGATGTGAGGAAGACAACTTACAACCTGTGGCCTGAGCACAGGGTTTCTGTACACCCAGTATTGTAGCTGTGCTAGTGGTGCCAGACACACCCGGTGCTTCATAAGTGCTGAGCCGCGGAGCTGCGGTTGTTCTTGGCACTGAGGTTGGAGAGTGCTTTTTGGGTGCCACAGGATTCTGTGGGAGTGAGGAAGCTCACTTTTCCCCAGGTTTTTTTGTTTCTGTGTGCCTCAGAGGTCTCAGAATCTTGTCCTGGATCAGAGGCAGGGCATAATGATTTTTCACACAGTATTAGTTTGAGCCTGTCTTGATGAGCTCTTGATTTTAGTTTTGTGCAAAGGAGGGCACTTTTGAGATATGTGTGTTTTCCCCAAGGCAGCGGACATATTGTGAGTGTCTGTCTGACACTGGAATAGGGTCATAGAATCATAGAATCATAGGACTGGAAGGGACCTCAAGAGGTCATCGAGTCCAGCCCCCTGCCCTCAAGGCAGGACCAAGCTCCGTCTACACCATCCCTGACAGATGTCTATCTAACCTGTTCTTAAATATCTCCAGAGAGGGAGATTCCACCACCTCCCTTGGCAATTTATTCCAATATTTGACCACCCTTACAGTTAGGAATTTTTTCCTAATGTCCAATCTAAACCTCCCCTGCTGCACTTTAAGCCCATTACTCCTTGTCCTGTCCTCAGAAACAAAGAGGAACAAATTTTCTCCTTCCTCCTTGTGACACCCTTTTAGATATTGGAAAACTGCTATCATGTCCCCCCTTAATCTTCTTTTTTCCAAACTAAGCAAGCCCAGTTCATGAAGCCTGGCTTCATAGGTCATGTTCTCTAAACCTTTAATCATTCTTGTCGCTCTTCTCTGTACCCTTTCCAATTTTTCCACATCTTTCTTGAAATGTGGCGCCCAGAACTGGACACAGTACTCCAGCTGAGGCCTAACTAGTGCAGAGTAGAGCGGCAGAATGACTTCACGAGTTTTGCTTACAACACATTGTAAGCAATGTTGCATGAGGAGAAACATTTAAACCCTAGTGAACCAGGCATAATGCTAAACTACTAACTATATAAATGGGGGAGGGGGAAATGATGGAAAAGTTGGGGTTTTTTTCCAAACAGGGAAAAAGGAATGCTTATAACTAACTGACTAAACTAACTAAGAAAAAGATGAAACAGGTTTACTTATCTGGCTATACAGAATGAGGACAGGAATACTGCAGAGCTCTGTTTCTCACCAGGGATGGTAGAGAATGAACTAAGGGAAGGGAGGCTCATGCATGCGCGATGCTAGCACACTTGGGCTACGTCTACACTGAACCTTTCTTGCGCAAAAGCATATGCAAATGAAGCACAGATTAGCATATTGCCGTGCTTCATTTGCATCATTAATTAGGGGACGTTTTTGTGCAAGAGGCTTTTGCGCAAAAAGGCGCTCCGTAGACAGCTCCTTTTTTTGAAAACCCCCCTCTTGCGCAAGAGCTGCTCTTCCTGAAAAAAATGAGGTCTACACAGCTCCTTTTTGTGCAAAAACCTCTTGTGCAAAAACGCCCCCTAATTAATTACACAAATGAAGTGCGGCAATATGCTAATCTGCCCCTCATTTGCATAGGCTTTTGCACAAGAGAGGTGCAGTGTAGACGTAGCCTTGGAGTTCAGGGCTTGGGCTCTGTGCATGGGTGGCCCCAAGGACATTGCTCTGAAAATTCTGATCCACTGATACCTGATGTGGAGCACTCACAGGGACACCTCTTGAAGAAGAAAGAATATTGTTATTTAAGGGAGGAAAAGAGAAAAAGCTGCTGGAAAGATTCTCTCTCTCTCTCTCTCTCCAGCTATGACTCTCAATGACAACTACATTAAATTAAAAGCACCCCATAAAGACAGGAGACGAAGCCTTTTGTGGCAACTGGAGTGGACACTACAGAACTCACTCCCATATAAAATAAAAGATTATCAATACCCCCAATATTCAGAATAAAATGTACAAAATCCACCGTGGGAATAAGTTTCCAACAACATAAGCCATTTTTACTGTCTACAGAAATGGAAAGGTTAGATGAGTAGAAAACAAAATTGCTACTTTTCAAGCTATTCTTAATTTATTCATGGACTGTCAAAACTGTTTCAGTTGTGGCTCATGAATCAAAAATAGCAACACACCTGGCTAAGGATCCTTCCAGATTTGTCTCCCATTTTTTGCACGAGATCAAAAATTTGGAAATTCCAATTGTTCATCTTCTCCATTAACAATTCATGATCTTCTGTTAACATCATTTCTAATAAAGGCTCTTGTTCCAACTGCGTAAGAGAGAATGAACCATTTCCACAGTGAGAATGAAAACTAATATGTCACATATTTAATTAGATGTTAAAATAAATTGTTTGCGTTTCATTGTGCTGCTACAGTTACTCTGCATATTTATTTTATCCCAGCAACTTTTTTTGCCTTTTTAAATGGTGTCATACCATCATTGGTTTTTACGCTTAGTATACACATAAATGGACCAAAACAATGTAAAAGCTGTACCTGTGAGAGAACCTCAGTTCATAATACAATAGCTCAAGACTTCACTTTGTATACATTTTAGCATATTACAAACAATCAATTGCTCAAGAGCTTTCATGCTCTGCTGGGGTTTGATATAAAGACTACCTAAAAATTAATTCTGGTCTTAAGACTTCGAAGTTTTTGTATTTTTTCTAAATCAACATTGAAATAAAAATAAAATCCAGAGAAATATTTTGTAGAAAACTAACACAACTCATTTCTTAACTTTTGTTTAAATATAGTTTGAACGAGCTGCAGCTAATTAATAAAAAAAATATAAAAAACACTTTTTAAAGAGACAATCTTTCTAAAAGTGCACCAAAAGACTAAAAATAATAAAAAGTGCACCAAAAAGTCAAAAATAAAGTTTTAAACTAGCAATATAGGAGAAAGATTGGATGGCTAACAGTTAGCAACTATCCTGAATCATACTTAGCCAGAGGAGGGCAGATCGTGGAGTGCCCACAGGGGCACCCATCTCAAAGAACACCAGTTACTGCACAAGATGAGTAACCTCTCCTTTCTTCTTTGAGGAGTATCCCTGTGGGTACTCCACTGTAGGTGACTACAGAGCAGTGCCCTCAGTCTCTGGAAGGAGGGGCTTCAGATGTGGATGGCGGACTGCAGCTAGCATCACCTGCCCGAACACAGACTGCAAAGCTAAGTGTCTATAGCACAGTGCTTCATGAATGTATGGGCAGAAGCCCATGTTGCTGCCCTACAAATGTCTGCAATGGGCATATTATGGAGGAAGGCTGTAGAGGCTGCAATGGCTCTGGTGGAGTATGCCCTGATTTGAGTCAGCAAAGGCACCTTGATAACGTGCTAGGGTTCTTTAATGCAATTTATTATCCATTTGAAAGTCTCTGTTTCGATATAGCTTGACCCTTGGAACAGTCTGCTATAGAAATAAAAAGTCTTGGAGTCTGTCTAAAAAGTCTGGTTCTATCTAGG
Source organism: Pelodiscus sinensis (assembly GCF_049634645.1). Taxonomy (NCBI): domain Eukaryota; kingdom Metazoa; phylum Chordata; order Testudines; family Trionychidae; genus Pelodiscus; species Pelodiscus sinensis. The sequence continues at coordinate 109,363,400 of NC_134714.1, read as the reverse complement.
TAAAAGGTGAGTGCCCGCCAGACATCGAGGGAACGGAGTTGCGCTGCACTGACATCCGGATGTGGCTTTTGATGGAAAATGGGTAAGTATATAGGTTTGTTAAGGTGAAATACAGATACTATTTTTGAGAGAAATTTGCAGTGTGGTTTTAAAACTACTTTATCCTTGTAGAAGATGATGAATAGCAGATGTGCCACGAGTGCAACTAACTTGCCCACTGTCTTTGCCGTCATGATTGCTAGGAGGAAGGCCCATACATATAGACAGGTGAATGAGGTAACATGTTGCCATGGGCTCAAAGGGAATGGTGTATCAAGGAGTTAAGAACAAGAGGTCCCAAGGCAGCCCTGATGGCTTTATAGAAGGAAATGTGTTGTTCAGTCCTTTTTGGTTATAGGGTGTGAGAATATGGTGTGCCCGTCCACTCTTTTGTGCTCACTTGATATTGCCACTAAATGTACCTTTATGGATGAATTAGAAAGGTTCTGCTTCTTTAAAGAGAGGGGGTAGTCTAATATTACCATTAGATGTGCTGATTTTGGGTGTAGGGTTCTTTGATTTGCCCACTCAAAGAAACACCTCCCTTTTCAGGAATATGTTTTTCTGTTGTTTGCTAGAGCGGAGAGAATTTGAAACCTCTGCATGGGGAGATTTGCCTGTTCATTTATGCGGTCTAGTGTGGCTCCTCTTAACTCTGACTCTTGGGATGAATAGTAATAGAGAGGTAGTTGTGTTAGTCTCATCTTGGTAAAACAAAAGGAAAAAATATGTAGCACTTTAAACACTAACAAGAAAGAGCCAGCGGGGGAGAGGAGAGACAAGGGGGTGCTTCAAAATGTCAGCGACATGTGGAGCCCAGGACCAGATGCAGCCCGGGGGTTGTTGGGGAGCCCTGCTAGTCCCAGGCTGCACCCAGCGTTTCAAAGCGGCAGTCATGTGGAGCCCGGGATCAGATGGGGACTCCCTAGCTCATCCCAAGCTCCATGCAGCGCTGCCTCTTTCAAAAGCCATGGGGAGCATGGGGCCAGCAGGGGACTCCTTGAGTCCCCCGTCGGCCCCATGCTCTCCGCAGCGCTTTTGCCTTTGAAATGTAGCAGCAGCCCTGTGGCTGTTGCTACACTGAAAAGGGGGAGGTGCTCTTATCAACTAATCAAAAAGGCGATGCAAATTGCAATAAATCGAAATTTAACACCCCTAATATTCATGTTGGTTGTGAACGCAATTTTTATAGTTTGAAATTTTACTTTAAATTAATATTTGGAATCCTGGATTCCAAAGGCTCTTATACAATAAACATAAAGACCTCCATACTATATATTAAAACCCATAAAGAAACACATTAATGTGCATTGCAGGCATTACTGCAATTACATACTTACATCAGATTGCTGGCTATCCTGTGTTTGATCCATTTTCTGATTATCACTTTCTGTCAACTTCTTTCTGCAGTCTCTGTTTTCTTTTCTTTCATCTTTTTGTCCCTCTGTATGGTAGTCTGGCTCTTTTGAAATACCCGTGGTTCCATCCTCACCTTAAATATAACAAGTACACAACTATTATCAACAACTATTCTGGAATTAAGATTTTCAGTCAACTGTTACTTGTTATCATACTTAGACTACTAGAAAAAAGAGGTTACTTACCTCGTGTAGTAACTGGTGTTCTTCGAGATGGAAACCCCTGCAGTGCTCCACTGTAAGTGTCTCGGCGCTTATAATCAGAACTTTTTAGCAGCAGTATCCTGGTGCGTGCGTGGTGCGGCTTGTGTTGTGTTGTCAACCATACCTCAGTTCCTTCTCTACTAAAGCAGAGGCGAGGAGGGAGGGTCGTGGAGCACCCACGGGGACACCCATCTCGAACGCTAGTTACTATGCAAGGTGAGTAACCTCTTTTATCTTCAAGGAGTGTCCCTGTGGGCACTGCACCATAGGTGACTATGGAGCAGTGTACTTAGAATTTGCAAGAAGGGGCTTCAGATCTGTATTGTGAGTGGCGGAGAGAACCACCACACCAAACTTTGTGTATTGAGAGGCATGCCTATCTATAGCAAAATGAAACAAATGGTCTGGTAGCACTTTATAGACAAAACATGTAGATGGTATCATGAGCTTTCGTGGACACAGCCCACTTCTTAGGATGACCGGAGTTATGATCTGAAGAAGTGGACTGTGCCCACAAAAGCTCATGATACCATCTACATGTTTTGTTAGTCTATAAAGTGCTACCAGACCATTTGTTGTTTTTTTCTGTAACAGACTAACTCGGCTACCCCCTGAAGCTCCAATAGCAAAATGTTTTGTGTTTTGTGAAGGTATATGTTGAGGCCCATGTTACAACCCCACAAATGTCAGTGATAGGGACACCACTGAAAAGCTGTAGAAGTAGCTAATGCTCTAGTGGAGTGAGTTCATACTTGATCTGGGGGTAGTATACTTTGTTGATCAAGTAACACATTCTGATGCAATTAACTATCAACCTAGAGAGTTGTTTGCAAATGGCTTGACCTTTGGAGCGATCCTCTATGGATAGAAACAGCTTAGGAAAATGTCTGAATTGTTTTGTTATTTCCAGGTAGAAAGCAAAGGCACAACAGATGTCTAAGGAATGGAGTAGTGGTAGGGGTAGAAAAGCATAGGTTAGTTTGTCTGCCCAATTGAGCAACAGGGCATCCAGGGCCCAGAGTTCTTGCCCAGACCCACTCTAGAGCAGTACTTGTGGCATTTCGCATTGTGAAACGTGGCAAACAAGACTATGACTAGAAAGCTCCACTTCTGGAGTACAGTATGCAGAACTTGTGGGTGGATCTCCCACTCATTTCTGATGAAAGTTTCGGCCGAGATGGTCTGCCATCACTTTTTGCTTTCCTGGGAGACAGACTGCCAAGACGCTCACGTGATGCTCGATGCAGAGATCGTGGGTCTGTTGATTATTGTTTGACTCAATAGAGCTAGGGATTGGAAATGTTGAAGTACTGGTGCTTGGACACAATCTAGCCTTGTGCCAATGAATTTCACCTCCTGAGTAGGAGTCAGGTGGACTTCTGTGTGTTTATCTGTAAGCCCAGTGTGTTGAACAAGTTGATCTTGTTGTGGACTCCTCTGCTAGCTGGCCTGTGCGAGCTACTATAAGGCAGATTTTCAGATATGGAAAGATTATTACTCCTGATCTTGTTAAGTAAGCTATGGCTACCGTAGGGATCTTTGGAAATACCCTTAGACCTGAGGAAAGTCCCAAGGGAAGGACACGGTATTGGTAGTGATGATCTTTTAGGGCGAATCTGAGCAATTTCCTCTGTGACAGGCAAACTGTAATGTGGATGTAAGCATCTTGTAGGTCAAGGGATGATATCCAGTTTCCGTTTTCCAAAGACATTTTAGCGTTGCCAGCGTTATGGTGTTTCTTTAGGTATTTGTTCAGTCTGTGAGGGTTCAAGATGGGTCTCTAACCTCATGGTTTTGTTGGAGTCAAAAGGTAACAGGAATAAACCCCTTCTCCCTTTGTGGGGAAGGGGGTTGAGTTGGAGGGAAGAGAGAAAAGGGATAGTATAACCCTTGGAGATGATCTCCAAAGCCCATCTGTCTGAAGTCATATGGGACTAGACCTGATGGAAAGGGTGGAGCCTGTATTGGTGTTGGCTCCTGGTAGCAGTTGATGTCAAACTCTTGGCCAATTCCTCCAAATGTCTGTCTAGAGTTTGCAGGCTGGGACAAAGTAGACTGGTCCAGAGGCTGTCTCCTCTTTTGCTGTCACTGATGCCGCTTTAAGTCATACCCTCTCTTTTGGGAGGTGTATGAGGGCCATCTAGTGTGAGGAGTGTAGAGGCGGTTCTGCTGCTTCTTAGGCTGAGGGACATACATGCCTAAGCTCTTCAGTGTAGCCCTAGACTTTTTAAGTGTATGTAGAGTTGCATCCATGAATGTAGAAAATGGTTTTTGACCTTCAAAGGGAAGATCCTTAACTGTAATTTGCATGTCCCTAGGAAATACTGAGAGGTGAAACCAGGCCCTGTGCATGATGATGGATGTCACCAAGGAATGGGATGTCGTGTCCACCAAATCTATAGAGACCTGCAGCGCCGTCTCAGCAATAAGTGACCCTTCTTCCAGATTGGACTTAGATGGGGCCTTGTGTTCCTCTGGGAGGTGTTCGATAAAAAAATTCATTTTGTCAAAGAGGTTGTAAGTGTACTTTGATAGGAGGGCTGAATAATTAGCAAGCCTAAATTGCAGGGATGTGGATGAATAGGCCTTGTGTACCAAAATATCAAGCCTCTTCCAGTCTTTGTTAAGTGGTGTTGACTTGAAGTGGGTGTGTTTGCCCCTGGTGTGAACTACTTCGACCACAAGGGAGTTGACAGGTAGGTGGGTTAATAGGAACTCTGCCCCTTAGAAGGCACATAATACTTCACGTCAGCCCTTTTGGATGTTGGTGAGATGGAGGCTGGAGTCTGCCAAATGATTTTTGCTGGGTCCAGGATGGCATTTTCTGTTCCCCCTTGCAGCCAAGAGGTACAGACAGGGATGACCCCACAACTGCAAAAGGCCTGAGTAACCTCCAATTTGACAGACCACTAGTGCATTTGAAACTAGTGGCTGAGGTTGTCCGCCAGTGAGTTCTGAGACCCTGGCAGGTACAAGGCCAAGAGGTGCATCTTGTTGCGCACATTCAACTCCCACAGCGACACTACCTCCTTGCACGAGGGAATAGAGTGAACACCACCCTGTCTGTTGATACAAAACATCACTGTGGCATTGTCCATGCGAACCAAGAAACACCTCCCCCTTACTTTGTTCAAAAAAGGGCAGACAGGCCAATCGGACAGATCTGAGTTCCTTTACATTGATGTTCATCGAACATTTTGTTCAAGACCAGACATCAGAGCCCCATAGCACACATGGAGAGGGTCCAGCCACCAACGAAGAGCCTCTATCACCAACAGCAGTACAGTTATCACTCTGTCCAGGTGGCAAGATGGCCTATCTCATCTGTAAGGGGTGGAGACAGAGTCTGGCAAAGGGGACGACACGAGTGCTAGAAGCCATGTGCCCCAACAGCTGAAGGCAAGTCCTGGACATCATGACCGGGTGCATTCCCAGACCCCAAAATCAGTCTGCATATGATCTCAAAACGGGGCTGGCAGACGGACTCCCTGGCAGCCAGGGCATCCAAATGTGTCCTTACAAACTATGACTTGTGTGGATGACATGGTCAACTTTTGAAGGTTCAGCAATAAACCCAACCAGCTGAACGTAGTCATGATATGCTCCACGTGAGCCCTGACCACCACTTTGGAGGGTCCCTTAACCAACCAGTCAGCTAGGTAAGGGAAGACCTGAACCCCTCAGAAATGCTGCCACTGCCATGCACTTTGTAAAAACCCTTGGCACAGCAGAGAAGCCAAAAGGCAACACCTAGAACTGAACATGGGAACCTCCTGCCATGAAACAAAGGAACCTTCAATGAACCAGAAAGTATGCATCCACATGAAAGTATGCATCCTTCAGACTGAGAACAGTATACTACTCCCCCAGATGCAATGAAGGGATAACAGAAACCAAGGATGCCCTATGGAATTTTAACTTCTTGAAGTATCTGTTTAGATCGTGTAGATCCAAAATGAGACGCAGCTCACCCTTCACTTTCGGGGTAAGGAAATAACGGGAATAAAACCCCGTGCCCTTTAACTATAGAAGGACCTCCTCTATTGCTCCTACCTCGAGGAGCATCTCCACCTCCTGATGCAGGAGCTGCCTGAAAAGGGATGGGGCAGGGAAATAGGAAGCTGAGGTAAATAGAAACTGAATGGCCTATCCCCACCTTTATAATGGGAAGAGATCTCAATTTAAACCAGAAATGACTAAAATACATCTGAAGCTAGTATTGCGTCATACATGATATGAACTGCATCATGTTATTCCTAGAAGTCATGGATGTTTTGCTGCATAATGACAATGTTTTCCCATCAATTCCAGTTGGTCATGCAGTCCATATGAAGGAAACCTATGACAACATGAAACAACTTTTGAGGTGCATAAACTATGACCAACATCAGTGGCAGTTTTGTGGCGATTTGAAGGTTGTTGCTCTCTTGCTTGGTCTGCAGACTGGATACACAAAGTACTGCTGTTTTCTCTGCAAATGGGATAGTCGTGCAAGAGATTCCCACTACATCAAGATAGATTGGCCACTCCGACAGTCATTGGAGCCTGGGAGGAAAAGTGTTCAGCATCCACCACTTGTTGAATCAAGGAAGATTTTGTTACCACCCTTACACATCAAGCTGGGTCTGATGAAGAACTTTGTCAAGGCCATGGACAAAACACAAGCAGCTTTCAAGTACCTCCGTGGAAAATTTCCAAGGTTAAGTGAAGCTAAGATAAAGGAAGGTGTCTCTGTTGGTCCTCAGATTCGTGAACTTCTTCGAGATGATGTATTTGACTATGCACTGTGTGGCAAGGAAAAGACGGCATGGAAAGCCTTCCAGTTAGTGGCAATACATTTTCTTGGAAACAACAAGGCAGACAACTACAGGCTGTTGGTGGAAAACCTCCTCAAGGCATACAACAGCCTTGGTTGCAACATGTCACTAAAGACATATTTTTTGCACTCTCATCTAGATTTTTTTCCACCGAACTACAGAGCAGTGAGCGACGAGCATGGTGAGTGATTTCACCAGGACATTGCAACAATGGAGAAACGCTATCAGGGCAAATGGAGCCCATCAAAGCTTGCAGACTATTGCTAGACAGTAACAAGAGATGCTCCATTTAATGAATTCAAGAGACAAGCCAAGAAGCTCCGAGTAGACACTGAATAGGACTAAACTATGTACATAATAGTTTTTTGCCTTTTGTTTCGTAATACATTTTATTCATATAACTCTTTTGCTGATTTTTAAAGTGTTACATAAACAGGACAGGTGAAATATTATCATGTAAAGCAACCATAAACACATGAAAACACCGAGGTTTACAATTTATGATTAAAACTCTACTATCTACACAATATACATAGATGTAAAATGTAACAACTTAAATATCTTGGAAACAGTAGCCAATCAGTTGTTTTAATTGTCATATTTGAATTCAGCACATCAAAATACATAATAAATAGCACATTTTATCTCTGACGCAGACGACTTCTAAAAAATTGTAGACCAGTGTTATCTTCTCCAGCACTCTTGGGAGAAGTGGAATAGGAGGGAAAGCATAGAGAAGATGGTGGTGAGTCCAGCTGATCAGGAACACATCCCCCAGAGATTTGGGGCCCAGACTGGCCCTGGAACAGTATCTGGGACATTTGGTGTTGTGATGTGTGGCAAACAAGTCTATACTGGGGTGCCCCCAGCATTGGAATATGGAAAGAACCACTTTGTGATTGAGTTCCCTCTTATGTTGAGGAAGAAAGAGTTACTCACCTTGTGCAGTAACGGTTGTTCTTCGAGATGTGTCCCCGTGGGTGCTCCACTCTGGGTGCTGGTGCATCCTCGCGCCGGCGACCGGAGACTTTTCTAGCTGTTTCTGCCGCGGCGCGCAGGCGCCGTGGCGCCCTCTAGTGTTGTTCGAACTGAAGGGCGCCTGCGCGCGCGGCTCCTCCGTTCCTTCTCTACCCACCAGAGCATCAGGCTCCAAGCAGGGGAAGGAGGGAGGGTAGTGGAGCACCCACGGGGACACATCTCGAAGAACAACCGTTACTGCACAAGGTGAGTAACTCTTTCTTCTCCTTCGAGTGGTCCCCGTGGGTGCTCCACTCTGGGTGACTACACAGCAGTTGTCGGCTCGCGGAGGTGGGTTTGGAGCCGTGTGGTAGTAACTGTAGACAGCACTGCTTGTCCAACCGCCATAGAAGATGCTATCGAGGTGGAGAGAGTATAGTGTTGTGCAAAGGAATGGTCGGATGACCAGGTAGCGGCGTTGCAAATGTCTTGTAATGGCACATTATGGAGAAAAGCGGTCGTGGCAGCCACTGCTCTAGTGGAATGAGCTGTGATAAGTCCAGGTAAATCTTTGTTATATAAAGTATAAGAGGTCTTGATGCAGGATGTAATCCATTTAGAGATTCTTTGAGATGAGACTGCTTGTCCCTTAGATCTATCCGCGTATGAGATACAGAGTCTAGGCGAGGCCCGCCATGGTCTCGTGCGATCTATGTAAAACGCCAAAGCTCGTTGGACGTCGAGAGTGTGCCACACGGCGTGGGTCGGTTCAGTGTGTGGTTTAGGAAAGAATGCAGGTAAGTGTATGGGTTCATTCACGTGGAAGGGAGAGAGTACTTTAGGTAGGAACTTAGGGTGGGGTCTAAGTACCACCCTGTCCTGTAAAAACACAGTATATGGGGGGTCAGCCATCAGAGCTGCAAGCTCACTCACCCTCCTACTGGAGGTGATGGCGACCAGGAAAGCCACCTTCATCGACAAATGAGAGAACGAGCAGGTTGCTATCGGCTCGAACGGGGGTTTTGTGAGGCTTTTGAGGACATGGTTCAGGTCCCAAATGGGGACTGGCGGACGAACCAGAGGAAAGGTGTTCTGCAGGCCTTTGAAGAAGCGCTTGGTTATTGGGTCAGCGAGGAAAGAAGAGCTTGGAGGGTGATGGTGGAAAGCTGCTATGGCCGCGGCATGGACCTTAATAGTACTAAGTGCTAGACCGGAATGTTTCAGAGAGAGTAAGTAGTCCAATAAGTCATGTATTGGAGCAAGGTGTGGTGGGTCTGCATGAGTCTGAGCATACCATAGGGAAAAACGCGTCCACTTGTAGCGGTAGGTCTTCCTAGTAGAGCGTCTGCGACTATTAATTAATATGTGTCTTACTTGTTCTGAGCAGGCAGTTTCGGCATCATGGAGCCATGAAGGAGCCAAGCGTGGAGCTTCAGCCTGGTGATGTCCGGGTGAAGGGTTTGACCGTGATCTTGTGAGAGGAGGTCGCAGCGTGGAGGGAAGGGATACGGTTCTGCTATCATCATTTTGAGGAGGTAAGGATACCATGTTCATCTGGGCCAAGCAGGTGCCACCAAAATCACGCGTGCCTGACTCAATCTGATCTTGTCCAGGACTCTGTGCAGGAGTGGGAGGGGGGGAAAGGCGTAGAGGAGGGAGGCGTTCCATGCGATGGAAAGGGCGTCTCCGAGGGAATTCCTGCCCAGGGCTCCCCTGGAGCAATAGAGGTGGCACTTGCGATTGTTCTTTGTGGCGAAAAGGTCCACTTCCGGTTGGCCCCAAAGACGGAAGATCGGTGTGAGGGCGCGTTTGTCGATCTCCCACTCGTGCTGGTCCATGAATGTGCGACTTAAGGTGTCTGCTGTGACATTGAGTATTCCGGGAAGGTATACTGCAGAGGGGGTGACCCCATGGGATAGGCACCAGGTCCAAAATTTGGTGGCTTCCGAGCATAGAGAAGGGGAGCGAGCGCCACCCTGACGGTTGATGTAATACATGCATGTGGTATTGTCCGTCATAATGGTGATGGTCTTGTGAGCTATGTGCTGAGTGAAATGCTGGCATGCGTATCTGACTGCCCGTAGCTCGAGAATGTTGATGTGGAGTGCTTGCTCTACGAAAGACCATTTGCCTTGGGCTGTGATGGTTCCCAGATGAGCCCCCCATCCCATGAGTGATGCATCTGTTATGAGTGTTAGAGTAGACGCTGGACGTTGAAAGGGGACACCGTGTAGCATGTTTCGAGGGGTTGTCCACCAGAGCATAGAATTGATAACGCGAGGTGGGATCGCAACATGTTTGCTCATTTGGTCTCTGAAGGGTTTGTATACCGTAGTGAGCCAGGACTGAAGGGGCCTCATGTGGAGTCTGGCGAGATTGACGACGTAAGTCGTAGAGGCCATGTGCCCTAGGATTTTGAGGCAATGGCGGATCGTGACAGTAGGTGCCGCCTGTGTTGCTCGGACAAGGTCGCAGATCGTTGCGAACCTGTGATCGGGAAGAGTGGCCCTTGCTGTGATCGTATCGAGGAGGGCACCTATGAATTCCAGTTTCTGTGTGGGACGCAAAGTGGATTTTGCGTAATTTACGTGGAACCCGAGACTGAGTAGGAGGTCTACTGTGGTGTCTGTCATGGCCTTTGCTTCTTGGAAAGACGCAGCTTTTATGAGGCAATCGTCCAGGTATGGAAATATTATGATGCCTTGGCGTCGGAGAAAGGCCATTACGACTGATAGAGTCTTGGAGAATACCCTGGGAGCCGTAGAAAGGCCAAACGGGAGTACTCTGTATTGGTAATGTTGGGTACCCACTATAAATCGTAGAAAGCGTCTGTGAGCAGGATGAATTGTAATATGGAAGTACGCGTCTTGAAGGTCGAGAGCCGAAAGCCAATCGTGTTGGTCGAGAGAGGGAATGATAGTTGAAAGGGTAACCATCTTGAAACGGTGGTATGCAATGTATTTGTTGAGGCGCCTGAGATCTAAAATGGGACGCCAGCCTCCTGTCTTCTTCTGGGTTAGGAAGTACGTCGAGTAGAATCCCCGGCCGCGGAATTGTGTTGGTACGTGTTCTACTGCGCCCAGTTGAATGAGGCGTGAGACTTCCTGTAGGAGTGCGGTTTCGTGAGAGGGGTCCCTGAAAGAGGGAAGGGTAGGAGGGTGGTTGGGCGGGGTAGAGGTAAAGGGGATGACGTAGCCAGACTGGACTAGATTCAAAACCCACTTGTCCGAGGTAATGAAGGACCATTGGTGGAAAAAAGCTTGGAGGGGGTAGTGAAATTGTAGGGTAGCTATCGGGAGGGTCGGCGGATTGGCCTCCTGGCTCTCGACCAGGCCTTCAAACCTGCTGCTTGCCAGCCAGGGGATGAGGTGTGGCATGTTGCTGTTGACGCTGAGGTCTACGGCGAAGTGGTCTTTGTTTACGGAAATCGTATTTGGGCTGTTGACGGAATGGTTCCCTGGGTCGTTGGTAAGGCTGATACCTATTCCTTCTAAAAGGAGGAGTGTACATTCCTAGAGTTCTAAGGGTTGTACGGGAGTCCTTCATAGAATGTAGCACCTCATCGGTCTTTGATGCAAATAGATTGGTGCGATCAAAGGGTAAATCCTCGACCTTTTGTTGAAGGTCCCTAGGGACTCCAGAGGGTTGTAGCCATGACATTCGGCGTAGGACTATTGCGGAGGCTGTAATTCGAGCCACAGTGTCTGCCACGTCCATGGCTGACTGTAAAGCTGTGCGTGAAATGGCCAGGCCCTCCTGCATAATGCTACGGAGGGTTGGGCGTTTATGCTCCGGGAGATGTTGAAGAAGGTCCTGGAGCTTCGCGTAATTGGCATTATCATAGTCTGCCAGCATAGCGGTATAATTGGCCGCTCTAAGGAGTAGTGTGGAAGAAGAATAGACCTTTCGGCCCATAATGTCCACCTTTTTGTGATCCCTGTCTTGTGGGATTGATCTTAAATTAGGCTGTTTACCCTTGTGTCGGACCGAATCTACTACCAGGGAGTTAGGGGGTGGATGGGTGAACAGAAAGTCCATATCCTTGGGAGCGATAAAATATTTGCGGTCTACTCTCTTGTTTGTTGGTGTAATGGACGCTGGCGTTTGCCAAATGTTGTTGGCTGGGTCCATAATAGCCTCATCCATCGGGATGGCGATTCTGGTAGCTGTTGGGGGTTGAAGTGAGCGGAGAAGTCGATATTGTTTGACCTGGACCTCCTGAAGATCTTTTTCTTGAGCTAGTGCTACTCGTTTAAAGAGCTCTTGAAACTTTTTAGTGTCATCTCCCGACGGTGGGGCATCAGTGGTGACCGCTTCGTCTGGGGAGGAAGAGGAGTTGTGCATCGGAGATCTGGTCTCGCCGTCAGAAAGTGAATCATGGCCATCCGAAGGAGCAGGAGAGTTTGGCTCTGTAGCTGATGTGGTAGCAGGCGGAGAGGCTGGAGGTGGCCTAGAGACTGTAGATGAGGGTCGGTGGTGAGACCTCTTTGGGTGTGGACTCCACGGTTGCCATTGTGTGGCGTATGGCGGTGGTGGATATGGGTATTGGTGTGGATACCATTGGTGCGGAGGGGGAGGGTATGCGTACTGAACCGCAGGCATTTGCCAGGATGGAAGTCTTTGAGACGGGCTGGAATGTTGTGATGAGAATCTGCTTCTAGGTTCGGTTCCGATGCCACTAGCTGAAGAATGGTGTGATCTGATAGAATGGATGGAGGAAGCCGGGGATGGCGGTGCCGACGAGGCGTGACTCCGCACCGGGGATCGGTACCGGCTTCGGCTTTGAGAGGGTGCCGAGCGGTGCGGTTTCGGCGGTGATGTCGGTGCCGACGTACCTCTCTGCACCGAGGTTTTACTGGATAGGCTTTCGGTGCGGGCTTTCTTCGGTGCAGGGCCCGGTGCCGTTAGGTGTTGTTTCGGTACCGAGCGCTCCATAGACGGTGCCGTCGGAGCCGATGACGGCTTAGGTGCCGAAGCGGCCGGTGCTGTTGCCTTTTGATTCGGCTCAGAATGAGCTCTCTTATGCGGTGCCTGCGTCTTAGACCGCGGCGCACCGGAGGTTCCCGGCATGTCCACAGTGCTCACCGGCGATCCTGAGGACATAGCTGAAGCCGGAGGGAGAGCAGATTTTGATGTCGCGGAGGAAGAATGGGTAGGAGGTTGATCTTTCTCCATACCCTTAGCTTGCTGAGGCGAATCGTCTGAGGAGGGACGGAGCAACTTCTCATATAAGAGAGTCGTGAGTCTGTTGGCTCTGTCACGTCGCGCTCTGGCTGTTAGCTTAGAGCAGTGCTGGCACTTCTGCGTCTGGTGTGCCTCCCCCAGACACTTAATGCACGCAGAGTGTCCGTCGGACGCCGGCATGGCATCCCGACATGATTCGCAGCGCTTAAAGCCCGGCGAGCCGGGCATGAAGGGCTGGGGAACAAGCGGCGAACCGCAACCGGGGAAAATTTTTTTTTTTTTTTTTTTTTTGGTTTAACTGGTTAGGGGGGGTCTAAGAACTTGGATAATGAGGAAAGAGGGGGGTAAAAACGACAATTTTAACTGTTTTTCTCTGACAGATTTGGCAGAGAGAGAGCTCCGTCTGCTGCCGAGGATGGTAGAGAAGGAACTGAGGAGCCGCGCGCGCGCAGGCGCCCTTCAGTTCGAACAACACTAGAGGGCGCCACGGCGCCTGCGCGCCGCGGCAGAAACAGCTAGAAAAGTCTCCGGTCGCCGGCGCGAGGACGCACCAGCACCCAGAGTGAAGCACCCACGGGGACCACTCGAAGGAGAAACATAGTCTGCTCAAGGCGTCTGCAATGGAATTGTCTTTGCCAGGAAGGTATGTCGCAATGAGAGTGATCTTCTGATTCATACACCAATTCCATACCTTCGTGGCTTCTGCACACAGGGACCTTGATCGGGCCCCTCCTTGTTGGTTGATGTCGTACACCGTGGTGGTGTTGTTGGAGAAGACCTGAACAATCTGACCACAGATCTTGGGAAGGAATGGCTTGCATGCATTGAACACCGCCCTGAGTTCCAGAAGATTGATGTGCTGCAGGGCTTCCTGAGCATTCCATTGGCCTTGAGCGAATTTGCCGTCGCAGTGGGCTCCCCATCCTAGGAGAGAGGCATCTGATATAACTTGGACAGTGGGATGCGGACGGTGGAAGGGAACCCCGGAGAGCATGTTGGTCAGAGAGTTCCACCACACGAGGGATCGTTTCAATGTCAGTGGCAGTGTTACTAGCCTGTGTATGTCGGAATTGCCCAATTCTATGTATGGAGGGCAGCCAATGTTGCAGACACCTGAGGCGTAGTCTGGTGTGTTGCACTACAGCACCGCCATGTGTCCCAAGAGTTGGAGGCAAGTAAGAATTGACACTCTTGGACTGATGGAAAGCGTCTGTGTGAGGTTTTGAATTTTCTGAAACCTTTCTGTAGGAAGATAGGCTTTGGCCGTCATAGAATCACGAGGGATTTTTGTGGTGTGAGCGAAGACTTCGGAACGTTCAATACAAGGCCCATATCCGTGAATAAGTCTCGTGTGACCTGAGTGGCCGACAGTGCACTTTCGAACGAATGAGTCTTGATCAGGCAATCATCCAGGTATGGGTAGATCATGATGCCTTGACAATGAAGGTACACTGCCACCACCACAAGTCTATTTGAAAACACCCTGGCTGTGTCTACACTGCACCCCTTTTCCGGAAAAGGGATGCAGATTAGAAACTTTGGAATAGGCAAATCTGCGGGGGATTTAAATATCCCCCGCGGCATTTGCATTAACATGGCTGCTGCTTTTTTCCAGCTTGGGGATAAGCCGGAGAAAAGTGCCAGTCTAGACGTGATTCTCCGGAAAATAAACCCTTTTCTGGAAGATCTCTTATTCCTACTTGAAAGGTTCTCGAAGGTATGGTTAGACAGATGGGCCATATAGTTCGCCATTCTCAGTATAAGTGTGTCTGAAGAATAAACTTTCTGTCCAAAAAGATCTAAGCATTTAGATTCCTTATCAGGCACCGCATTCCTATGTTGTGGTGTCTTAGATTTTTGCTGGGCTGCGTCCACAGCTAACGAGTTCGGTTGGGGATGCATGAAGAGAAATTCCATCCCATTGGGTGGAATGAAATATTTCTTGTCAGCCTTCTTATGAGTGGGCTGAGCAGATGCTGGTGGCTTGCCATATGTCATCGGCAATTTCTAGGATTGCCTCAAAGAGTAATGCCATCTTCGATTTTTTGAAGATTCTTCAATAGCTTATGTTGTTTCTGTTGTATCTCCACTACATGCAAGTCTTCTGATTCTGCCACTCTTTTAAAGAAGTCTTGGAACTGATGAGTGTCATCTACTGGAGAAGAATCACCAGGGAACACCGCATCATCTGGGGAGGAAGAAGCAACAGACTGGTACACTGGGGATTGTTCCTGCTGTTGCTGTTCTGGTGACACCAGATGCGCTGGCTCTAAGTGTACTTGAGGGTGAGGCACATTTCCAGCTGGTGTCGAGTGGAGGCAGCTGGTGGCGTAGGGACCCTGGAGCTGGTGTGGGAACGATACAGATAATGTCATGGAGATCAGGAAGAAGAATGCCCAGAAGAGTACCATCGCTCATTGGGATAGTCACTATGGTGACGGTGATGATCACGATGATAACAAGACGATGAATATGCAGGTGAGTATCGTCATCTGTATGTGACTTGGAGAAAGGGGAAGAAGGTGATCTGGGCTGTGAATAAGGAGGTAAGTGTTCGGGGCTTGGTGAGAAGTGAAGCCTTGTGCTGGCTGAATGGTCAGTTCCTGCGGATGGCAATAATTGATGTGGCCACTGGAGAGACCCTTGGTGCTACGGTGCCAGTGAATGAGCTGGGAGCCGGTACGGTGCAGCTCGGGAGGCTGAAACGTTAGCACTTAAGCACTTGTCAATTTCAGTTACTAAAGCCGGCGCCGGCGAAGAGCCTGCTGATACTGAGCTCAGCGGCGGCGACAGTGCTGGGGAGAAGGGGCATTATAGATGTACCGGGGCAGCCGGCACCGAGGTGGCTGGTGTTGCAGTTGTCGGTGCAGAGATGGTCAGTGCCGCACTATGCGGTGCGGAGAGGGATGGAGCCGGCATGGGCTGTGTAGGTGCCACATTAGCCGGCACGGCTGTGATCAGGGCCGACGGTGGCAAGTTCTGTTCCGCTGGTGCCGATCGCGACCAACTGGGCTGAAGCACCCGCAGCCGCAGGTGTGTGAGGGTGCCTGGAGATCGGCACCAGTGCCAATTCTGATCTTGAAGGCACTGCCACTGGCCGATCCACCTCCCTGCTAAAGGTGAGGCTAAGCTCAGAGACACTGCGGCTCTTCCCATACCCATAGCCCTGCTGTGGTCCGGTCGCTTTGTGACCCCTGCTCTTTGGGGCTTTCACTGCTGCTGGGGTATTCTGCTGTAAGGGAGTATCCTGCGGCTGAAGCGCCTTGCTGTAGAGAAGCAGCTTCAGCCGCATCTCGTGGTCCCGTCTTGGTTGACCAAACAATTTTTGACAATTGGGGCATGTGTGGGGTACATGCCCTCACCCAGGCACTTTACACAGAATGAGTGTCCATCAGATGCTGGCATAGCTTCATGGCACCGAGAACACTTTTTGAAGCTGAGGGAAGCTGGCATTATGAAGTGAGAGGGAAAAAAAAACACGTTTTTTTGTTTTTTGTTTTTTAAACGGGGGACTATTGAACAAACACACTGTCTAACTAAACTAACTCAATAACTACTAACTATTGGCTGACTGACTATTTACAGAAATCTTTCTTAAACAGCTGAGGAAAAAGGAGTTGCTCTGCCTGCGACTGTTGAATGGTAAGGAGGAACTAGCGGGAAGCCAGACTCAGTGCAAGCTAACAAACAGCGTGAGCACCATGTGCAACCACGGCTGACAACTCTCCAACCTGCAGTGCCGGGATCAGCCCAACACCTCAAGTGGAGCACCCATGGGGACATCACTGAAGAAGAACTTCCTAATACAAGTGCTGAGGAAACCGAACAGGGGCCATGCACAGCTTGACCTGCTCCTCACAAAGAGGGAGGAACTACTAGGGGAAGTAGATGTGGGTGGCAAACTGGGCAGCAGTGATCATGAGACAGCAGATTTCAGGATCCTGACCAAAGGAAGAAAGGAGAGCAGCGAAATACACACTCTGGACTTCCGAAAAGTAGACTTTGACTCCCTCAGACAACTGATGGGCAGGATCCCCTGGAACGCTAACATGAAGGGGAAAGGAGTCCAGGAGAGCTGGCTGTATTTTAAAGAAGCCTTATTGAAGGCATAGGAACAAACCATCCTGATGCACAGGAAGAAAGGCAAATATGGTAAGTGACAAGATTGGCTTACCAGGGAAACCCTCGGTGAGCTAAAACACACAAAAAAAGCTTATAAGAAGTGGAAACTTGGTCAGATGACTAAGGAGGAGTATAAATATATTGCTTGAGAATATAGGGGAGTAATCAGGAAGGTGATAGCAAAATTGGAATTGCAACTAGCAAGGGATATGAAGGGTAACATGAAAGGTTTCTACAAGCATGTTAGCAATGAGAGGGTGATCAAAGATGGTGTGGGACACTTACGGGATGAGGGAGGTAACCTATTGACAGATGATGTGGGGAAAAGCTGAAGTACTCAATGCTTTTTTTGCCTCTGTCCTCACAGACAAAGTCAGCTCCCAGACTACTGCACTAGGCAACAGTATGGGAAGGAGGCGGGCAGCCCTCGGTAGAGAAAGAACAGGTTAAAACTATTTGGAAAAGCGAGACATACACAAATTCACGGGTCCAGATTTAATGCATCCCAGGGTAGTGAAGGAGTTGGCAAATGTCATTGCGGAGCCTTTGGCCATTATCTTTGAAAATTCATGGAGATCAGGAGATGTCCTGGACGATTGGAAAAAAGCAAATGTAGTGCCCATCTTTAAAAAAGGAAAGGACAATCCAGGGAACTACAGACCAGTTAGCCTTACCTCAGTCCCCAGAAAAATCATGGAGGGGATCCTCAAGGAATCCATTTTGAAGCACTTGGAAGAGGGGAAAATTATCAGGAATAGTCAACATGGATTCACCAAGGGCAAGTCATGCCTGACCAACCTGATCAGCTTCTATGATGAACTAACTGGCTCTGTGGACACTGGGAACTTGGTCCTCTGTGGACACGGGGAACTCGGTGGATGTTGACTTGAGCAAAGCTTTTGATATAGTCTCCCACAATATTCTTGCCAGCAAGTTAACGAAGCATGGACTGGATAAATGGACTATAAGGTAGATAGAAATCTGACTAGATTGTTGGGCCCAACCGGCAGTGATCAATGGCTCAATGGCTACTTCGCGGTCGGTTTCAAGCGAAGTGCTCCAAGGATTGGTTGTAGGGCCGGTTTTGTTCAACATCTTTATTAATGACCAGGATGAGGGGATAGATTGCACCCTCGGCAAGTTTGTGGCTAACACTAAGCTAGGGGGAGAGGTAGATACATTGGAGGGCAGGGATAAGGTCCAGAGTGACCTAGACAAATTGGAGGATTGGGCCAAAAGAAGTCTGATGAGGTTCAACAAGGACGAGTGTAGAGTCCTGCACTTGGGATGGAAGAATCCCAACCATTGTTACAGGCTGGGATCTGACTGGCTAAGTAGCAAGTTCAGCAGAAAAGGACCTGGGGATTACAGTGGATGAGAAATGGATATAAGTCAACAGTGTCCTTGTAGTGGCATATTGGGGCACATTAGAAGGAGCATTTCCAGTAAATCTAGAGGAGTTATTGTTCCCCTATATTCAGCACTGGTGAGGCCACATCTTGAGTATTGTGTCCAGTTCTGGGGCCCCCAACACAGAATGGATGTGGATTAATTGGAGAGGGTCCAGCACATGACCTATAAGGAGAGGGGGCTGGAGCACATGACCTATAAGGAGAGGCTGAGGGATTTCGTTTTTCGTTTTTTTTTTTTTTTTTTTTTTTTTTTTTTACTGCAGAAGAGAAGAGTGAGGGGGCATTTGATAGCAGCCTTCAACTTGCTGAAGGGAGGTTCCAAAAAGGATGGAAAAAGGCTGTTCTCAATAGCGAAGGATGGCAGAAAAAGGAGCAATGGTCTCAAATTACAGTGGGGGAGGTCTAGGTTTGATATTAAAAAGAACTATTTCACTAGGAGAGTGGGGAAGCACTGGAATGGGTTACCTAGGGAGATGGTGGAATCTCCATGCATAGAGGTTTTTATGTCTGAGCTTGACAAAGCCCTGGCTGGGATGATTTAGTTAGGTTTGGTTCTGCTTTGGGCAGGGGGCTGGACTCGATTATCTCCTGAGGTCTCTTCCAGCCCTATGATTCTATGGGTCAGCTACCAGAGACTGCAGCTTGTTTTTCTCTTTTCTTTTTCAAGTTCTTTTGTGGCAAAAGAGCTTGGGGTACTCCTGGGGGTGGTTTCAAGTGTTCACCCCTGGTTTTTTAGGGATCAAAAAGCATTTGATAGTGGCAGCAAATTTCCCAAAATCTGTGCATTAGGATCTTGGGCTGAAGTTTTTGTAACCAGTGCCTGAGAAAAGAACGGTTACTTACCTGTACCTGTTGTTCTTCGAGATGTGTTGCTCATGTCCATTCGAAGTAGGTGTGCGTACCGTGTGCACCGCGTCTTCCGGAGTGTTTTCCCTAGCGGTACCCGTAGCGCACAGGGCGCCCCCTGGAGTGGCGCCGCCATGGCGGGGCATAAGTACCCCTGCAGGCGCTGCCCCACCTCAGTTCCTTCTTGCCGGAGACTCCGACGAAGGGGAGGTAGGGTGGGAATCGAATGGACATGAGCAACACATCTCGAAGAACAACAGTTACAGGTAAGTAACCGTTCTTTTCTTCTTCGAGTGGTTGCTCGTGTCCATTCCAAGTAGGTGACTTCCAAGCCAACCCCACATATGGAGGAGGGGTTGGAGCAGTCAGACCACAAGAGCCATGGTAAAGATGAACAAACAGAACGAATTTATTCAAACAGGCAAACACACAGAAGACACGTTTTAACAACAGTGATAACTCAACATATTTACACCACAGAATTGAGGACTGCAGAGCCCACCCCTGCGTCCTCCCTGGCCTGCTGTGCTAGCGCATAGCGCACCGCAAAGGTATGTTGGGATGACCATGTAGCCGCCCTGCAAATTTCCGTAATCGGTACCTGAGCCCCAAACGCTACCAAGGACGCCTGCGCCCTGGTAGAATGTGCTTTTACCGTGGGCGGGGTTTTACCAGCCAGTTGATAACATTCCCTTATACATTGTGCGACCCAGTTTGACAAACTCTGTGTCGAAATAGGTGACCCTTTCACCCTGTCCCCAAAGGCGATAAACAACTGTTGGGATATGCGAAAAGGCTTGGTCTTATCAATGCAGAACGCCAGTGCTCGCTTAGCGTCCAGGGAATGGAGCACCCGCTCCTTAGGGGAGGCGTGGGGCTTCGGGAAGAAAACCGGGAGATAGATTTCCTGGGACAGGTGGAACGGTGACACCACCTTTGGGAGGAAGGCTGGATGAGGGCGGAGCCTCACATTACTACGTGAAAAGACAAGGTAGGGCGGATCAATAGTCAGCGCCCTTAGTTCGGAAACCCTACGAGCAGACGTAATGGCCACGATGAAAGCAACCTTCCACGAGAGGTGCTTCAGGGAATACGTAGCCAACGGCCTGAAAGGGGGCGACATAAGCCTGTGCAGGACCAAGTTGAGGTCCCAGGTGGGAAGTGGGGCCCTCAGTGAGGGATACAACTTTTCCAGGCCGATAAGGAATCTTTTAACCACTGGGTCAGAGAAGAGGGAAACTCCTGCCGTACCCACATAGAAGGTGGAGAGAGATGCCACATGGACTTTTATAGAAGAAAAAGAGAGGCCACTGGACCGAAGCTGAAAAAGATAGTCTAGAATAGTTGGGACAGGAGCCGAGGACAGGTGCACTCCTCTTCCGGACGCCCAAGACGAGAAGCGCCGCCACTTGGCAGCGTACGACCGTCTGGTAGAGGGTTTCCTACTACTGAGGAGTACCATCTGAACCTCCTGGGAACATTCCCTTTCCGGTAGATTCAGCCATGGATAAACCAGGCCGTTAGGTGGAGAGACCTGAGATTTGGGTGAACCATGGTCCCCCCGTCCCAGGGTTGAGTTAGAAGGTCCTGGACTGGAGGGAGTGCTATCTGGTCTTTGGTGAGCATGTCCACCATGATGGGGAACCAGAAATGTCTGGGCCACCTGGGGGCTATGAGAATGATTGTGGACCGAAAGGTCCTTGCCCTAGTCAACACCCTGGAAATTAGAGGGAACGGGGGAAAGGCATACAGAATGTCCTCTGGCCACATGGCAGTTAGGGCATCCCCCAAGGAATATTTCCCAAGCCCCAACAGGGAACAGTAGTTCCGGCATTTTGCATTGTGTGCCAAGGCAAACAGGTCTAGGAGGGGATAACCACACCTGCGGAAAACCTGACGCAGGACGGAGTGCTTGAGCGACCACTCATGGGCTCCGAAGGATCTGCTCAGCGTGTCTGCTAACAGATTCTTGCATCCCGGGAGATACTCTGCCTGTGGTGTGATGTCGTGTTTCACACACAGGTGCCAGAGTAGCAGAGCCTCTCTGCAGAAGGGAGGTAACCGGGCTCTCCCCTGTTTGTTGAGATAAAAGACCGCTGCTGTATTGTCCAAACGTAACAGGATCGAGAGGTGAGAGAGTCTTGGCAGGAATACTTCGCAGGCTCTTCTCACCGCTCGCAATTCCTGGACATTTATGTGCAGGGTCCGTTCTGCTGGAGACCACTGGCCCTGAGTCCTGTGCTGCCCCAGGTGTGCTCCCCATCCCAAGTCGGAAGCATCGGTGACCAGCATGAGGGATGGGGGAGGAGCACTGAAAGGTATCCCACTGCACACCACGTCCTCCTGGGTCCACCATTGTAGAGAGGTCAGGACCTTTGGGGGCACTGTTATGACTGAATCCCAAAGACCCCGGGAGTGATTGAACACCCTTGCCAACCAGGCCTGCAGAAGCCTCATCCTCATTCTGTCATAACGCACCGTGTACGTGCACACAGGCATATGGCCCAGGAGCCTCGAGCAGACCTGGGGGGGTCGTGATAGGAGACCGGGTTAGCCCTGAAATCAGGTCCACTATGGAGAGGAACCTGCTCTTGGGGAGGAATGCTCTTGCTACCCTTGCGTTGAGGATGGCCCCCACAAATTCGAGATGTTGAGGGGGGTTAAGGATGACTTCTCCTTGTTCAGCATGAGCCCAAGCTTTAGAAAGAGGGCCTTCGTGAGTGACACGTGAGATCTCACCTGCTCGTACGAGCGACCTCGGATTAGCCAATCGTCGAAACGCCGCAACCACGGCCATGCATTTGGTGAACACCTTTGGTGCCGCTGACAGGCCAAAAGGGAGCACCGTAAACTGAAAATGGTGTTGGCCAACCGTAAACCTGAGGAACCTCCTGTGGCTGGTTCTGATCGCCACGTCCTTGAGATCGAGGGTTGCGTACCAGTCTCCTAACTGTAGCACTGGGATGACCGAGGCTAAGGTCACCATATTGAATTTTTGTTTTATGACCGCCTTGTTTAGATTTCTGAGGTCCAAGATGGGACGGACTCCTCCCTTTGGTTTGGGGACAACAAAATATCAGGAGTAGAATCCCCTTCCCCGCAGGTTTGGGGGAACCTCCTCTATTGCTCCCTTTGCGAGGAGCATGGACACCTCCTGACACAGGATGT
The DNA here is from genome assembly GCF_049634645.1 of Pelodiscus sinensis. Classification (NCBI taxonomy): domain Eukaryota; kingdom Metazoa; phylum Chordata; order Testudines; family Trionychidae; genus Pelodiscus; species Pelodiscus sinensis. The sequence continues at coordinate 109,341,233 of NC_134714.1, read as the reverse complement.
GTTCGTGAGGGGTGTCCCTGAAAGAGGATGGGGAAGGGGGGTTTGAAGGCGGTGGGCCCAAGAAGAGGATGGTATAGCCTCCGTGTACTATATTTAATACCCAGGCATCTGATGTGATTAGCGCCCATGCACGGGCAAAAAGGGATAGCCTGGCCCCAAATGGGGGGCTAGGGTGGGAGACTGGTGCGGAACCCTTGAAGAGCGCGTCAAAATTGTGGCTTGCCCTGATGGGAAGGGCTGTGGGGGCCTCCCCGCTGGTTGTCTGCCCTGGGGTGACGACGGCGACCCTTAGGGCCCTGGAGGTGCGCAACCGCCCCGGAACCTCCACCGGAGGCCCGGGAGCGGTGCCTCCAGTAGTCTCCACAGGGGACCTGGGGCTGCGCCCTCCCGTTGCCTATAGGGCAGCTGGCGACGCTGCGGGGCAGGCGTGTGGATGCCCAAGGACTTCAGGGTAGACCTTGTGTCCTTTAGCGTATGGAGCCTAGAGTCGGTGTGCTCCGAGAACAAAGTTTTGCCCTCGAAAGGCAAGTCCTGGATCGTATTTTGGACATCAGGGGGAATCCCTGAAACTTGCAGCCAGGCACCCCAACGCATAACAATGCCAGATGCCACAGTGTGGGCTGCCGAATCTACTGAGTCCAGGGATGCCTGGAGAGCGGTTCAGGTAATAACCTTCCCCTCCGAAGCAATGGCTGCGAACTCCTGACAGTCCTCCACTGGGAGCCTGTCCCTGAATTTCTCCACAGCTTGCCAGGCGTTGAAGGCATACCTGCTCAACACTGCCTGTTGGTTCGCGATGCGAAGTTGCACCGCACCTGTGGTGTAAACCTTACGGCCCATTAAATCCAGCCGCTTAGGCTCCCTCGCCTTTGGAGATGGGCTAGGCTGGGGAAGCCTCTCCTTTTGGGCCATGGTCTGCACGACCAAGGATCCTGGGATGGGCTGCGAATACAGATGTTCATGCCCCGAGTGTGGGACATAATAGTGCCTCTCGACCCCTTTCAGGGTAGGGGTCAAGGACGCCAGCGTCTGCCACAGGGCATTAGTAATTTTTGCCACCGTTTTGTTTAGCGGTAAGGCCAAGCGAGTAGGAGCGTCCTCGGCAAGGATGTCCACCATTGGATCCTCAATGACGGGTTCCACCGGGATGCTCAGATTTGATGCCATGTGCCGGAGTAATTCCTGATGCGTGCGGGCATCCATAGTAGGCAGGCTTGGTGCCGGGTCTGCCAGGGACTCATCAGGGGACGACGACGAGGATGACTCCTGCATTGGTGCCGGGCCAGTCGGTGCCGACTGCGGTGCCGGCTGGACGTCTTGTGTCGCCTGCAGGTGCGACTCCGGCACCAGGGCCTCTGCCGCTAGGTCAGGCTGCTGTGCCCCGTGAGGGGAGGAGGGAGGTCGAGACAGCGACGTCGAGGACTGTGATCGGCGACCCGAAGCCTCTGACACCAGAGAAGGGGGTACTGGCCCCTGCCATTGGTGGTAGGCCCAAGGGGTCCAAAAAGGCCACTGCGGATGCGGGGGCCAGGTTTGCTGTGGATGGTCACGGCAGTGTCGGGAACGGGACCTGTGGTTCAAGGACGCTCCCGAGGACCCTGAACGGATGGAAGTTGCGTCCGAGTCTGACGAGTAATCGGATTCCGGCCAGGGCAGAGCCGACGAAGAGTGCGGGGCAAACCTAGCCATGGACACTGGCTTGCCCGCATGAGTACAGCAGGGACGGACGAGTTGCGGCACTGGGGGACCCATACCCGGTGCTGGGAAACTTGACGCTGCCGGATGCAGCACCGGGGTGCCGAGGCCCAGTGCCGGGAGAGAGGTCGCCAGCAGTTGTGGCACTGGGGTGCTCAGGCCCGGTGCCGGGAGAGAGGTCGCCAGCAGTTGTGGCACTGGGGTGCTCAGGCCCGGTGCCGGAAGAGTGGCCGCCAGCAGCTGCGGCCCCGGGTTGCTCAGTCCCGGTGCCGGGACTGTTGTTGCTGACTGTGGCACTGGGGTGCTTAGGCCCGAACGGTGTCAATAGTTACTGCTGGTGTACGCGGTACCGGGGGACCCAGGCCCGGTACCGGGCACGGTGCTGTGGGAGCAGCTGATGGCTGGGGCACTGGCGAAGACCACAGGGTCGGTGCCGGCTCTTTCCACGAGGAGTACAGCTAGTTCGGATTAGGAAGCCTAATCCGAACTAGCTACTCCGTGCCGCGTGTAGCCGCGCAGCACGGGGTTCGAACTGCCGGCATTTAAAAATGGCGCCGGCCGGCTTCATGCAAATGAAGCCCGGGAAATTCAAATCCCGGGCTTCATTTGCAAGTGCGGTATGCCTACATTACCCTCCTAGTTCGAATTAGGAGGGTAGTGTAGACATACCCTAAGAGAGATAGAGACGCTCCAACGACCGTCAAGGCGGTAAGAAGGAACTGAAGTGGGGCAGCGCAGGCAAGGGTACTTATGCCCTGCCATGGCGGCGCCACTCCAGGGGGCGCCCTGCCAGCGCTACGGGTACCGCTAGGGAAAACGCTCCAGAAGACGCGGTGCACGCGGTCCGCACACCTACTTCGAATGGACATGAGCAACCACTCGAAGAAGAAGGCAAGGTATTCTCTTGCAGGCCCCCACCTTCTGCATTCACAGTGCCAGAGTGGGGAAGATTCTGGACAGTATTCCTTAGTGGAATCAGAGGAAAGAGGCCTGTACAATACTTACACTACACTGATTACATCTTCATCAAATGGACCCATGGGAATGAGACCCCTGAAGAATTCCACAGGGATTTCAACAATTACCTGCCCACTATCAACTTCAGCCTGGACTAATCCACACAAGAGATCCACTTACTTGATATACAGCATGAATAAATGATGGTCACATAAACACCACTCTATACCAGAAACATACTGACTGCTATTATTACCCACATGCCTCTTGCGTCCATCTAGGACACATCACATGATCAACTGTCTACAGCCAAGCCCTCAGATACAATCAGATATGCTCCAATCCCACAGACAGAGACAAACACCTACAAGATTTTTATGAAGCATGCTTAAAATTTACATACCCACCTGCAGAAGTGAGGAAATAGATTGAGAGACCCAAACAAGAACCTAGAAGTCAACTACTTGACAGGCCCAATAAGGAAAACAACAGAACAAACACTCTTAGGGTATGTCTACACTTGCATCTTAGTTCGAACTAGGGATGCAAATGTAGGCATTCAAAATAGTAAATGAAGTCAGGATTTAAGTATGCAGCGCTTCATTAGCATAATCTCGGCCGCATGCTGTTCCGGAACTCAGCTGTTTCAAAAGTGGAAACTGTTTCATTTTTTGAGGAATAACATTAGTTCGAACCAAAGGGTTTCATTCAAACTAACGCAGCCTGGAGCGCACTTTCACTTTTGAAACAGCTCGGTTCCGGAACAGTGTGCGGCCAAGATTATGCTATTGAAACATGGGATATTTAAATCCCAACTTCATTTACTATTTCAAATGCCTACATTTGCATCCCTAGTTCGAACTAGGGTACAAGTGTAGACATACCCTTAGCTTAAACCCCTCCAGTGCATCAACAGTCTACAACCTAACCTGGAAAACGATCCCTCACTCTCACAGACCTTGGGAGTCAGGCCAATCCTCACCTACAGACAACCCCCCAACCTGAAGCAAATCCTTTCCAGCAGCCATACATCACACCTCAGATACACACACCAAGAACCTACCCTTGCAACAAACTTCATTAACAACTCTTTCCACATATCTACACAAGTGACACCATCACAGGACCTAACCACATAAGCCTCAACATCAGGGGTTTCTACAACTGCACATCCTTTTATATGATATATACCATCTAGTGCCAGCAATCCCCCTCTGCCCAAACCAGACAGTCCATATACTGGCCAAACCAGACAGTCTCTATGGCAAAGGATAAATGGACACAAATCAGACATAAGAAATGGTAATACACATCAACCTGTAGAGGAACATTTTAACTTGCTTGGTCACTCAATCACAGACTTAAAAGTAACCATTCTTCTACAAAGGAATTTCATTAACGAAATACAAAGAGAGTCAGCAGAACTGGAATTCGTCTACAGATTTGACACCTTCACTCTGGGCTTGAAGTCTCAACTGGTTGGTGCATTACAAAGCCAATTTCTCCTGCCTTTAATATCTGCATTTCCAGATCAAAACCTATGAATGGGACACATCCAGTCCACTTAATTAGCCTCATTAGCAAAGGTCCTACAATTGATAGAGTTGAAATCACAACAGAACTGCCTAATTCATCTGATGAAGCAGGGTTTACCCAAGAAAGCTCATGATTCTACATATTTCGGTTAGCCTCTAAGGTGCCACAGGACTACTCATTGTTTTTAAAGTTACAGACTAACACAGCTACCCCTCTGAGATTTTTTACAATTATAAAGTGTACGTCCCTATTGGTGAAACATAAGCTGCTCTCTGTTTAATTTTTTAGACTTCTTTTATCACCATATTTAAGAGTTTAAAGACCACTTTTTAGGCATAGTGGAGAAGAATGGGCAATCATTTTAAAAAGCAGTATCTTAAAAGAATTAAAATATTACAAGCAAGGAATGCTCTCTTCTTTAATAGTAAATGAAAACAGATTACAAAATCCAAGATGTGGTTCACTATTTAGCATTCTTTAATATGCTAGATATTTTATTGTCAACATAGAAAAAGATATGGTCCAAATCTGAGAGAGTTCACAAATTAGACTTTGGCAAATAACTGATTTTTGTTTCATTTGCAGTTCAAAAAAAATTGTTTATCTTGAATGAAACAAAATATTTTCTCTTTTTTGGGGAGGGGGGCACAAGATCTAAAAAGCAAGGGGGGGGAGAGGGAGGGAGGGAGAGAGAGAGAGAGAGAGAACGAACATCTAGGCACTTAGACCACTCTCCCAGCTCAGGGAACTGGAATGTTAGAGAGGTGTGGTGCTCATTCTCTCCAGCCGAGGTGGACAGGGGGAAGTCTAAGCAGCATTCACACTATTCTTAAATTCTGTATCTAAGGCACTCAAGCAAAGGGAGTGGGAACCACACTGAATTTGAGAAAGAGGAGGAAAGGGATGAGCTCCCACTCGGGGTTCAGCTGATAGAGCTGACTCCAATGAATCACCTCCCTCTAGCTCCTACTTCAGGGGAGAAGCATGTATTGGGAACAGGAAGAGCAGGAAATGGGAACTAGACAGAGATCAATGTGATCTGGGGCCCCCCTAATGGATGTTTGGTCCCTTGAGAAGTACAGGTTTCTGGTTAAAGTCTGCTAGCAGGAAAAAAACAAAAACAAAGTTCAGTCTATTTTTAAAAAAATCAGACCAGATCACTGGTATGGTTTGGCTGCTTTGCGCCACTCTAGGAGTGCAAAGATGTAACTCTAGTTTAACTGGCCAATAATTTTGAGCTTGCCTCAGCAGGTTCTTCATAGAAAACAAACAATTAATTTGCTTTAATCTTCCTATCTTACTTGCATTCAAAGTCTTCACAGGAGAAAGTTTCATAAGACAAAAACATCTTCCCTGATGGAGAGAGCGTGGAAAAAGCCACAGTGTAGAACTTAAACCTATTATTCACAGAAATGGAATCATTAGACAACAATGACTGCTAATTCAGTCAGGAGACAGGAAAGCGTAATTTGTGGTGTGCCATGTTAACAGTTCAGAAAACCAGCTACAGAGCTTTAAAAACCCATTTGCTTGCAAAATTATAAAGCCAGAAGTAGGTGTCTATTAGAAAACATATGTATTTAAAGAACATGAAACACTTACAACTATTTCATCTCCTATCATGGGTCACCAAATTGAAAGATAATAAACCAGATACACAGAAAGCCAATAAAATGGTTACTAAAATGATATGCAAATGAATTACTTGGAAGTATTGGAAAAGGTTAAATGTGAAATTTTAAAATTATTTATTTAATTGACTATTGAGAAAGCCCACTGGAGTGATATCCTATATTGAAATCGTACCTGAGTTTATACCTTGATATTCTGCACCAGATTCGGACTGTGATGTGGAAATAAGCTTAAGAAGTTGATGTCCACAGCTTACAGAATAAAGAAGACAAGGAACAATATTAGCTTACTTTTTTCAATTCTGATTGCTATATAAATACCACAGTTACTATGCTATTATTCAGATACTTGCAGTCATATCAGCTTGGTAAATCTAAGAGACCTAAGGAGGACTGAGCCTGGTCAGTACTTTAGATAAGTAACCTACAATGAAAACACATGTATAACCCGTAGTAATGTTGGTCATTTGAAAGGTGACTGAATCAGAACAGAATTAATTCCCAAACACATGGCTTCTCTTCCCCTCTTAAAACATGTAGTATACCACTCCTATTGCATAGTGGTTGTCCCATTCAATTACAGAGACTCTCAGCAATGAAAAATGTAAAGCATATTTATAGTTGTGATGGATGGGAGCAGTACTATCCTTTTCTAAACATCCCAGTATTCAGTATATAAAGGGTTAAACCCAGAACATTTGGTATCCAAGAACTGCTGGCAGAGAGCCAATGGGAAGAGAGGGAAAGATTTTTTAAATGAAACAAGTTTTGTCTATTCAGCTTTATCTCTGTGAGAGTCAGAGCTGGAGCGGGTCGAGAAATGAACCAAGTACAGGTTGAACCTCTCTATTGCAGAACTATCTGGTCTGGAAACATCTGTAGTCCAGCATGATATTAGTTAGCCAGATGTCCACTTTTCATGGGTGTGCCCAAGTTATCCATGGTCCCATAAAGTTTGTTTATAGCCACAAGTCCTAGCTCTCAGTGTTCAGTGCTGTTATTGAGTTCTAATTTACACCTAAATGTCCTCTATCAGCCAAATAAGCAGTGGAAGTGTTGATAATGCTTCTAGATAAAATTGGCCCCCTGTGGTCTAGAAAATTCTCTGGTTCGGAACTGGTCGGGTCCCAAGGGTACTGGACTAGAGAGATTCAACCTGTGGTAATAAGGCAGGATTTCCCAGAAATATCCGTGTCTAAGAAAAGAAACCTAAACTTTGGAACAACATATATAAGTAGAACAGGGAATGTTTATAATTAGACACGATCAGGTTATTTAATTTGTTTTCTTGGTTTTGGGAGTTCTCTGTGCTGCTTAAAAAAAAAAAACTTGTACACTGTAACTGAACTAACTCCCAGGGAAACAGTTCTCTGGGCTTTCATCTTTTGTTGTTGTTACTGTTCGATAATACCTAGCAACCATGTATGCTTTACCAAGAATGTCCTCCTTTGTTTTTATTAATAAAATTACCTTTTTTAAAATTACAATCTGATTCTTGCGCCCTAAGAAAAAGCAGGAGGTTCTGTGCATATGTGCCTGAGACTGAAGGGCTGCTATTCAGAAATTAGTTTGTTTTCAAGCACTCTCCTAAAAGGAGGATAAGAGCTTGGAGTTACCTACAGAGAGAAGCTCCCAAGTGCTTCTTCCTGGCTTCAAGGAGTTTTTGCATTTGAGTGGTGGCAGCATACCACCCAAGGTCAGAGAGTCTGTGAACTTAGGGAGTTTTTAAACAGAAGCCTGTAAAGGCAAGGTTTTGAAGTTCTCTTGAGGGCCCCCACCTTCTGCATTCAGAGTGCTAGAATGGGGAAAAGAACGGTTACTTACCTGTAATTATTGCTCTTTGAGATGTGTTGCTCCTGTCCATTTGAGTGAGGTGTGTGCGCGCCACGTGCACAGTTCTGCGGAGCATTTTTCCCCTAGCAGTACACATAGCGCCAGCAGGTTGCCCCCTGGAGTGGCGCAGCTATAGCAGCACATGATTATCCTGCTGGCGCCTCCCCTCCTCAGTTCTTTCTTACCGGACACTCCGACGAAGGAGAGGTGGGGGGGGGGGAGGGAGGAATTGAATGGACAGGAGCAACACATCTCGAAGAACAACAGTTGCAGGTAAGTAACCATTCTTTTCTTCTTCGAGTGGTTGCTCCTGTCCATTCGAGTGAGGCGACTAACAAGCAGAAAACCCCTACGGAGGTGGGGTCGGAGTAAGCCTCTAGAACCACAAAGAGAGAGATTAAATCAAGCACCATATAGTTTATTAACAGAGAAGGGAGAGAACATAACAAAAAAACTAACTTTTTTTTTTTTTTTTTTTTTACAGTACAATACTGAGAACAGCGGCCCCGAACACGGCATCATTTCTAGCCTGCTGGGAAAGTGCATAGTGTGCCGTAAACTTGTGGACAGATGACCACGTGGCTGCTCTACAGATTTCTACAATTGGAACATGCACCCCAAATGCCGTGGAGGACGCGTGAGCCCTAACGGAGTGCGCCCTAACCTGGGGTGGCTCCCTGTGGGCCAACGTATAACACTCTGTGATACATGAGGAAACTCAGGTGGATAACCTTTGGGTCTAATTGGGAAGGCCCTTCATTCTGTCTGCGTATGCAATAAACAGCTGTGTTGAATTACGGAAAAGTTTTGTTCTATCTATGTAAAAAGCCAAGGCACGTTTGGCATCTAAAGAATGCAACACTTGTTCCTTAGGGGAGTGGTGTGGTTTCGGAAAGAAAATGGGTAAGGAAATTTCCTGCGACATATGGAAAGGCGAAACCACCTGGGGAGGAAAGCCGGGTGTGGGTGGAGTCTAACATTATTCGCCGAGAACACCAAGTAAGGCGGCTCTACAGTCAAGGCACAAAGCTCGGAGACCCGGCGTGCTGAAGTTATGGCCACTAAAAAAGCTACCTTTAGGGACAAGTGCCTTAAGGAGCAAGTCGCTAAGGGCTCAAATGGAGGTGACATCAGTTTTGTGAGCACTAGATTGAGGTCCCACTGGGGAACAGGTGGCTTCACATGAGGGCACACTTTGTCTAGGTCGTTCACGAATCTCTTTGACTATCGGATCAGTAAATAGGGAACTAGACCCCGAACAAGGGTAGAAGGTAGAAAGGAAAGCCAAGTGCACTTTAATAGACGAGGCGGATAGGCCCGTCTGCCGTAATCCAAGCAGGTAGTCGAGTACCAGCGGAACCGGAGCTCGGCATGGGTCCAGCCCTTTCTGTGATGCCCACACAGTGAAGGGTTTCCACTTAGCCGCATACGACTTTCTAGTGGAGGGCTTTCTGCTACCTAACAATCATCTGAACTGCATGTGAGCAAGCCCGCTCATCACGTGTTAACCACCGATAAGCCACACCGTGAGGTGGAGTGACTTGAGATTCGGATAGACTAAGAGTCCCCCCCGATAGGGTTGGGTGATGAGGTCCGGGATCATGGGCAGGGGCTGCGGCTTCGCGCACAGCATTTGCCACAGTATCGGGAACTAAAATTGCCTGGGCCAGTTGGGGGGCTATCAGGATTACTCGAGCTGTGCAAGCTTTGACTCTGGCCAACACCTTGGGGATCAACGGGAACGCATAGAGGAGTTCCCGAGGCCATTCCTTTGTTAGCGCATCCCCCCTAGAGTGCATGCTCAGCCCCAGAAATGAGTAATATCGGGGGCATTTCTTGTTCCCTGCCGTGGCAAACATATCCACCCGGGAATAACCCACGATCTGACCCACGATCTCCCCCTTTAAAGACTACTCGTGGGCTGCGAAGGACCTGCTCAGTGCATCTGCTAGCAAGTTCTTGCACCCTGGCAGGTACTCGGCCTGAATGTGGATGTTGTGCTTTATGCAGAAGTCCCATAGAAGCATCGCCTCCCTGCACAGAGGGGACAATCGTGCACTCCCCGTTTGTTCACATAAAACACGGCTGCTGTGTTGTCGAGGCGCGCCAGGATTGAGCGCTGCGAGATCATGGGCAAGAACACCTCACATGCTCTCCCGACTGCCCGTAACTCTCTTACATTGATGTGTAGGGGTCTCTCGAGAGGCGTCCACACTCCCTGAGTTCTGCGGCGGCGTAGGTGAGCTCCCCAGCCAACGTCGGAGGCATCTGTCACCAACGTGACTGAGGGCAGCTCGATCTGGAATGGTACCCCTCTGCATATCACCTCCTTTCGAGTCCACCATTGAAGGGAGGCAATTATTCGCGGAGGTACAGTGAGTAGTATGTCCCAGTGAGCTGAAGTCTGGTTGAAAACTGTCACCAGCCATGCCTGGAGGGGCCAAAGTCTTAGCTTGGCGTGGCGAACAACGTAGGTACACACCACCATGTGGCACAGCAACCTCATACAGGCGCGGGCTGAAACGCTTCATGTCGTTTACCATGGCTAGTATGATATCGAACCTTACCCTGGGAAGGAAGGCTCGTGCCACCCTGGCGTCGAGAAGAGCCCCGACAAACTCTATTTCCTGACAAGGGGTCAAGATTGACTTCTCGTTGTTCAGTAAAAGCCCCATTCTCGTGAAGAGGGACTGTATAAAGTCTACGTGAGCTGCCACCTGTGCCTGAGAGCGCCCCCGAACCAGCCAGTCATCCAGGTAGGGAAAAACCTGGATGCCCTGGGTCCTGAGAAATGCGGCTAATACCACCATGCATTTCGTGAACACCCTGGGGACTATAGAGAGCCCAAAGGGAAAAACAATAAAGTGAAAATGGTTGGGGGACACAATGCATCATAGAAACCTCCTGTGACTTGGCCTTATCAGTATATGAAAATACGCGTCTTTGAGGTCGAGGACCGCGTACCAATCGCCCTGTTCCATTAGAATGATGGAGGCCAGGGTTAGCATTCTGAACTTCGTCTTTATCACCTCCTTGTTGAGGTTTCGGAGGTTCAGAATAGGGTGAAGCCCCCCCTTTCAGTTTTGGGATAACAAAATACTGGGAATAAAACCCCTTGCCCTCCAAATGGGAGGGCACTCGTTCTATCGCACCCTTTTCGAGGAGGGCAAGGACCTCCTAGTGCAGGACAGCCTCGTGAGATGGATCCCTGAAAAGGGACGGGGAGGGAGGGAAGAAAGGGGGGAAACCTGAAAATGGATAGAGTACCCAATCCACACGAGATCGAGGACCTATCTGGCTGAGGTAATCTCGGCCCATGCTTGCGCAAAGTGAGATGGCCTGTCCCCAAACAGGGGGGAGAGAAAGGGGGTTGGCAGACGATCCTCGCTGATGCTATCAAAACTGGGGCTTAGTGGGGTGAGAAGGGGGCTGACTGGTTCCCCTAGCATTATCTGGGCAAGGGCTACGGCACCTGCGGTTAGAAGCTGAAGCCCCCGTTGCCTCTGTGCCCCCACTGGGAGCACGAGACTGGTGCCTCCAGTAATTTCCATGGCTCTGCTGGAACTGTGGTCTACCCGACTGTCTATAGGGAAGTTGCCGCCTTTGAGGAGCTGGCGTGTGTATCCCCAATGACCGAAGTGTTGACCTAGTATCCTTCAACATGTGCAGTCTAGAGTCTGTATGCTCTGAGAAGAGGGCCTTCCCCTCAAATGGGAGGTCCTGGATGGTAGATTGCACATCCGGTGGTATGCCAGATACCTGCAGCCAGGCGCTGCGGCGCATAACCACACCTGATGCCATAGTCCTGGCAGCCGAATTTACTGCATCTAAAGATGCCAGCAGGACTGTGCGTGCGATTGCCCTGCCCTCCGCGGTCATGGCAGCCAACTCGTCATGCCTCAGGCGGGAGCTTATCCCCAAACTTGTCGACAGCCTGTCATGTATTACAGGCATACCGGCTAAGCATTGACTGCTGGTTAGAAATGCAAAGCTGTACTCCCCCCGTACCATAAACTTTATGCCCCAATAGGTCCAGGCGCTTAGGCTCCCTGGCCTTTGGGGTTGACCCGGGCTGTGGCAGCTTTTCTTTTTGCGCTGCGGCCTGGACTACGATGGATCCTGAGACGGGGTGAGAGTACAAGTGCTCATGATCAGATTGCACGACAAAATAACGCCTCTCAACGCCTTTAAGGGTAGGTGAAACAAAAGTCAGAACTATGTCTTGATCTGAGGAAGTGGGTCTGGCCCAAGAAAGCTCATCACCTAATAAACCATCTTGTTAGTCTCTGAAGTGCTACATAGTTCTGTCTTTTGTTTCAGCTACACCAGACTAACACGGCTGCATCTCTATCACTATTTAAGGGTAGGGGTCAGTGAGGCGGGGGTCTGCCAAAGCGTGGTAGTAATCTTGGCTACCATCTTGTTCAGCGGCAAAGCCAGCTTGACAGGAGCATCCCTTGACAGGATGTCCACCATGGGATCTGACTCTTCTGGCACTGGTTCCACCGGTACACCCAGGTTGGAGGCAAGGCGACGTAAGAGGTCCTGATGGGACCTGGAGTCCATCGCCGGCATGGTGGGTGCAGGGTCAGCTAAAGCCTCATCTAGGGAGGAGGATGAGGAAGACTCTCTCATGGGCTCCAAAAGCAGGAGCACCTCCGGCGGAATAGGCACCTGAGGAAGCTGTGGACTCGGCTGCGGTGGCACAACTTCCGGAAGCAGGTGGTCTGTGACCTCCATATGGGAAGCGACAGGCCCTGGGGGCGACGTAGGCCTGGGAAGTGATGCTGACGCAGGGATGTGTCGGCGGGAGGAGGCGGACGCCTGTGTGGGCAGTGTGGGTCCCTGCCACTGGTGATAAGCCCAGGGCGTCCAAAAAGGCCAGGGGGGTTGCGGCTGCGGGGGCCAGGGCTGCTGAAAACCACACTGGCCCCATGTGGTGCCGGGAACGGGAACAGTGCCTGGATGAGGATCTAGAGGAAGCCTCTGAGTGGAGCGACTCTACATCTGACTCCGATGAGCAGTAGGAGGCGGACCAAGGCGCTGCGGAGCCAGGCTGTCCCTGACACTGAGGGGGTTTAAGCATGGCCATAGACTGAGGCTTACCAGCGTGGGCTGGTACAGGAAGCCTCAATTGAGGCACCAGGTCATCAGTGCCAGATGGAACAGCTGTCAGTGCGGGTGCTGGCACACCAGCCGGTGCCACGAAGAAAGCCGGTGCAGCGGCGATTGTGACAGCGCGTTGGGGTCCCCCGTCTCCTACACCCCAAAATGGCATGAACAGACTCCACCAGCCAATAGAATGGAGGTAGTTTATTGCTTCTCCAGGATATAGCACAGCACAGATGTAATCTGGTTACAGGAACTGGGGCTAAGAGGCCTCAGTGCCCCCCTTCAGATGGGGGAGTCCCAGCCCCCCTCCCCAGCTCCTTCTCCCCTGCTTTCCAGACAGGAACTAACTACCTCTCCTCCAGCCCTGCCCCCAGCCAGGGCAGCCTTCCACCTTCCTTTGTTTCTCCCCATGGGGGGTGGGTGGTCAGACCAGTTTGGAGCCCCCTTTGCATAATGACTCCCCCCCTTCCCTGCTGGGTCCTGCTACAGACAGCAGAGGTCACCACAGCCCTAGAAAGGTTGCAACAGCCCTAGCAAGGTACCCCCACTACGTCACAGCGACTACTCCAGCAGGAGTCAAGGCGGGTGCTAGTGCTGGTGCCGAGGCGGGTGCTGAGCCAGATGCCGGTGCCAAGGCGGGCACTGAGCCGGATGCCGGTGCTGAGCCGGGCACCGGTGCTACTGCAGAGGCGGATGCCCGCACCGGTGTTCAAACTGACACCGGTGCTGTAGTAGAGGCGGTGGTAGCCGGCGCCTGCAGCGGTGCCAGAGCCAGAGTTAAGAGTAGCGAGCGCCAGGGGTGGGGGTGGTGCCCCTGCTTGGCATGGCACCGGGCGGCAGAACGGAGGGTGCTGCGGCGGTGGGACCACAGGAAACGGTGCCCACTGGTACTGGGCTGGCTGCGGGACACCCGACATGGGCATGATAGGCCCTGGAAGCGGTGCCAATGTCTTTCCTGGCGCCCACTGTGCTTCTGTCACTGGCGCTGGTAACGGGGTTGTCAGGGGCAGCAGCACCATGAGTGGCTGCGGCACCACCGCTGGCCAAGGCTCACCCTGCAGGGGAGCAATCAGTGCCATCACAGCCCCTGGTGTTGGTGGGCGCGATCCTACAAGCCCCAGCGCTGAGTGTGGGGAGGCCATGAGGTGGATCAACTCATGAGCCGCCTTGAGGTCTCGGGCATTGATGGCCGGTGCAGTGACAGCACGCCTGGACTACTGCCAAAACCGTCCTTCTGAGTCCTTGAGGGAGGAGCATCGGACTGCTCGGATCTCCACTGGCAATGGTGCTTGCCTGCACCAGGCTTCCAGCTAGGCGACCGACCCCTTGAAGCCTTAGCCCTCTTCAGGGTCGGGGATTGTGAGCAGTGTCTCGGTGCTGGTGGCTTAGGCACTGATGCCCCATCGCATGCCGGCACGGCACGCGCTGTGTCCGGTGCACTGGTTAACGCGGTCTGAAGAACCGGTACCGGTTGCAGAGCCTCCTCCATCAATAACAGTTTTAAGCGCGAATCCCTGTCTTTTTTTGTTCGTGGCTTGAATGCCCGACAGATTCTGCAGGCGTCTGTCAAGTGACCCTCCCCCAGACACTTCAAGCAGTTGTCATGGGGGTCACCTCTGAGCATAAACTTCATGCAGGACGCACAAGGCTTAAACTCCTGCGGTCCAGGCATTCCTTATCCCCTGGTGGGGGGGGGGGGGGGACAAAGGAAAGTCTAACACTAAGTACCTAACTAATGGGATAATTACAGAGAAACTATTTACACAAAAGAGATAAGCGGGGAACCTTAAGCTAACTAATGTAATTGACACACTCCAACCAACGGTCACTGGTGGTAAGAAGGAACTGAGGAGGGGAGGCGCCGACAGGATAATTATGTGCTGCTATAGCGGCACCACTCCAGGGGGCGACCTGCCGGTGCTATGGGTACTGCTAGGGGAAAAACGCTCCTCAGAGATGTGCACGTGGCGTGCACACACCTCACTCGAATGGACAGGAGCAACCACTCTAAGAAGAACAGCTTTGACAACAGTCCTTCCCATAACAGATGCTACATATACTAGGGATGTGAGTAGTCAACTACATGATTAATCGCTTCCTCCCTTTGCTGCCTTTATATCAGAAGCAGCAAGGGGGGAACAAGAGGCGGTGCTGGGGACCCCCCCCCCCCCCGCTGTTGCCTCTATCAAGTATGTCTGTCTTTGTTATTATTAATAAAATTACCTTTTTAAAGACTACAATCTGATTCCTGTGACCTAAAAAAAAGCAGGTTCTGTGTGCCCGTGCCTGAGACTGAAGGGCTTCTATTAAGAAATTAGTTTGTTTTCAAGCTCTCTCCTAAAACAGGGATAAGAGCAGAGGCACTAGCGGGAGGCACAGGGTTAAGGGAGGTTGCTATGAAGCAGCATCTGCCCACAATGGGCCTAGGCTCCCCATGGGCAGCAGGGCCGGCCTTAGGCCAATTCGACCAATTTGGTCGAATTGGGCCTCGCACCTAAGGGGGCCCCATGCCCCTGAACCCGGAAGTGCCAGCCGGCAAGTTACAGAGCCGGGGGCCCTGCTCCACTAATATGTGGAGCTGGGTCTCTCCCCCGGCTCTGCCCGGAGGGGCCCCGACCCCCCCTGTCGGTCCTCCCACGAGTCCTCCCACTCCGCCCCCTCAGCCCCTGCCATGCATGGCTCCTTCTCGCCGCCTGCTGCTGCCCATGTGCGGCGTTGCACGTAGGCGAGGAGGACACCTGGGCCGTGACATAACGTCACGGCCCGGGATTTTAAAAGTCCTGGGAGGCCACATTGAGAGACCTCGCTGGCTCCGGGTTCTGCCCCGGTGACGGCCCAGCAACCACAATGTGGAAAGGAGAAGGTAGGAAACGGGCTTGTGCAGCAGCGGCAGGGCGGGGGGAAGGGAAGGGGCTTGAGCTTTGGCAAGGGTGGGGGAGGAAGGAGAAGGGGGGAGGAGGAAGGGTGAAAGGAGAAGGGGGGAGGGCAGGGGGAGAGGAAGGCACCAAGAGTCAGGGGTGCAGGAGAGAAAAATGCCAGGGGGACAAGGGCAGGAGGGGAGGTGTCAGTGGGAGAGGGGACAGGGTGATGCTGAGAGAAGAGAGGAGAGGGGAAGGGCATTAGGGGCTAGAGGGGGAGGTGCTGGGAGAAGGCTTGAAAGAAGGGGTGGGGATGGAGCAAGGCATGTGTGAGGGGCGGGAGAGGAATGGGGCAGAGAGTGGTGAGGGGGTGGGCATCAGGGAAAAAGAGGGCAAAGGGGGTGGGGCAGTGAGGGAAGGGGGAGGCACCAGGAGGATGCAGGGCTAAGGGAAGGTGCAGGTGCCAGGGGATTTTGGGGTTAAGCAGAAGGGCAGATACCTGCAGGGGAGGAACCAGCACCAGAGAGAGAGGCAAAGGAGGTGTTAGATGAGGAGGGGTAGATCACATGAGCAGAGTGGGGCTATTGGAGGAGTGGGCACAGGGCAGAGAGAACGGTGGAGGGGAGCATGCTGGTGGAGGGGAGCAGGTCGCAGGAGGTCTGAGGGCAGTGAGAAGGGCAGGAGTCAGGACAGCAGAGGAGGGTGAGGAGTTGTGGGGCAGCAGGCACCAGGGGAGATGATGGAGCAAGGAGAGGAGACACGGCAGCAGAGAGAAAAGGTCGTTTATAAAATATTTTATTAATAACTTGGTATGCTGCTCACGGCCAGTTTGTTTGCAACCCACGGTGCAGTTTGGGTTTATGTGGGGATCAACACGTGGCAGGCGAGTGGGAGCCAAAACAAAAAAGTAGTCAGTGTTGATATGTATTTTAGGAGTTAAATTCTTGGACTGTCATTGCTCATGACAAGTGCTGTCACATGGGTAGAAATTTGGTAAATACTTCATTTTATTAATATCAGCAGAACTGATTTAAATGGGGCCTGTGTGTTGTGTAGTCTTGCCTAAATCTTTGTATTCATGCCTGTCAGTGTGTAAGAAGCTATATGTATATATTTGCTTGCAAATGCAACCACACTTAAGTTGAGGCCCTCAGCATGTTCTGCAAGTGTCAGTGTGGCCCCTGGGGCTTCCAAAGTTGAGTTGCCCTAGATCATCCCTGACAGGTGTCTGTCTAACCTGGTCTTAAATATCTACAGTGATGGAGATTCCGCAATCTCACTAGGCAATTTATTCCAGTGTTTAACTACCCTGACAGGCAAGAAGTTTTTCCTAATGTCCAACCTAAACCTCCCTTGCTGCAATTTAAGCCCATTGCTTCTCATCTTAACCTCAGAGGCCAAGCAGAACAATTTTTCTTCCTCTTCCTTATGATACTATTTTAGAAACTTGAAAGCTGTCTCATGTCCCTTTTCAGTCTTCTCTTTTTCAAGGTAAACAAGGCCAATTTCTTCAGCTTTGCCTCATATATCATGTTCTCTAGACCTTTCATCATTTGTGTTGATCTTCTCTGGACTTTCTCCAGTTTCTCCACATTTCCTGAAATGTGGCGCCCAGAACTGGACATGATACTCCAGCTGGGGCTTAATGTAGGCTTATTCCCTGCCTAGGGGATGTGAGATTGAGTGGGTTAATTTCCAATCCTCCTGTTTATTCTTTTCCTAAGCCAGGAAGGCATATTAGTTCTGATGGGGGTTGGAGAGGGGATGGAAGCCAGATCCAAGATCAATGAGCCCTGGGAAGTGGGCCCATTGAAAGGAGACTGGACCTGTGGATGCCTTGGGGGTCAGCAGCAAGAGCTTGCTTTGGGAAGCCCCCTCTTTGGAGGTGAATGTGGCAGCATTGAGACACCACCCAGAAGCAGGCGCCACAGACACTAACTGCAGATTCATGAGACGGCTCTCAAAGATCTTGCACATGCATAAGATGATAGATTTGCAGGAGGGGGGCAGTGGCGTAGTGAGGGGGCCAGAGGGATCAGTTGCCCCTGGGAGAAAAATAATATAAAATGGATCAAAATTATAGGTGCTTTGTGAATATGCTGACTTGAGAATGGAAAGATTTCATATTATCATATATGATTCCGGGTAACCCATCTCAAATATGAAAAACTAGGTTGATACCTGTTCATATCAGGAGCTGTTGAATTCAGTTCACCTTTTGCAGTATCTCATTCGGATGTTTAGTGGAGAAGATGTTTGGGATTTTTTTATTATTATTTATACTGTGGGTAAAGCATGGGCTCACAAGAATTCCTCCATTGTTTTACCATGAATCTCAAAACATTTGGTGTTTTTCTAAAGGCCTGGAGTCAGTTGATTATGTAGGAATCTCAGCTTTCATTTAAAAAAAGTTCTCTATACTTCTGGGCCTTACAGCTAAGGAGGAAAGCTTTAAAACATGAACCCTAAATACTCAAACAAAAGACCAATAAAAATCCAACATGTTTTATTTTTAAAATATCTTATGATTTGTAGACCATTCTTATAACTTTGTGTAGGCGTTCCTTGTGATTTTTGTGTTGGCAATACTGCTCTTTGATTGGTGAATTTAAAGAGGTCTCTCCCTTCAGTTTCCCTTTCCACCCTCCTTTTCTGTCACAGGTCATCAGAGAATGATAGAGACAATGGAGAGTAGGGTGAGTCCATGACTATGGTTAAAGACTGGTCAGGATGACTAACTATTATCAGCCAGTGGTCTGAATGAGCTATCTACTGCCATCTGTTAATCAACTGTAGGAAAAGTCTTCAGGAGCAGACCTTATTTATATAGACAACTTACTTTGCCACAGAGATCAGTAGACACACTTGCTGTGTCAAGGTGATCAATTTTGGCTCTTTTGGGTTGAAATTCACTTAAGACTTGGAGCTGGGAGAATGAAATGTTATCCATATTGAATGATTAAAAGACCTGAACTTAATATGACCTGGCTTAGGGTTTACCATAACTTGAACACTAAGCAGAGGATAGTGAGTCACATCTAACTGAAAGTCACAGAAGATGGAAACATGTTTTATTTCTGGTGGTGTAGGGTCTATTTGGAAGTCCTCAATTATATCTGACACTTTACATCCAGTGTTTAAAGGCAGAGCTGACTAGAATCAATTGAGAGTCCTTGTATTGTTTTAGCGATCGCTTAAGCAAAAATCATTGATAAAATCTTGTCTAGACTGATCTTGGACTCAACATGCAGGCAATGTGTTGAAGAGCAGTGCAAAGGAGGCAATGGTGGTGAGGTACCATATTACCTAGTGAAATCATGGGTGCTGAAATCACTAAGGCCTGGAATTTGACCACAGAACTGACACTATCTTAACAAAGACTCAATTTTAGCTATTAAAAAAGTAAAACAGAAAACTGCAACGCCCTCTGGTAACATTTTAAAAATCAAACTTTAAACTTTATTGAAAAAATTGGATAGTTTTCAATTGAAAATATTTGACCTACACTTAAGGCAACTGATTTAATTTTGTGTACAATTTTGCATAATAAAGGCTGGCTTTTTTTTTGTAAATGTTCAACTACATTTTGATCAGATCTACTTCTTATGTGATATTTGTGTGGTTGTGGTTTGTTGTGTGGGTGCGTGGTTTATCTGTTTGCCGAGGGGGGCCGGCAAAGTGGTTCGAATTGGGCCCTGCACTTCCTAAAGCCAGCCCTGATGGGCAGAGTCTGCTCTGGCACCAGCCCCTATTCACAGTGGCCCAGGCTGGCTGTAGGCAGAGGCAGTTCCAGCAGCAGCTCCTGTCCACTGGGGGCCCCAGCTCTCTGCTGGGACCCACTGCAGACAAGGGCTGCTGGACCTGGTGTGAGCTGGGACTGAGCAAGCCTGGCTCAGGCCCGACTCGCACTGGCTTGGGATCGCTGTGGCTCTGCATTTCAAATCTAGTAAGTGCTGGGTGGCTCTTACTATGTTACGTTTAAAATGCAGAGCTGCAGCAGTCTTGGCTCTGTCCCAGCTTGCACCAGTTGAGGACCTACCCTCGCTGCAGCCCGGCAGTTTATATGTAGTAGAAGCTGGGCTGCTTGTGCCTTCGGCTCTTACTACATTTGAACTGCAAAGCCGCTGCAGGGGTAGCTCCTGGACTGGCACGAGCCGGTGCAGAGTGCCTTCCCTTATCAACTAACTGTGTATTTGATACATATTATATTGACTACACAATTAGTCAATTACCTGCCTCTTAACATCCTTAACATATGCATATGGATATAAATTAGTATGAGATGTTATTTTTCACAGCTATATTGAATTTGGTTACGGAAAAAAGTATGATGTTTCATGTAAAAGCACTGATATTTACATCATACAACTTATGAGGGTATACCATACCTGTTACATGTATAACTTGCAGAAGTTCTAGCTTGTTGATGAAAATCTGGAGAACTAAATGTATATCCCAGAGGTTTATGTAAATTAACACTTGGTTTAGTAAGAAAATCAGCAGTATCGGGAAATTCTACAGGTGATCGATTGACAAGAGACCCACTGGAGATAGACCCATGACTAGATGAACCTACAGAACATAGACTAGGGGAAGTACCTGCAAAAAACATATACGTTAATAGTTTACTGAACATTGCTTTAGAGCACATGAAAAATGTTTTAAAGATCAAAATGAAAAATATGAGAAAATTCTACACTTAAATTAAAACAAAACAGGTGAAAGACATAATAGAGATGTGTCAAAGTATTCAATACATTAAATATTAAAACTGTTTCCGTTTATATACAAGCAATGCAAAGTAGGCTATGCATATGAGTAACTTGGGAGCATGCTCTTGTTCTTGTCATTGCTTAAGCTTGTTCATATAAAAATTGTATATCAGCATCTGAAAAGGATTTGAACCTCATACATTTTCAGAAGAGATCTCATAGCTAAATATACGTAAAACTGCATATTTAGACAGCTTTTTTTAAATAGCTTGGTTTTAATGTATCTGTTTTAATACATTTTAATATTTTGAATTCATATTTTAAAAATATTCAGTTACATATAATATATTATGCTATCTATAATGTTACGAAGGAGGAAATCACTGCAATTGACACCATAAGAGGTAGAGGAGTCGATCCACACGCAACAAAGTTGCAGAAGCAGAGCTTAAGTTTATATGATGCTTTGGTTTTAGGAAAATGAAATGAGCCTAAAATCAGTGAATAAACTAGACAAACCCAGTCAGAAGAATGGATTTACAAATACACAATATATCTGAAAATAATTATATTTGTAATAAAAAAGTAGTTGTGTCCATAATGAAATTGTATACTTATTTTACATAAATTTAATAGCTTACAGAAATTATAGTAAAACCAGCGATGTATGAGTGGAACTTGCAGAACAACAACAAACTAAGGCTCTAATTTCATGTGGGCAAAGGGATCAATTCTAATTTCTGGTATAAGGAATACATATTATATATAAACTTGTCATTACAAAATTCAACACTTACTAAGCGTCTACATAGCAGCATTTGCTATTTCTGTTTTGTCATAGTCTACAAAGATCATTAAGATGTAAACGTCTTTCTTACTAAAATCTCTATTTATCAGGCTTAATCTCGCAACACATTCCATTACTTCACCAGGACTTCCCATGAATACATGCGTCTGCCTGCATGATACTTGTAGCATGATCAGGGCCTTGGACTGTAAGCTCCATGAATAGGTAGGAATAGTTTCTTAACTTAATATGTGTGTGTACAAGTCATAGTACTATGGGGACCATTTCTGAAATGAAGCCTCTAGGCACTGCTTTAATACAAATAAGAATGAAAAATTATGGCATATTACTTATTGCAGTATAGTAGCTTTTCAAAAAAATTCAGTGACAACCACAGTATACATCTTTGTAAACCCTGCAGGTTTGTATGCTAATACAGTAGCAGAGAGACTCTCTCCAGTTATACAGTATTGTATTTATGTTTGTATGGAAATCATGTTCAATATGTCCTCTGAATATTTTTAGAAGTACATTAGATTGACATTATTTTCAAGTGTGTGTGACATACTAATGCTAACTTACACTGATGTTATAATTTACAAAATATCAAAATTAATGTAATGTGTAGAATACCATAGACAAGAGGGTTTAATTTAAATCAAATTTGTCATAATCACAGCAAAATTCTGCAAGATGTTTAGAATAATGAACTGCTATCTTACCAGCTCGTCTGGGACCTATATGATGAGTCAATGTCACTGAAGATGATCTTTGTTTTGGTATTGTCAGTAGGTTTGTACTGAAAGGCCCATTTGGATGAGATCCTTGGCTAAAATAAAAAATAAGAAAAATATCAAGCATTCTCTTAATCTGCTTTGATTTCTCACAATCTATTCTGTTGTGAGGGAAGATGCATATGTAGATCAGCTTATTTTAGTTTCGTAACAGAAATCTAGACTCACTGTAGCAAAACAGGTAAGCTATAATAATGTCTTACACAGTAACATTAACCTTCAACAAGTGAACAAGATGACAAATTTGCGTAGAATATGCACTGGTTTTTATTATAAAGAACATAAAGCTTTAAGTATGACATCAGAATCTGACAGAACACCTAGGCAATTTTAAAGAGACAAAATAAAAGCTGTGGCAAGTAGGCTGAAGACAAATACTCAACTAGCAATACCTCGTACCTTTCCTTAGCATTGTTTAGAAAATGTATCTTACCTTCTCCAATAGTTGTTTTGAGCCCTGCTCCAAAATGCCACATACTCAAGTTTTTTAAAACAATGTTCTGACCTTAAAAAATTTCCTCAGACTATCTAATTAAGAATGAATTAGAGAGACATATTAGGGCTATTGGGTGTTGTTTTGCTTTGCTTGTTTTATGGATAGCATAAAATCTATGCTGCCACAGATTAATGTCATAAGAATTGGTAATAAAGCAATGTTGAAGTATTTTAATTTAACTTTGGACTAATAAGAGATGGGCAAATCTTTTCAGTTCATTTTGTAGTTTGCTATTATTAAAAATGACCCTACTATTTTTCTCTCTCTCAATCTGAATTTCTGGCAGCTGATTAGTGGTGCTCCAGAGTGTGACTTGGAAGCCTATTTTTGGATGCTAGGAACAGGAAAAACCCTGAATGTAGTTCAACTATTTCAGCATTAATAAGACTACCATTCATATTTAGTACGGATGCAGGTGTTCAACTAGGATCATTATTACTGTATTTGTATTATCATAGACCAGGATCTTGTTGTGCTGGGGTATTATAAATGAATACAAAAAATCATAGAATACTAGGACTGGAAAGGACCTCGAGAGGTCATCGAGTCCAGTCCCCTGCCCTCATGGCAAGACCAAATCCTCTCTAGACCATCCCTGATAGACATTTATCTAACCTATTCTTAAATATCTCCACAGATGGAGATTCCACAACCTCCCTGGGCAATTTATTCCAGTGTTTGACTACCCTGACAGTTAGGAACCTTTTCCTAATGTCCAACCTAAACCTCCCTTGCTGCAGTTTAAAGCCCATTGCTTCTTGTTCTATCCTCAGAGGCCAAGATGAACAAGTTTTCTCCCTCCTCCTTATGACACCCTTTTAGATACCTGAAAACTGCTATCATGTCCCCACTCAATCTTCTCTTTTCTAAACTAAACAAACCCAGTTCCTTCAGCCTTCCCTCATAGGTCATGTTCTCTAGACCTTTAATCATTCTTGTTGCTCTTCTCTGGATCCTCTCCAATTTCTCTACATCCTTCTTGAAATGCGGTGCCCAGAACTGAACACAATACTCCAACTGAGGCCTAACCAGTGCAGAGTAGAGCGGAAGAATGACTTCTCGTGTCT
Source organism: Pelodiscus sinensis (assembly GCF_049634645.1). Classification (NCBI taxonomy): domain Eukaryota; kingdom Metazoa; phylum Chordata; order Testudines; family Trionychidae; genus Pelodiscus; species Pelodiscus sinensis. The sequence goes on along the minus strand of NC_134714.1, from coordinate 109,317,755 downwards.
TGCTCACAACACACCTGTTAATGCATCCCAGAATCTTGTTTGCTTTCTTTGCAACAGCATCACACTGCTGATTCATATTCAGCTTGTGGTCCACTATGACCCCTAGATCCCTTTCTGCCGTACTCCTTTCCAGACAGTCGCTTCCCATTCTGTATGTATGAAACTGATTGTTCCTTCCTAAATGGAGCACTTTGCATTTGTCTTTATTAAACATTAAAGACAATTAATTGTGTAAACATAAACATTAAAGACCTCATTGTAGGAGGAGTAACGGTAGTTCGAATTAGGAGCTTTAATTCGAAACACCTAGCTCGTGCCACGTGTAGCCGCAGGGAGTTCGAACTACCGGGCATTTAAAAATGGCGGCGTCCGGGAACATGCAAATAAAGCCTGGGATATTTTAATCCTGGGCTTCATTTGCAAGTTTGAATGACTACATTAGCCACCCTAGTTCGAAGTAGGGTGACAGTATAGACATACCCTAAGTGTGACCCTTTCCACACCTATAAATTTTAAAAGCACAATTTTTTACTTTAGAACATAAGAACAGACATACTGAGTCAGACCAAAGGTCCATCTTGCCCAGTATCCTGTCTTCCAATAGTGGCCAATGCTAGATGCCAAAGGGGGAGTGAACAGAATAGGTAATCATCACATGATCCCTCTCCTGTCATCCATTTCCAGTTCTTGACAAACAGAGGCTACTTGAGGTACTTGTGGAGCTTGTGCCATTTTGGTTTGTATACCAAAGCTAGCCAGGTTTGAAGGCATCTCATGTGCAGCTGGGTATTGGGAAAGACAAAGGGGGAGGCTGCCATGTGTCCCAGTAGCTGGAGGCAGTCGCAAGCTGGGACCTGTGGGCTGATGCAAATAGTGTTTATGAGACTGCAGACTGTTCTGAATCTTTCCTGTGGCAGTGAGGCTCACCCAGTAGTGAAGTTGAGAAAGGATTTTTTGAGTAGGTGTTAATGTTGACTTGTTTCTGTTTATTTGTAGGCCCAATTTTTGGAAGCACTGCATCATCATTGATGTTGCATGAAGAGCGTGAGAATGGGTTGGAGACTTCAGAAGAAAATCATCCAGATGAGAGAAGATTATCAGGTCCTGCTCCCTGAAATATGCTGTTGATAGCAATCATTCTCAAGCGTAAATCTGAGGAAGCATCTATGTGCCGAGTGGACAGTAATGTGAAAATAAGCATCTTGAAGGTCGAGAGCCGAAAACAAATCTCCTAATGCCAGTGCTAGGATTGTTGTGGAAAGAGTGACCATCCTGAATTTTTGTCTTTTTACATATTTGTTCAAACTCTGGAAATCTAGAATGGATCACCATCCCCCATTTTTCTTTTCTGTCAAGAAATAACATGAATAAAACTTTTCCCTCTTTGCTGAGTAGGCACTGGCTCTACGGCTCTGAGATAGATAAGGCATTGCACCTCTGAATGGAGTAATAGAATGTGAGAAGGATCCCTGATGAGGGATGGAAGGCGGTGGTGGTTGGGGCATAGGGATGTGAATGGGATGGTATTTCCTGATTAAATGATCTCCAGGATCCAACAGTCTGAAGGTATAGCTTCCCAGTTGTAGAAGTACGGTAGTAAACAGAAGGTGAAGGATGGGTTGGTCACTATAAGCACTGGAGAGAGTAGATTGTTTTCAATGCTCTTGACCGATGCTTCAAATTTGATTATTGGAGGCTGCAGGTTTGATCACCCCAGAAGGTGGAGGGCAATGTATTTGGGCTCTGGGTCTCTGGCATTGTTGGTAATGAGTATCATACTGTTAATGCTGTGCTTGGTGTGAGTAATAGAGGTATCACTGTCATTGGTATGGCTGATACCTGTATTGTTTCTCCTTTGGCATAGGTGTTTGTATGCCCAAGGATCTCAGGGTTGCTCGAGAGTCCTTCATGGAGTGGAGGACCACACTGGTGTTGGCAGGAAAGAGCTATGCCCATCAAATGGAAGACCCTATATTGCAGTGTGGATTTCCCCTGGGAAGGAGGAAGATGAGAGCCAGGATACACTATGCATAACTACTGCTGTAGCTATGGACCTGGTGGCCGTGGCCACAATGTCTAGTGCAGCTTGGAGCTCCTTGCAGGATATTAATTGGCTTTCAGAGACCAGTGCCAGCAATTGTTGTTTCCTGTCTTGAGGCATGTCATCAATAAAAGTTTGTATTTTGGAGTAGTTTCTGTAGTTGTATTTCACGAATAGCACCACATAATTGGCCACCCTGAACTGCAAGGTGGAGAAGTATACTTTCCACTCAAATGCCTCCATCCTTCTATTATCTTTGATGGATGAAGTGATCTTGAACTGTTGGTGTTGCTTGTTCTTCTGGTTAGCTGCTTCCACTACTAGCGAATTGGGAGCACGGTGTGTGTAGAGGAATTCAGTGTCCTTCCCAAAGTGGCCAGAGAGTCCAGCCAATAGCTGAGAAGGACTGCTTACCCAGTCCAGGGGCCATTCTAGACAAGGGACAGAAGCCCAAACACCAGAAAGGGCAAGTGGGACCTGTGCCACAGCACCTAGACTGCAAGACTGTGGATGGAACAGGGATCTGGGACCCAAGAGTGCCACAGTTCCTAGAGCAATGCACTCTATCTGGCCCCAAAAACGGCATGTAGGATTCAGCTTCTGGCTCTCCTCAGAGAAATCTGAGTTTCCAACAGGAGGAGTTCAACCAGATCTGCGACAATAGCCATAGTTCTTTTTTAAGCTGTAAATCTCATATAATGCTCATTTGTCTTTACAAAATTCTTAGCTCTCAAATGCAATAACAAACACAAAGAGAAGTTAAGCAATTTCCCTTGAAGGGAACTGCAATCTAGTGGATAAGATGAGGACTTATCAGGAGTCTGATTCTTATCCTGATATTCACTTCCTGTATGACCTTAGGAAAGTCAATTAATCTCTGTGAGACCCAGCTATCCTCTCTAAAATACTGATACTGTTACCTCACAGAGGGCTACGTCTACACTGGCCCCTTTTCCAAAAGGGGCATGTTAATTTCACAGGTCGTAATAGGGAAATCCGCGGGGGATTTAAATATCCCCCGCGGTATTTAAATAAAAATGTCCGCCGCTTTTTTCCGGCTTTTAAAAAAGCCGGAAAAGAGCGTCTACACTGGCCCCGATCCTCCGGAAAAAAAGCCCTTTTCCGGAGGATCTTATTCCTACTTCGAAGTAGGTCTCACAGAGATTAATTGACTTTCCTAAGGTCATACAGGAAGTGAATATCAGGATAAGAATCAGACTCCTGATAAGTCCTCATCTTATCCACTAGATTGCAGTTCCCTTCAAGGGAAATTGCTTAACTTCTCTTTGTGTTTGTTATTGCATTTGAGAGCTAAGAATTTTGTAAAGACAAATGAGCATTATATGAGATTTACAGCTTAAAAAAGAACTATGGCTATTGTCGCAGATCTGGTTGAACTCCTCCTGTTGGAAACTCAGATTTCTCTGAGGAGAGCCAGAAGCTGAATCCTACATGCCGTTTTTGGGGCCAGATAGAGTGCATTGCTCTAGGAACTGTGGCACTCTTGGGTCCCAGATCCCTGTTCCATCCACAGTCTTGCAGTCTAGGTGCTGTGGCACAGGTCCCACTTGCCCTTTCTGGTGTTTGGGCTTCTGTCCCTTGTCTAGAATGGCCCCTGGACTGGGTAAGCAGTCCTTCTCAGCTATTGGCTGGACTCTCTGGCCACTTTGGGAAGGACACTGAATTCCTCTACACACACCGTGCTCCCAATTCGCTAGTAGTGGAAGCAGCTAACCAGAAGAACAAGTTCCTCTTTCGAAAGAAGGCGTTCTTCAATGTAAATAGGGCTTCCTCGAAAGAGAGCATCCAGACTCGCTGGGTGCTCTCTTTCGAAAAAGTGGATTGCTCTTTCGAAAGATCCGCCTGTAGTCTAGACGCGATCTTTCAAAAGAGGCTCTTTCGAAAGATGCTTTCGAAAGAGCCTCTTTCGAAAGAAGCCTGCAGTCTAGACATAGCCTCAGACACAAAGCCTGGAATATTTCAGCCCCAAAGAGTTAATGTTTCACAAAAACAAAAGGAAAAACAACGTAGTACTTTAAAAACTAACAAGATAGTTTAATAGGTTATGAGCTTTTATGGGCTCATCATTTCCACTTCCTCAGATCATATTCTGGAAGAGAATTGGCATGACCATATTTACCAAAGGAATACAATGAAAAAAGTAAACATTATTAAACTGAGAAATCAGATTTAGTACAGAGGTTGGGTGAGGGAGAGGGAGGAAGGGAATAGCTATTTATGAATCAATGAATGGCTAATCAGGGGTGATAAGTGGGGAAGCTATCCTTGTAATGGTTAAGATAATTAGCATCTTTGTTACGGTCCATTCGTAAAGTGTCAAATTTAAGCATGAAAGAAAGTTCTGAAGTTTCCCTCTGTAATCTGGTGTTAAAGTTTCTTTGAAGTAAGATGCATATAGTAAGGTCATTAAGATTATGTCCAGGTAGGCTGAAATGAAAAGCAACTGGTTTTTCCTTGGGAAGATGTCTGATTTGTAGGCATTAATTCTTTGGCAAAGTGTCTGAGAAGTCTGTCCAACATACATAGCAGAAAGACACTGTTGGCACATGAGGGCATAAATTATATTTCTGGATGAACAGGAATATGTGTTCTTGATCATATAACTGACATGGTTAGGTCCAGTGATGGTGTCACCCGAGTAAATATGTGGACAAAGTTGGCAACAGGGTTTGTTGCAAGGGAAAGTTCCAGGGTTGGTATTTCTGTGGTATGTCCTGTGGTTGTTGGTAAGAATCATCCTGAGGTTAGGTGGTTGTCTTCATAAGACTATGGGTCTGTCCCCCAGAGCCTCTCAGAGTGTAGTATCCTGTTCCAGTATAGGTTGTAGGTTACTAATAATGCATTGGAGGGGTTTAAGTTGGGGGCTATATGTGATGACAATTGGTGTTCTATTGTTGGTTTTCTTGGGCATATCTTGAAGTAGGTGGTTTCTGGGTATTGGTCTGGCTCTTTCAATTTGTTTTTTTTATTTCCCCCGTGGGTAATTGAGATTTACAAATGCTTAGTAAAGATCTTGAAGTTTCTGGTCTCTGTCAGTGGGAACAAAGCAGATGCAGTTGTACCTAAGGGCTTGACTATAGTCATCGTCTACAGATAAGATAGCTTCCCCACTTATCACCCCCCACTTATCACCCCTGATTAGCCATTCATTGACTCATAAATAGGTATTCCCTCCCTCCCTCCCTCTCTCTCCCTCACCCCCCCTTCTGTACTAAATCTGATTTGTCAGTTTAATAACGTGTTCACTTTTTTCACTGTATTCCTTTGGTATATATGGTCATGCTCAGGGCTTGACAATCGGCGGCGAAAGCTGCTCGCCAGCTTCACATTGCGCATGCACAAGAGCCACATCGTGCATGCACTCGCCACCAGTAAATGGGGCGTGCGGCTGGTCATGCCAATTCTCTTCCAGAATATGATCTGAGGAAGTGGGTCTGGCCCACGAAAGCTCATCATCTATTAAACCATCTTGCTAGTTTTTAAAGTGCTACATAGTTTTTCCTTTTGTTTTTGCAAGATCAGACTAACATGGCTACCTCTCTATTACTATTCAATGTTTCACAAAGTTATATACATCTGAAAAGAGAGTCTTATAATACTGTTTTATACCTTAAAACAACAGCAGGTATGCCCAAATTCCTATATTTTTAAGCTTCCACAGATTTGAATTGAAAAGATCTCAACTTTGGACCAAAAAAGCATCTTTTGTGGTAAATATCAAATGGTATATTATGTGTTTTAATGAAGAAGACTATTTTCTTATAGTTCAGACTTGAAAACATTTAAGAGGTATGCCAAGTTGAAAAGGATGGAGTCTTGAGATGCTTTGGCCTTCTACCAAAGCACTTTCATATTTATGTCAATTATTATATTCTTAATCTGAAAACTGGTTTTGAAGTTTTATTTACTTATATTGACATTTAGAAAATTAACGATGAATGGATAACTATGTTGTTAAACTATGCCATCTACTGTATGAGTGTGAAATTGCACAGCAAAATTTCAAATTATAGTTATTATAAAACATACTGTTCTTTTGTGAACAAATATTTGATATGTTGTGTAGCTGAAAAATAATGTTATGCTTCAATAAACTTAAGAAATGTTACATGCTGCTTAATTCAAATAAAAAAATGTTCAAAAAGCAGAGATTAGTTGACTGTTTTGTCTGAAGTGCGATGAAACATGAAACTCCTACAGATACATTAACTACTCAGTCTCGTATCTGTTCACTTAAAAAAGCATTTAGAGACTGAATGATAGTTGACTGGAATATTCTACTAGTTATGATCACTATATAATTATCACTACAGGCAGAGGACAACTAGAGACCAGGATAATATTTTTCCTCTGAGTAGTAGCTTAAATCTATTATAACAGGAAGGTCATCTGAAGAAGTGGGCTGTGCCCACGAAAGTTCATGGTACCATCTACATGTTTTGTTCGTCTATAAAGTGCTACCAGATCATTTGTTGTTTTTTAGAAGAGTAAGAGTAAGGCAATCTGTCTTTCCCATTTGCATTATGAAGTTTTAACAACAACAACAAAAAAGCAATGGAATGACTTAAATAAAACTTAGTGATTATTTTAGAAATAAAATTTAGGTGAAGAAACAGACAGCCTCCTTTTCCCTGTGAAATTCAGATATCAAAAGCTACAGTTAGATCACTCTATTAGCTTTCCAAGTAATTATATCTTCAGACACAGGTAATAACACGAATACTGGCCCCTGCTTTTCCCCACCAGCAGCCCCAGCCTTACATGGTCGGTCGTGTAGGCAATTGCCTATGGTACAGCCCATGCGCATGTGTATATAAGAGTGAGGGTTGTGGAGTGAGATACTTCCCTCCCTCCCCTGGGCCACCAGAGGCCCTTTTCTCCTCTTCCCCCATGCCGCCCAGGGGCCTTTTCTCCCCACCCGGGCTGCCATAGGCCCTTTTCTCCTCCCCCAACCATCAGGGGCCCATTTTTCTCTACCCCCTCTGCCCCTCCCAGATGCCAGGGGCCTTTTTCTCCTCTTCTTCTGCAATGCAGCCAAGGACCGGAAAATAGGAAAGAGTTTGGGATGGGGGACTACTCGGTTTGCTGCAAGATGGTAGAGCCCCAGCCCTGTCAGCCACTCCCGTGGTGGTACAGCTGCCTCCAGCGGCCACTCGGCAGGATAGCTCTCCCTTTCCCATATCACATCCCTCCCTTTGCATGTTATTGAAAACAGTCATTTTCCCCAGGCTTCCAGTTCTCCTGGTACAACCAAACTCTGATTTTGCTTTAAGTTAGAAGAAGTAGCTTCATACCAAATTTGATGGCCCTAGCGCTTACATTTTAGGAGGAGCTCTTGAACAAATGGACTTGCAGACAGACATACAGACACAGTCTAAAATATGTATATAGATAATATAAACAATTCCTATATGTATTAAATTTTAATACATTTTGTTAGGGATATAGAGGCCAAGAGGGTTCAAATCCTGCAGCTGATCTATGCAGAGAGACCGTACCATTACATGTGACTCACATAAGGAAGAAACTTCTTAAAGAAGGTTTAGTATTTATAAACTAAGATTTGTAAATTGTGGTGTAATTCATATGTTATATATTTTGGACACTGTGCGTGTATTCCCCTCTGTACCCAAACTAGAGACCTTATCTTTGTAGAAGCTCCCAAATCTAAAACTGTTCTTGCTGATGTGACAGCAATCAAAAAGGCTGTTTTGATAGTAATGTAGTGCAATGAATCTGATGCCATAGATTCAAAGGCATGTGCATTAAGGCATTGAAAATAACATTCAAATCCAAAGACAGAACTCTATGCACCTTGGATGAAACCAACAGATGGAACTGCTCTAATTTAGCACCATGGGTATGTCTAGACTACATGGTTCCGTTGTTGGAGCCATGTAGAGGAGTGTACTCAGCAAAGGGAAATGAAGTGCTGATTTAAATAAGCCCCGCTTCATTTACATCAAAATGGCTGCCGCACTGTGCCAATCAGCTGATTGTCGGCACAGCACAGTAGTCTAGACAGGGATCAGCTGACCCAAGATCCCTTTGTCGTATGCCTTGTGAAACGAGGCTTACATTTCCCTTTGCCGCGTACACTCATCTACATGGCTCCGTCAATGGAGCCATGTAGTCTAGACACACCCCATATGTCATAACAGTGCATTCAGGATTATTAATAGCACAATAACATGCATTTTCAAGATATTAGCTTGGAACCCAAGAAAAAAAGCTGTCGTCTAAAAATTCCACAACATGAGACAATTTCTGAATATAAGTGCCTATTGGCTTTTCAAATCCTTGCGTGCAACCTGCCTGTTGCTTTTCTCCTAGAGCGCAATAGAGCGTTGATGAGACCACCATAGTAATTATTTCATTTAGAAATTTCCTTTCAAATGCTCAGCTGTAACTTGCTTGGATCTTGATGAAGAAGTGTTTCCTGCAATAACAAATGAAACCTTGGATTCAGGAAATTAGTGGCTCAATTGATACATTCATCAGGTCCGGAAAACAAGGCCTTCTGTTTCTTACTTCTTAATTGTCTGTATCTTCTCATCCTGGAGATGAATGGGGAAAAACAAAGTAAGCCCTTGGCCAATGGAGCAATAGAGCAACGATGCCTAGGTCTTCTGGCTCTCTTCTCACAAAGGACTGTGAGTGTGTTAGTTTCATGGATGAAAAAAAATACAGTATTCCAAAACTTTTGGTGATCAATAAGAATTCATTGCGGAGACTCAATTCTGCCTGATCAGTTTTCCTTCTTCTCACCTTTGTGCTACTGGTAACTTAGATAACAAATAGTAGATGGGCCTTTGCCTATCTTCTGTAGATCCCTTGTTTATTCAACCATTGCCAGTCTGTCATTATAAGGATTTGATGTTCAGCAATGCTGTGGTCAGTGGATGAAGACTGTACTTTATACTCATAATTTTAGCTACACCAGACTAACACGGCTACATTTCTATCACAATTTTAGAAATGTTATCCTTTTCTTTCACTCTTGAAGAACAATGTCCCTTTTGTCACCTCCTCAGATAACATACTCCATCCTTCTAGACTTGCATCAGTTATTATGGTAGATTGCTCATTCCACCATGCCCATCCTTCCCTGGAATCTCTCCAGACTCAACCAATCTGTGGATTTCAACACAAGTGATGAAACATTCTGCTTCTGAGAGAGGAAAATCAGAAAATTGTAGGGGACGGGATAGCAGGAAGCTCCACAATATCTTCAGATGTGTTCTTGTCTAGGATACTATTTCTATCCAGGACAGAGTTACCCATATAACACTCACTAAAAGATTTCTTACTGACATCCTCATGAATCTCCTGAGAAAATGATCACTGATTTGATATTGTCTTGAGAATAGGTGACTGACAGATTCCATAAAATTTTTCTATCAGCACTAAAAAATAAGTGCTGAGATTGTTGAAAATGATTATCTTAGAAATTTACTATAAATCTATGTTGTTGCAATTTTGAGATTATGGTAAGCTGCTTGAGTGGACCCCTCCTAGGACAGTTTCTAACTAGAACAGTGATATTCAGACCTCCACAGTTCAGGAGCCAAATTAGCAATCAACATTACCCAAAAGAGCCAGAGTAGTGTGAATTCACTGATTCACTATAGTACTATATATTTAAACAATATGATTTAGTTTGCTATAGAGATATAAATATAGATATAGCATAATGTTCTATTTCAGTGACAGCCAGAGTCTCGAGACACAAGTGGCGTGCTCTCTCTCTCTCTCACACACACACACACACACACACACACACACACCAAAATTATTATTATTTTACCAACTACAATTGGTTAACAGCATAGTAAAAGCATCCTGATTCATTAATAAGCACCCATTAATAATCACTCAGTGTTTTATCATGTACTAGCTAGACTTACCCTGCGTTGCCTGGGAAGCCGGAGGAACAAAATTTAGACAAACAGAAGCTGGTCCTGACAGCCTCCACAGCCACACCGCAGCTGCCAGTGCCTGACATCTAGCCATTATGGCAAACCCCCATGCTTTTCTACTGCTTCATAAAGCAAAATCTCTGACTCAAAAAAGAGGCATTGCAATGTTGAAAATCAGAGCTATTTGACTTGGCAAAAGGCACAATAGAAACTATGTCTCTGTTTTCTTCCCATGTCATGAGTTTTAGAGCCATTAAAAGCACAGTGAAAGGGAGAGCCCCCAAATCACCATGGCTTGTTTCCCCACCATTGCTGGAAGCATATGGAGGCCCCTCTTCAATAGTGCAATGTTTTGCTTCCTATCAGATGGTATTTTTGCTAATTATCCTTGTAGAAGCTAACGTTTTTTTGGTAGGGAAGTAGGGGATAGGCATGCTGGGTCTGCAAATCCTCATCCAAGAGCTGAATATAGGGATGCATCAATCAATGGGGCTGGCCCTATTGAATCGGAGAGATTTCAAGATGACACCTCAAACTCTTCTCCCATCTTTTTTGATGAAACTATGACAACTACCTGAGCCTACTGGCAGCTCTATAGTCCCTCCTCCAATACCACCCCCTTGACCAGCTTCCCCTCCCATGGACTGCATCTCTCACACCCTCCCCCAGGATCATCCAGTATCAAACCCAGGACCAGTGCCCAGATTTGAGGGATTCTCCCTCCCTCCCACCTTGGATTAATTTCTCACCCACCCAGCATCATCCAGTGCTGCCCCTTGGGCCAGTGCCCCTCAAAGGAGACCTCCACCATGGGCTTCATTTCTCACTCCCTCCCTGCAGGATTGTCCAGCACCACTTCCTTCATCTCCCTACAATCCTGCCCTCCCCCAACTCACTCCCAATAGTCCATCTCCACCCTTCCCCATCTACGTTGCTCCTTTTTGCGCAAACCCTCCCTCTTGCGCAAGAGCCATTATGCCACTTTTTACAGGAAGAACGGTTCTTGCACAAGAGGGAGGGTTTGTGCAAAAATGGCAGCTCATTAAGTATGCAAATGAGGCACAGCAAGATTCATTGCATTTGCATATTTTCTTGCGCAAGAGAAGGCAGTGTAGCTGTAGCCTGGGTATCACGGAAATAGAACATCATACAGGAAAAGGTTCCTCTGTATCCACTTCTGCCTGAAAAGACCTACCAAAAGGACAAGCACTTTTGTGAATACTCAAGACATGGATAACACACTGAAAAGCAGCATTCTGTACTGAAAATGATAGGCCTTATGAGCAAATCACAGATGCCTCTTGTGCACTTGCTGACAGTAGGCCTCATTGATTGACACAAGGTAAGCACTTAGACAAATCTCTGCAACAGTCAACTTCAAGGTCTCCATTTTGCATATGGTCAGCCTCCTGTACTTTTCAGATGTTTTAAATCAACACTGACCCATCTTCCCAGATCTCTTGTGTAGCAGGAAAAAGACCATGTAATGGCTAGAAAACATCTCCGCCTTGAGAACTCTCTGCTATAATTCACAAAAGACAATCTACGGCCTTCTGGATTTTTCACCTCTTTTGAGGTTAGTGGAGAGAGGTAAACATGACTTTTCGGGATCTTTAAAAATTTTAAGAGGTAACCTTGTTGGACCATGTTCAGGATCCAGTGTTGAGAGAGGGCATGTAGGAAGAAGGGATGTCAAATCCCATTTAATCAGTTAATCAGTTAAACGTTAGGTTAAACTAGGGGTGGGTAAGACAGCCTCTGCGAGCCAGATCCAGCCCACCAAGCCAGTGGATTCAGCCTGCAACTGCCCTGCCACTCCCCACCCTCCAGGCCAATCAAGACCTGGGGACTGAGGAGCACATGAACTCTCCTCCCCGCTGACAGGGGCGCACGGCATCAGAGGCAAGCACTGACTGTTTTAAAACAGCCAGCAGTTCTATCTAGGCACCTTGCGCCCCTGGTAGGGCAGGGGCAGGGACTTCGTGTGCTCTCCCTGCCCCCAGAGCCTGACTGGCCTGAGGGCAGGGGGACATGCAAATTATCCTCCAGCTGCAGTACCTAGAGGGAATTGCCAGCTGCTTCTGCCCGAGGTCCCCCCCCCCTTTCTGGGGCAGCCCAGGGCCACTTCAGAAATTTATGAAGTGGACCCCTTTTAAAAATTATTGCCCACTCCTGTGTTAATCTAACATTTATCCAGTTAACCAGCTAAGCAATCCTGGACAGGGGACCGCTCCAGCCTAGCTGAAGCAATACCTAGCAATATCCAGCCCTGTCGGGGGCTGAGGCACTGATGGAGTAGGCCAATAAGGGTGATGCTCACTAGTAACCTGTTCACATCCCTAGTTAGTAATGGCATAACCTGCTGGAAAAAAGAGAGAGAGAGAGAGAGAGAGAGAGAGAGAGAAGAAGTTGGCATTAGGCAAACTGGTAAGCTGCCCTTGACAGGACAGTCAGATTACCTAATATTTCTATACTGTCTAGATTAGGTCACTGTAAACAAAGTGAGGGGTGGTAGTCTTCTGACTCTTCCCTCTCCTCCTAGACTGGTCAGATTGCCAAGGTGGAAAGGGCTAGCAATAGTGGAATGACTGACGGCAGAACTGCTTCTTTTTAAGAAAGGGAGTATAAATCCCCAAAGATCTATGTAGCCCTCGAGTCCTTGAGACTGCAGAGTTTGTCAGTCTGCTGAAAAAGAGGGTCAGTTCCTCAAAGGGGAGATCCTGAGTAGCACATTGGATCTGTGGAATATCCAATGACTGAAACCATGAACCCCTAATACATTGTAAAAAGCAGATGCCATAGCCCTGGCTCCCGTGCAATGCAACTTGAAGAGACATTCTAGTGACCAGTTTACTCTCATTCACTACTTCCTGAAACTCTTGCCTCAGACTCTTTGGTGATTTGCCCAAAAATTTGAGACTATTAACCCAGAGGGAGAAACTGTCTTTCCAACAAGGCTTGCTGATTTCAAAACACAAAATTGACATCTGCCAGTCACAGACGTTTCCCTATCAAAAAAGGAGGGAGTCACTCACTTCGTGTAGTAACAACTGTTCTTTGACATGTGCGTCCTCTTGGGTGCTCCACTGCTGGTGATGGGTCTCTTGGAGCCACAAATTGGAGCATTGCAAAGCCATTTCCCCCATCGAACCACGCATGCGCAGGAGGCATCTTGCACCGCTGAGATGGATGGAGGCGGTGGTGAACAAGACTGCTGTGGCCACTGCTGAGTCAGATGTGAGTTGTGGTGGTATTACATAGTGTTTTGCAAAAGTGTGGTCTAAGGACCATGCTGCAGCTCTATAAATATCTCTTGGGGGACATTGTTCAGGAAGGCTGTGGAGGCAGCTGTAGCTCGAGCAGAATGTGCCTGTGATGGATGCTGTAAGGATCTGTTAGCTATAGAATGGATTCTGAGCATGTATGTCAATATCCATTTGGAGAGTAACAGACATGAAATAGGTTTTGTCTTTCGATCACTTGGCAATGGAAATTAAAAGTTTCTGAGATTTATGAAAGGGACTGGATCTATCTAAAAAGACCAATGCCTGTCAAATACTGAGGATATGCATAACGACATCCCTTGGTGAAGCATGTGGCTTTGGAAATATGGAAGGCAATATGATGGGTTCATTGACATGGCACGCTCTACATACTTTTGGGAAGAATGTTGGGATGAGGCCTCAATGTAACCCTGTCTTTTGCAAAAAATAGTATAGGGGGACTCCGCCATAAATACCTCAAGCTCCCCAATCCTCCTCACTGAGGTAATGGCCAATCAAAAGTAGACCTTCATGTATAGGAATGGAAGCATAACAGTGGCCAAAGGCTCAAGCAGAGGCCTAGTCAAATGGTCCAAAACAAGGTTCAAGTCCCATTCTGGGGGTGGAGGTCTATGGGATGCATATATATTCTGGAGACCCTTAAGGAACCTTTTTGTAACTGGGTGAGCAAAAATGGAGAGGCAGTCCACTGGGGTGTGGAAAGCTATTATAGCCGACAGGTGGACTCTTAGGAAAGAAAGTGACAGTCGAGATGTCTTAAGTTCTATTATGTAGTCGAGGATGACATTCAGTGGGAATGTACGAGGACACCATCTCTCCTTGACACCAGTGAGAGAAACAAATCCATTTTTGCAGGTAAGTTATTTTTGAGTGAAAGGTCTCCTACTGTGGAGGAGAACATTCTTCATCTGTTGAAAAATGGGCCTCTAGTTCCCCAAACCAGATAGGAGCCATGCCTGGAAGTGAAGGGTGTGCGGCTGAGAATGCAGCAACATCCCACGATTCTGGGAGTTAGGTTGGAGGTTGAGTCAACAGCCTGTGCAGGAATGCAAACCATGTTTGACGTAACCAGGATGGAGTTATCAGAATGATTTGAGCCCCTTCTGCGCAGACCTTGTGGAGTACTTTGGGAGTGAGTCGTATGGGGGAGGGAGGGAGGAAGGCAGGCATAGTGTAAAGGAGCCCTCCATTGGATCAGGAACACATTTCCGAAAGAGCTTTTGCTGAGTCCCACTCTGGAGCAGAATCAGGGGCATTTGGTGTTGTGGGGAGAGGCAAAAAGGTTTATTGTTGGCCAATCCCATCAAGAGAAGATCAAGTTAGTGACCTCAGGATGTATCTCCCATTCGTGGTCCACAGAAAAACTGCGGCTCAGAGAATCCGCAGTGGTATTGGTGACCCCAGGTAGGTATGATGCTACGAGTATAACCTGGTTACGAATGCACCAGTTCCACAGGCAGACGGCCTCTATGCACAGGGAACAGGAGTGGGCACCACCTTATCTGTTTATGTAAAACATTGTAGAGATATTGTTTGTGAGGACTCAAACTGTATGACTAACAATTTGGGGCAAGAAGTGCGTTCAGGCATTTCTCACTGCCCTGAGTTCGAACAGATTGATGTGCAGCGATGTCTCATTTGGAGACCACTTGTCCTGGACTACCTGATCTTGAAGATGGGCTCCCCAACCCAGCAGGGACACATCTGTTTAAGCTGTGGGCTGAGGTTGATGGAAGAGGACCTCTGCCAATAGATTGTCCGCTGATGTCCACCAGCATAGGGATGGGAGGATGTTTGTTGGTACAGTAACTCTCTTATGCAACAAGTGGCATGAGGGAGTGCAGACAGATGCTATCCATTGTTGAAAGCATTGGAAACGCAAGCATACGTAATGAACAACGTATGTAGTTGCAATCATGTGGCCCATCAACTGAAGGCAGGTAAGTATTGTGTGGAAGGGCTTATATGGATATGACCGTGATGAGATCTTGGAGGGCTGGGAATTGCTGTTGAGGTAAACAAGCGTGGGCCGAGACTGAGTCAAGCTGAGCACAGATGAACTCTGTGTCTTGAGTCAGCTCTAGCTTTGGACTTTTGTGTGTTTATTAGAAGACCAAGATGAGTGAGGGCGGCTTTGGTCTTGTTCACCATGGAGGTGGTCCTGTTTCTTGACCTCCCTTTTATCAAGTAGTGGTCTAGGTACAGGAAGGTAACCACGTGTAGCTGTTGTAGGTATGCAGTGGCTACGGCTAGAACCTTTGAAAACACTCGGGAACCTGAGGAGAGGCTGAAAGCCTTATATTGGTAGTGGTCTGCTGTTAGTGTGAAACCAAGGTAACTGTGATGAGCTGGATGAATGATAACGTGAAAGTATGCGTCCTGTAGGTCAAGGGCTGTGAACCAGTTCCCCATATCCAATGCCAGAATAATTGTGGTTAGCGTGACCATCTAGAAGCACTGCTTCCTGAGAAATTTGTTTAGTTTGCAGAGATCAAGGATTGGCCTCCAACCCCCGCCCTTTCCTCTGTCAGGAAATACTTGGAGTAGAACCCCCTTCTGTGGAATTCTTTGGGTACGCTCTCTATAGCTCCAAGCAACAAGAGACGATCAACCTCCTGTCTTAGCAGGGTCTCAAGAGGGGGTCCCTGAAGGAGGACAGGGCAGGAGGTAAGGTGTGGGGGGAATGTAGAAGTAAAGGGGATAGTATATCCTGTACGGATTATCTCCAGCACCCAGTGGTCTGACGTTATGGACTCCCAGTGTGGTAGGAAGGGGTGCAAACTAAGGATGTTTATTATTTTACTAGTCGAGTAGTCGATGGAATTTTCATCGACTACTCACCTAGTCAATAGGTACTTCCACATTCATCCTTTGAAATGTATAAGAGCCCTCACTGGGGCTCTTCAAGATGTTTCCCCCCGTGGGTGCTCCACTGTCGGTGTCAGATTCGTCCTTGCACTACGTATTAGAAACTTTCAAGCAGTCATCAAGCAGGCTGCACATGTGCGAGTGAAGAGCAGCATTCCCACCTTTAAGTAGCACGTGCAGCCTGCTTTTCCCTCTATTTCTTCTTTGACGCCTTCCAACTTATGCAAGGCTAAAAGCCTGGAGACTGAAGCTTTCCTCGTATCAGGCATCAGCACCCAGAATAAAGCTGGAACCAACAGTCCAAAACAGCTAAGAAATTAAACCTACACTAAGCTAAATATCAATGATGACCAAATTAAATACAAGAAAAACAATTTATCAGAAAGGGAGAATACTCTCAGAAGCAACCTAACATGCTCGGACTACTAACCATAGGCAGTAAGAAGGGACCAGAGAGCACCTGGGATATCTCCACCATTTATATCACCACATGTAAACCACTAGGGAAAAAAATCTCTGACTCTGGTGTACTAGGTAAAAATGCACCTGAAGTGGAGAGACTATGGACACCAATCGCTCAAAGAAGAAAAAATGGTTACCTACTTTTCTGTAATTGTTGTTTGCACATATCTATTGAATTGTAGATGTATGAGTATATCTACCACAGATTGTTGGAGATAGTGCACAGACCTTTTGGTATCTTATGCCACTGCCATCAATAGCCATATCAGTTTCTTCATACTAAAAAAATTCCAATAGACAGGAGAAGGAGGGAGGGTCATAGAATGGACTTGTGCACTGTATCTTGAAGAACAAAGTTACAGAAAAGTAGATAAAAGGGAGTTACTCACCTTGTGCAGTAACGAGTGTTCTTCGAGATGTGTGTCCCCGTGGGTGCTCCACTGTAGGTGAAGGGTTGCCCTGAGCCGCAGATCGGAGCTTTGTATAGCAGTTTCCCCTGTTGAGCCACGCATGCCCAGGAGGCGTCTCGAGCCCTTCCCGCCTCCTGAGGAGCGTGACTCAACCCCCTCCCTTTCAGTTCCTCGTCTCCGCCCGAGAATTTTGACTCCGAGCAGAGGGGAGGTAGGGAGAGTCGTGGAGCACCCACGGGGACACACATCTCGAAGAACACTTGTTACTGCACAAGGTGAGTAACTCCCTTTTCTTCTTCGAGTAGTGTCCCCGTGGGTGCTCCACTGTAGGTGACTACAAAGCAGTATTCAATGTAAGGCTGGAGGGAGCCGGAGTCATTGTTTAGCAGTGGTGGAGAGCACTGCTGTGGCAACTGCTGAATCGCTCTTGAGTTGAGGAAGGATAGCGTAGTGTTTAGCAAAAGTATGGTCTGAAGACCATGTTGCTGCTCGGTAAATGTCTCTTAAGGGGACATTGCCCAGAAAGGCTGTAGAAGCGGCCGTGGCTCGAGTAGAATGCTCTCGTGGTGGGCATTGTAGTGGTCTATTGCCCAGAGAGTGACATTTGATTATACATGTCGATATCCACTTTGAGATTCATTGCGATGATATTGGTGTTCCCTTGGATCGTTCAGCAATGGAAATAAAAAGTCTTTCGGATTTACGAAATGGTTTTGTTCTTTCTAGGAAGAAGGCCAGAGCCCTCCGGATGTCCAGAGTGTGCAGGCTGGCGTCTGTCTGTGAAGAATGCGGTTTTGGGAAAAAGGTAGGTAATACGATGGGTTCGTTGAGATGGAATTCTGTACATATCTTTGGCAAAAACGTGGGATAGGGTCTCAGTATTACCCTATCCTTAGTGAAAACTGTGTAAGGAGGTTCTGACATTAGTGCTCCGAGTTCGCTCACCCTCCTGACGGAGGTAATGGCTAATAGGAAGCAGACTTTCATAAAAAGGAAGGGAAGTGGTACTGTTGCCAGTGGCTCAAAGGGAGGTCTGGTGAGGCAGTTCAAAACAAGATTTAGGTCCCATAAAGGGGGTGGGGCCTTATGTGGTGGGTACACATTCTGGAGTCCCTTGAGGAATCTCTTCGTAATAGGATGGTTAAAAATAGAGAAGCCGTGTACTGAGGTATGAAATGCTGCTATTGCAGCGAGGTGTACTCTTAAAGAGGAGATTGACAGTCCTGATGCCTTAAGCTCCAGAGTGTAATCCAGGATGGTATTTAGTAGTGAGGCACAGGGTTCCACCTTGGCTCGCTGACACCAATGACAGAAACGTGTCCATTTCTGTTGATAAGTTTTCCGAGTAGACTGTCTCCTGCTATGGAGGAGGATGTCTTTTACTCGCTGGGAGCAGCGCTCTTCTACCTCCGAGAACCAGAGAGAAGCCATGCGTGAAGGTGCAGAGTACTGAGTTGTGGATGCAGTATCTTGCCATTGTCCTGAGATAGTAGGTCCATCCGGTATGGTAGTGGGTGGGGTGGCTGGACCGCTAGCCTGTGAAGGTACGGGTACCAGGTTTGGCGCGACCATGATGGTGCAATCAGGATGACTAGGGCTTTGTCTCTCAGGATCTTGCGTAGAACTCTTGGGATGAGCGGTATGGGAGGAAAGGCGTAGTGTAGGGGGGCTGTCCATTTGGTTAGGAAGGCATCCCCCAGAGAGTGTTTGCCAAGTCCCGCACGCGAGCAGAATTGGGGACATTTGGTGTTCTGGGTAGAAGCGAAGAGGTCTATCAATGGCCATCCCCATTGATGAAAAATTGAGTTCGCCAGCTCCGTATGTAACTCCCATTCGTGGTCCTTGGTGAAGTTTCGGCTGAGGGAGTCTGCTTTGGTATTGTTCACTCCGGGCAGGTATGATGCTATAAGGGTGACTTGGTTGCGGATACACGCATTCCACAGGCGAATAGCCTCCGTGCGTAACGAGCGGGAGCGGGCTCCACCCTGCCTGTTTATGTAGAACATCGTACAGATATTGTCTGTTAGGATGCGGACTGTGTGATTGGCGATGTCGGAGGCAAAGTGTGCACAGGCATTTCTTACTGCTCTCAATTCGAGGAGATTGATATGTAAGAGTGTCTCGTTTGGGGACCACCTGCCTTGAACTTTGTGGCCATCCATATGTGCGCCCCAGCCGAGCAGGGAAGCGTCTGTGGTGATTTGAATAGTGGGTTCGATTTGTTGGAACGGAACCCCCACCAGAAGATTGTTTGGCACTGTCCACCATCGTAAGGATACGAGCACGTCTGGTGGGATAGTAACCGTTTTGTTTCGAGGGTGTCGTGATGGGACATAAACGGCTGCAATCCAAAGCTGGAAACATCGGAAGTGCAGACGAGCGTGGTGGACTACGTAGGTGGTGGAAGCCATGTGTCCCATTAGTTGGAGGCATGTAAGTATTGTGGTGGTAGGAACTGCGAGCATCCCGTTTATAATTTTTTGCATGGTTGCAAACCGTTGAGGTAGGTATGCTCGGGCTGTAAGTGAGTTCAGGCGTGCGCCAATGAACTCTATATCTTGAACCGGGTACAGAATCGATTTGTCTTGGTTGATTAGAAGACCTAGATGACTGAGGAGGGCCGTGGTCGTAAGTATCATAGCGGCAGTTTCGGTGTATGAGGATCCTTTTAGAAGGCAATCATCCAGGTAGGGAAATATGATGACGTTCTGGCGTCTGAGATACGCGGTTACGACCGCCAGTACCTTGGAAAATACCCTCGGGGCTGATGAGAGGCCGAGGGGAAGAACCTTGTACTGGAAATGGTCCAGTCCCAACGTGAAGCGTAGGTAGCGTCTGTGGGCGGGGTGGATGGTTACATGGAAATAGGCATCTTGGAGGTTGAGGGCTGCGAACCAGTCCCCTCGATCTAGCGCAGGAATGATTGCAGAAAGAGTGACCATCTTGAAACGCTGTCTCTTGAGAAATTTGTTCAGTTTGCGGAGATCCAATATAGGTCTCCAGCCCCCCGTTCTTTTTTCGGTCAGGAAATAATTCGCGTAAAACCCCCTCCTGTGGAACTCTCGAGGTACCCTTTCTATAGCCCCAATGGCAAGGAGTCGATTGACCTCTTGTTTTAGAAGGTTCTCGTGAGAGTGGTCCCTGAAAAGGGACGGGGTAGGGGGAAGGGTAGGGGGAATAGAAATAAAAGGGATGGTATAGCCCACTCGAATTATCTCTAGGACCCAGCGGTCCGATGTTATGGATTCCCACTGTGGGAGGAAGGCAAGTAAACGGTGGTTGAATAGATGGCCATGTTGAGGTGCGAGATCGAGTGGAAGGTCTTGCAGACCCTCGACCAAATGTTCAAATTTGCTGCTTAGATGGTTGGTTGGCTGGCGGGCGGGCTTGGTTGGGTCGCCTTCTGGGACCTCGCTGTCTTGGTCTGTTGTCCTCATAAGGCCTCTGTGGTCGATTGTATTGTCCATATCGGTATCGATTATATGAATTATATGGAGTGTATCGTCTGCGTTTATATGGTGGCGTGCCCATGCCTAGCGTGCGGAGTGTGGACTTAGAATTTTTGCTGTTATGGAGTATTTCATCCGTACTAGCTGCAAATAGCTTTTGTTTGTCAAATGGCAAGTCCTCCACTTTGGGCTGGAGTTCGCGTGGGACTCCAGATGACTGGAGCCAAGAGGCTCTACGCATCACCACCGCTGTAGCTGTGACTCGGGCTGCAGTGTCAGCTACATCCATTGCCATTTGGAGAGCGGCGCGGGCGATCATATGGCCCTCATGAACTATTGATTTTAAGATGGGTCTTTTGGAGTCGGGGAGATGTGCCATTAGTTCTCCCAGTTTTGAATAGTTGTCAAAGTTGTGATTTGCTGAGAGAGCAGAGTAATTTGATATTCTGAGTTGTAGGGTTGAAGAGGAGTATACTTTCTTGCCAAAGGAGTCCAACTTTTTGTGGTCCTTGTCTGCATTGCCCGTCTTATACTGTGGAAACTTCGCTCGTTGTTGTACTGAGTCCACGACCAGTGAATTAGGTTGTGGGTGAGTGAAGAGAAAATCGTTGTCTTTTGAGGGGACAAAGTACTTTCTGTCAATTTTCCTGTTAGTTGGTTGGATAGATGCAGGGGTCTTCCAGAGGTCTTCTGAAGTCTCCATGATTGCCTCGTCTATAGGTAGGGCAATCTTGCCCTGTAGTGTCGGATGTAGATTCTTTAACAATTGATATTGTTTCTTCTGCACCTCTTGCAGGGAGACATTCTGGCTTGTCGCTACTCTCTTGAATAGTTCTTGGAACTGTTTCAGATCGTCAATCGTTCCAGTGTCTGATGGTACTACGGCGTCCTCTGGTTGTGCATCAAGGGCATCAGAGTGTGTGATGTTTACTGACTGAGTATCTGAGTCGTTTGAGATTCGTTCCACCTCATCCTCCGAAAAACTTGCTGGAGTTAGGGGTTGTGGCCGAGGCAAACTTCTCCGGGATGCAATGGAACGAGGTGGGGAGCGGTGTCCATATGGCTCCCAGTGTTCCCACGGTCCCCATTGTGGTGGATAAGGTGGAGGTGGGTAAGGCCAGTATGGGTGCCATGGGCCATGTTGTGGCAGAGCCCTATAATGGTGAGAACGAGCCTTCCCAGGTGATGGATGTCGTGAGGAATAGACCGTGTGGTGGTCATCATCAGGAAGGGGAGCGTCGTGGAGAGACGACGGTGACATCGATCTGGGTGGGGATCGCCTTGACGGAGACCCCTCAGGAGAGTAAGAAGTAGAGGGCAGGCACAGATAATGATGTCCACTGTATGGATCAGTCTCTTGTTGGGACTGATCCCTAGGAGCCTTATCTGGGTGCTTGTCAGGCTGTGGGAGGACCAGTGGAACATCTGTTGTTGCCAGAGGGTTGGTAGGCTGCCCATCGTTTTGCTGCGGTGCCGTGGCTTTAAGAGGCACTGCAGCTTTAAGGCGCGATGTAGGTTTCGGCGCTGCGGAGGCTTGGAGCAGCGCCGGGGCTGGAAGCGGTGCCGGGCTTGCAAGCGGCACCGCAGTTTGAATCGGCGCCGGCTTCTCATGCCGTGCCGGCTGCTGAGGACGGTCCCGGGGTGCCGCAGAGGCTAGAAGCGGTGCCGGGACTGAAAGCGGTGCCGCGCTTGCAAGCGGCACCGCGGTTTGAAGCGGCGGCGGCTTTTCATGCCGCGCCGGCTGTTTGGAGCGCTCCTGGGGCCGCTCAGCTGTTGAGCGCCCCGATACCGGCGCGGAGTGGGAGGATCGTCCCGAAGCCTTTGTGGCAGGGGACTTCCCATGCTGGTGCGTCTCTCCTGTATGTTTGGGAGAGGAAGAGGCTGGGAGAGAGCGGGATGCCCTGGGTCTCGGGGTATTTTTGGAAGGCTGCAGAGGCTCTTGCTGCGGTGCGGATTGTTCTCTCGCAGGCTGCAGCGCTTTTTCAAATAAAATCATCCTGAGGCGGAGCTCACGGTCTTTTCTGGCTCTCGCCGTCAGGGAATTGCAGTGGGTACAGTTGTGGGGAGAGTGAGTCTCCCCCAAACATCGTATACAGTCTGAGTGGCCGTCTGAAGCCGGCATTGGGTCCCGGCATTGAGCGCACTTTTTAAACCCTGAGGAGCCGGACATTGCAGGCTCTCTCGGTGTTGAAATTACTATATTGTTATAGTTTATGTGGTTTACTTCTTGTCCTTCTTTTTTTTTTTTTTTTTTTAAAAAAGTCTTTATGTGTTTCTTGTTTGACAGGCGGGAGAAAGCTGGTTCAGCAGAGTCTCGGTCTGAGGTAAGTTCAAGCCCCCCCTGAGGGGGGGGATTTAACTAATCTATTTTTCCTATTTCTAGTTTTTTTTTTTTTTTTTTTTATAAAGAAACAGGGAAAGAGTAACTAGGATAACAGGGGAAGCTAAACTATGCCTAAATTAGTAAAAGGAAAGCAGTCAGATAATCTGACAGGGAGCTCCTAACTGCTCCGTCCACTGACGAGGGCGGTTGAAGAGGAACTGAAAGGGAGGGGGTTGAGTCACGCTCCTCAGGAGGCGGGAAGGGCTCGAGACGCCTCCTGGGCATGCGTGGCTCAACAGGGGAAACTGCTATACAAAGCTCCGATCTGCGGCTCAGGGCAACCCTTCACCTACAGTGGAGCACCCACGGGGACACTACTCGAAGAAGAACCATTTTTTCTTCCTTGAGTAAATGCACGTCCATTTCACAGCACTCTAAATTGGCAGTGGGCTTAGAGACTTCTCTAACAAAAATCGAAGGGGTACTCATCCAAATGTGGCATTGATGAGAAATAGTATAGAGCGGCAAAAGCAAGGAGCAATGACTAAGCTGATACCTTACAAATATTCATAATGGTAATCCTAGCCAAAATGGCCACAGAAGCCACCTGCTATCTTGTCATGTGAACACTTTATTGGGAGATGCAAAATTGTCAAACAAGAATCATAAATGAATAATCTGAAAATCCAGGCAGAGATCTCGGTGGAGACCATATGGCCCTTTAATCTGTCTGAAATCATAATGAAGAACTGAGAGGAAGAACTGAATAATTTAATTCACCCCAAGTAAAAAGCTGAAGGGCTTCTAACATCTAAAGTATAGTGTTTTTCCTCTATTTTGCTCAATTGAGACTTTGGAAGGAATGTTGGTAAATACATTATTTGACTCATGTGAAACTGGGAAACCAATTTAGACAGGAATTTAGGGTCAGGCCAAGGAAAACCCTGGTACCTAAAGAAAATTGTATAGAGGAATATTGATAATAAAGCTGATCCCAAAAATCTGAGATGCCAAGAATGGACTACTCTCCTGGATGAGGTTATTACTTTCATTGACAGGTAGAACAGAACAAGTTGCTAGTGGTTCAAGGAGGTGGGGGGACTCATCATCTCTGCACCAAATTTTAACCTCATTGTGGAACTGGATAATGAACCTGTGGGTATAATTTAAGCAAATGCTATAGAAAGCTACGAGTACGTTGTTTAAACAAACGTATGTATTGCAATGGCAGAAAAAAATTCTGTGTGTCTGAAAACTAGGTACTGGGGGGTACTTATTTTTTTAAAGGGGTAACTTTATAAAAGAAGGTTGAGAAACACTGCTCTACACCAATGAGGACATGCTCAGCGTGTGTCCTCCAAGCCTGGGTCTGAATGGGGGAAAAGAGCTGCTTCCATAAGAATTATTTTGAGCTGCTGTTCAATCTCTATAAGCATTCTAGGGTGAAATCTGAGGCAAATCTGATAGTGATCCCTTTGGAGACTCTCCCTGAAGCACCTAATACAGAAAAAATGCAAATCGCTCTTTAGCGTATACTTTTCACAGACCAGTTTTTGAACCCCAAGGACTGCAGCATGGCATGGCTCTGGGGAGTCAGAAAAAAAGGGAAGGAGGGATTCCCTTAACAAAAATAATACTAACTATAAGAAAAACTCTAACTAGGATTGACTACATACACGCAAATAGAAGTGTTTACAAGAGAGAGGGCTACAAGAAGTCCAAACCTACATTTGTTGGCAATAAGAAGGAACCAAGGGAGTAGTAGGCTCAATATTAGAGGATCAATATGGGAGGTCATGAAAATGCAGGCTCAATATTGGAAGTTATGAAAATGCAACTCCAGGGGGAACCAAGACCAAGCCAACGGATGCTATGGGAAACTCTTCCAGCCACCGTATGTGCGCCCATGTAGACACCTGATTAGAATTGACATGAGCAAACACTTGAAGAACTTCTTTTCTCCATCCTTTCACTAGTAGGGGGCAAAGAAAAAAAAATCTGCCGTGACATCTTGACAGGCCCCAAAACAGCCTTATTAATTGGGAGAGATATCCTAGAAGGCTTTACCAAGGCCAAAATGTCCACAAATCCATGTGTGATCTTTTCCTGTTCTGGCTGGACATCTACAGCTACAGCCATGCTCCTCAACAAGTCTTGATGAGCTCTAAAGTGATGCAAGGAGGAGAGGTAGATTCAGACACTTCCTCAGCGGGTGACTACAAATAGGCTAAAGGTTGTAGACAATGTCCCTCCTCCAATTCCTCAATAGGGAATTTCCAAGCACTCTGCTCTGCTTGCACAATACTGATCCCAGTACCGTGGAGAAGGAGGATGGTGAGTTTCTTTCTGATGTTCCTAGTGCTTGGTTGATGTAGAAGGTGAGAAGGGAGTAGAGAGGTTATGAAATATGGAGGGAAGCCTAAGTGGGGCCACTGCTATAGAGGCAGTGTGTAAGCCTCTGATTCTTAGAATGCTGAAGTTGGTATGTTGATTGACAGGCAACATAAAAGAGAAAATATTTTAGTCCAATAAAGAGTCTGTTTCTTCTGACCATAGGGTAGCTTAACCCCCTTTTCTAGATTTGGAATCTCTCTTGCTGGTGATGAAGTTGCTGCTATTTCCCACCACCCCACTTGCAAGGTTATTTTACAATGGTTAAATTTAATTTACTATGCCAATAGGAGGTTTACCTTGCAGCATTGTATTCTTGATGAGATCTCTTGCCATTACTGCGTTCCCACCTAGAAGATGACTGTTCAATAGGTGGCAGGCCAGAAGCTCCTGACGTTCGTCTCAACTGTGGTGTTGGTAAACTATTCCTGCTATTTAATCCCTGTTGAATAAGTTAACAATAGTTAAAACTTCTCTTATTGAAACAGATGTTTCATAATGTATTATTTCTACTGGGAGTGTATGAAATTATTTTATAGCTAATCATGTTCAAAGAAGTAGGAAGTATGATATCCTATGTTAGAAAAAAATATTAAAGGCTTGCTTAGAAATATTGCATTGGAGATAAAGTTCTATTTTATTTCTCAATCTTCTCACCCCATAATTTAAAAAAAGTCAAGATATTTGTCCTTAGGAATTCATCTGCTCCAACTATTATACCTCACATGAAGTAATTTATAATTGGAAGAGATCTCTTGTATTATCCAGACAATCTTTTTGCAAACACAGGACTGCTCATTACAGTACATTTTCTAATATTCTTCCTACATAAAAATTTCTAAAGCACCTACAAGACTTCTGAACCTAAGTCCCATTTTCTGAAGTAAAACAAGCTTCTAAGGGTATGTCTACATTGCAAGGTAAACCCACAGTTAATAGGACTCAAGTCAACTGACCCAGGGTTACAGAATCCAGAGCTTGAGAATCTCCACTGACTGTTAATACTATGTTAAGAATTTTCTAACCTGAGTTTGAACTTGAGTCTCTGGCATCCACACTGCAGCATACAAATCTGAGTCAAAACAGCCATATCCCAGACTTTTCAGCGTACTCCCAAAATGCATCCACTGTAGCCATGTCCATTGTGTGCTGTGGGAAAACTACTTTTCATGATGCATTTTAGAGGAAGTTAGAACAGCCCACCAACCCATCTTGCTCAGCAATCATTTTAGTCTGTATACTCCCAGCTACTGGAGCCAGCAACATGGAGCAAGTGCCTTTCAATAAGTTCTAGCTTGTATTGTCACTTCTGTGTCATGAAATGGGCTGTGCTTCTGTAAGGTCCTGGGGCACGTTTCAGTAGTGTTGTCTAATCCACCAAAAGCATCTCACAGAATTCATGATGGAGCAGGAGGAGGAGCCTGGCATGATAGACTTAAACTGAATGATGCGGCTAATGACAGACACTGTGTATAGCTGATGATGCTCCCTATGTAGATCAGTGTTTTTGGTGCAGGGCCACAAACACAGAATTGTGAGATCACATTATCATGTAGATCAGGGCTGACCAGCAGTGAGTCCACCTTTTGCATAAAAAAAGCTACATTCTTGGAGCTTTGTAAGTAGCTTGCTCCAACCCTCCAGCATCAAGATACATGCATGAAGGCACCCTTGCCAGTCCAGATGCAGATTGCTACAGCCATCTGGAAGCTGCCTACTGCTGATTGCCAAAGGTCTGTTACAACCATTTTGGTGCTGGGATGGCAATTGTGGGTAAAGTGGTGGAGGCTTCTGAGACAATCAGACATGTGGTTTAATCCATGGTGATAGGCATAAAAGATACTCCAAAAGTATTTGCTGGCATTTATAGAAAGTGATTTCCAAACTTTGTCAGGGTTTTGATGGGACTCATGGAGTACAGGAGTACTAACTCTCAAGGGATTATTATGCAGTCCCTCATGGACAACACAGCTTGATTTATGATTGTCAATGCAGGCTACACTGGGAAAGTTCATGATACCATGGCTTTTTGTTGATCAGAAGTCTACATTCACAGACAGGATAGAATATTTCCCACCAAAAACATCATATATAAAGTTACTGACCCTACTATTATTCTGGGGGCCTCTACATATTCCCTTTTTAGTTTTGGCTTATGAAATCATACCTGATTTAAGAGACCTTGGGAAAAGACAGTTTAATTATTCTCCCCAAAAGTGTAGAATGGTGTTGAATGTGCTTTTGACAGACAAATGTTGATGTGTGCAGACACATTTGGAAGCCAGCGACATTAAAGCTGTCTGCATTAGTATGACTTGCTGTGCTCATCACAATTTTTATGATACCAGACGTGAGCCACTTCCCTCTGGATGGTTTAATGACAGCAAGGAGCTGCTAAATTGAGTTCACTAAGCCAAAAAGTGTACCTACCAAAGCTGGAGCTGGATGTATCTAGGCAAAATAAAACAAGGATGCTTTGTACTCCCGCATTATGGTATGAGTGGAAAAGATGGAAATACTCCTTTATGAATGTGGGGATGGGGTTCAGTACTTGGGGAGGGCCAGAACTTGATTATCAGGCACTGCAGTCATGAATGGCAAGGCGACTTATGAAATGGGAGTAGGGAACAATTCTTATATGGATTCATATAAGAAAATGATTGTAGTGCAAACTGATGTATCTAACTTTATAGAGGAATACCATTTGCTTACTAATTTCTAAGGGTACGTATACACAGCAGCGTTATTTCATAATAACTGATGTTATTCTGAAATAATATACAGGCAGTCCCCGGGTTACATGGATCCGACTTACATCGGATCCCTACTTACAAACGGGGTGAGGCAACTCCGCACTAGCTGCTTCCCCCAAGCAAACCAGGGAGATGCGAAGCTAGCGCCCTCCCCCCAACAGACCAGGGAGATGCGGAGCGGCTTCTCTCAGCAGACAAAGGACTTGAGAATAAAGGACTGAGGGAAGTGAGGTGTGGGAGAATAAAACTGAGCTCTGGAGAAATGTTTGGCTAGAGTTTCCCCTACAATATGTACCAGTTCCGACTTACATACAAATTCAACTTAAGAACAAACCTACAGTCCCTATCTTGTAGATAACCCGGGGACTGCCTGTAATGCGCATCTACACTACAAGCCTTTATTTCATAATAACGTCACGCTGGAGGACTTCTTATCATGGTAACCCTCATTTCACGAGGAGTAAGGAACACAGAAGGAAGTGTGTTCTTCCTTCAATTTCCTGCTGTGTAGACAGTGCTAAAAAGCTGAAGAAGCTATTTCAACTTAAGCTACGCGATTGACATAACTGAAATTGCATAGCTTAATTCAACTTTAGCCCTGCTGTGTAGATGTACCCGAATAGTCCCTGAACGTGTGTCTATCTTTACTATTTTAAATACACATGTGATGCAGTGAATAATAAACTTCCTTAATGGAATAAAAAGATTTTTCTATAAAAATATATTATAAAAGTACAACGTTCGCCCATTGTAAAGCAGGTTAGTTGCTATTACCACACCAAAACACCAGAAACTACAGGATCTCTCTCAAAAAAATTGTAAGAACGAGTACTAGCTGTAAAACTATGAATAAAACAAACTCATCAGTGCACGTCCCCAGCCCTCTATTCTTGTTTCTCATCTTATTCCATTTATTCTGTGCTTGGCACTAGGAGAAGGGGCTAGAGGCATCCAAGAGGCATGGGGCAAAGTTCCTCTGAGCAGTAACTCATGAGGCCAATTGCATGGGCTACTGGCCATAGAGTTTTAAAAGTTTTTCTGGACTGCATCCCAAGGTATCACACAGGGGACTTAGGCCATGGTGTGGATGATGCAGCAGGAGCCAATAATCTAGCAGTCATTTTTTATATCAGCTGCTCACATTGTTCTCTCTGCTGACCTCTATCCTATGCTCAAGGTGTGCAGCCAACTTTAGCCTTTTTTTTTTTTGCCTCTCAGCATGCCTTTTCTCTAGCTGTAAATCGCTCTGGTTTTGATACTGTCCCTGCTTTTTGGCACTGTCCAGAAGTTCAACCATAAGTTCACCACTGAAACTCTTCCTCTTGGAACTGTCTGTGAAGGTACTTTGGTCCAGGATGGCACCACACTGAGTGAGCTGGGAAGGTACTGCAGCCAAAAGAGTTTGAGAGGCCTGGAACAGGACAAGACACAGAGGGATACTGTTTCAAATAGCTCACTGCAGGAGCACAGGAAAAAAAATCTTTGGCTATGTCTACACTACAAGGTTTTTGCACAATAAACAGCCATTTCTGAGCAAAAACCCGCATAGTGTCCACACCTCAAGCAAATTTTTGCACTCACAAAAAATACAGTATATCAACAGGACAGAGGGCTTTTGCTGGTAGAGTTATTCCTCTCCCCAGGAGGAATAACTCCTTTTTGCGCTACAGCTCTCATGCAGAAAGGCATATGTGCAGAAAAAGCACAGGTGTTCTGATGGCCATCCTGTTATTGGAAAACAGAGCTTTCTTGCGCAAGAGCCTCCATATAGTGTGGACGCTCTCTTGCGCAAAAGCACATCACTTTTGTGATGCGCTTTTGATGTGTGGACGCACTTTTGTGCAAGAAGGTTTTGCGGAAGATCTCTTCCGCAAAAAGCTTCTTGCGCAAAAACCCTGCAGTGTAGACAAAGTCTTTGTGAAATTTCAAAGACATAAAATATGTTTTTCCAAACAAAACTTCAGTACATGGTGAGAGGGATGCTTCTGTCCACAGAGGCTTCCTGGATACAGCCTGGTTAATTAGAGTCAAAAGTTAAAAATTCAATTTTTTAAGCCAATGTAGAACTACTTGGGCTGAGAGGACTGTTGGTGGTCTTGTGACAAAAAGCTTTTTCTCTCACTTCAGGCTTTCCACATTTTGGAGGACACACAGTAGTTGTGGTGTCTGACTGGCCAAGGGAGATGTTATCTCAACATGCTGGTGGGATACCTGCAGGGTTTACAACTCAAATATTCAAACATACAGCGAATGATTAGCACATCTGAGTGGACTGGCCTGGTCAGCTACCAAGGTGGCCCTGGAAAACACATCCTTTCCTGAAATGTTACTATTTGTCTGGAGAGCTTTGGGAAAACACTGCATCTATCAACACCTGAGACTTGGTTAGAATTCTTGAGGGATTCAATGGAATGCTGTATTAGCTTCCACGTGACTTAGCCATGTATGACTGCATGAAAAAATACTTAATTCCATGGCCACCTCTTTAAACTTCCTCTTCCCAGTACATCTCTGGATGCACTGTAAAACAAATTTAGGGCAAATGCTTGTGTCACTTACACCAACCTTTACCTGAAAGAGACTAGATCTGCAAATGGAACACACTTCCACCTCCTCCTGACCACAGCTTACAATTTCAACATGGCTTAGTACACAACTGAGTGGTTACAGAACAACAAATTTACAAGTATGGCACTGTGAGAGAGTCAGTTTTAAGAAATGGGAATGCCCTAGCAAAAATCTGTCCTTTCCAGTAAAAATACACTTTTAAGGATTTTTACTATTTGCATGTCCTGCTCATCATTTTGAGGGGGTGGGGAGAGCCACACCACTGGGACACAATCTGCTATTAGGGAATAAAGGCTGCTAGCTGGCTCTTCTAATAAGCTTTGCATTGTTCATAGAATGGAAATTCCTCCCATTTCTGTATTAATAAATAGTATAATGGAGCCACAAATAAGAGGCTCCAGGACAGTTTGTCCCACCTGTGTCTCCTGCAGGCTCTGCAGTGGCCTGTTCCTTGGGAGGCATTAAACAGTTCCTCTGAGTACAACTCCAGAACATGCTGCAGAGACTCCTGTGGGATTAGTTTCAGTAACAGTGTCACTGTATTGGCATCACTCTGCTGCTGGCATCCATCATTCCCCATGCTGTATTCTGGGTCCAGTGGGGTGCCATCCTAGCTGATCATGTCATCATGCATCACTGATGGCTCTGTGCTTGGCACACTGTCAAACTCATCTGAAAATGGGTACTACGTTGGGAGTTGTTTGAGGTGAAGTGCTAATCGCTAGTTTTCCTCTACTCACTCTTGAGATGCTTCATCTGTTTCCTACACTTGTCACCAGTCCAGTATATCTGCAGTGCTGTCAGTTTCTTCACTATTTGCTTGTCTACATGATCATTTCTGATACTCTTACCACTGTTTGGCTTGCTTTACACCACAGCAGTACCAAAACCTGGATGTATCCCATGTCAATGAAGGACTGCCATTTGCAGGAAGTTTTTTCTGTTCAGTCTCCATTGCAAACACTGAAAGTTCTCTGATGGTGTGTTTACAGCTCAATAGTCAGAAAGCAATGTAAAGATTAATGCTGACTTGCTGAGCTGCTGCAGTAGCATAATGGGGGTTGCTTCTGCATTCACTGGCAACAACTGCAGATTCATGAAATAGAGAACAAAGGAAATTGGCCCATTGGATAGATTGAGGGCCCACCAAAAAGTAAGCTGGGGATGGAGGGTTGTCTCTATAATGCAAAACAACAGGGCTCAAACCATGGGTCCCAGCTTGACTCAGGCTCAGAACCTCCATACCTGCTTGGTCCAAGCCCAAGTCTCACAGATTTGTGTATATGGAAGAGGGAATTTGGACTCAAAACAAGTCTGAGCCTGGGTTATCATTACAGTGCAGACATGCCTTAAGTACCTAAGTTAGTTTGCAAAATGGGATTTAGGACCCTCACTAACTTAAGCTCTCTTGAAATTTTTAACCTCCCAATGAGGCTTCTATCAATTCCCTTAGGAGACTACTTACCATCTTACATTCTACACTTCCAAATATTCCATCTATATTTTCTTTTTCTTAGTTTTACCTTATTAAACCTGACTGAATGGAGAGAAAAGGTTCACATTAAATTCTATTCCCTCCTCTGTGTGTTTAATACCATTAAAATATTTGTAGCCTAAGTACAGTTTGCTAACTGCACCTCTGTTTCTGCAGCCTTGATAGCTAAAATCACATCTTCAAAATATGCAACACCAACTGAAACAGAAAACTGTGCTAAAAAATAGTAAAACCAGGAAAATAAGTGGGATCTACTAAACTTAGCTGTTTTGGAATATTCACCTGAAAAACAAAATTTCCTGGACATGTTCCAGTTTGAAAAGGAAACTGTATTATCTGTAATATAGCAAATAATGTAGCATCAGGTGCTTCTGTGTGGTAGGCACTTTACACATATACAAAAATATCTGTCTCAAGGAAGGAGCTTATTACCAACTTTGTTTTTGAAAAACCTATACACAGAGTACAGAAGTAAACCTGCATGCTCATGTGAAGAAGTGAGTTTTGCCTACAAAAGTTCATGGTAACTATATATATTTTTGTTAGTCTCTCAGGTGCCACAGGACTACTCATTTTCTTTCACCGTGATTATGATTTTGGTGTACTGCACATTTTACTATGTCACCATGCAGTGATACAACATAATTCTATTTAGAATTTATAGTTGTTGCAACACAATCAGACCAGCTTTGACGGCTAAGTGTCACTATTGTACTCTACAAATAAATGAGGGTATGTCTACACTGCCACCCTAGTTCGAACTAGGGTGGCTAATGTAGGCATTCGAAGTTGCAAATGAAGCCCGGGATTTAAATATCCCGGGCTTCATTTGCATCTTGCCGGGCGCCGCCATTTTTAAATCCCCCTTAGTGCGAACTCCATGCCCGCGGCTACACGCGGCACGGAGTAGATAGTTCGAATTAGGCTCTCTAATTCGAACTACCGGTACACCTCAAACGGTAGTGTAGACATACCCTGAGGGATTTTGCAAAATATCTGCAAAACATACCAAGGCTTAGATTTTAAAAAACAAGTCCCTGAAGTTAGTCTCCTATCTAAATATTTAGATACATATCTGACTTTCAAAATGCGAAGCATGTAACTCCTTCCACTGAACTCAATTGTACTTTGCAGCTGCTCATCACTTTTAATAATCAACCAGCCATCTAAACATGGCATTAGGAGTTCACCTTTAAACTCTTATTTTTCAAAATCTTGGCCTAAACCCAACATGGAAGAAGCTACCATTCAAACAGAAATATTCTTTTCAAAAGTATTCTCTTTGCTCAAAATATCAAAATTGCTAAAAATATCAACATATGCTTTAATTACAATTATACAATCTTTTGACCTTGTGTAGCTTTCGATCGCCTTTTTCAGCTGCATCCTCCATTTCAGGGCACGGGTAAAAGCCAGGAAATGGTGTGAAGGGGTTAGCCTTTGGCCTGCAGGAGCCAGAGAAAGCACCCATCAAGCTATTAATGCTTCGAAGGGAAGAAATCGCATGTGGGGGAAGGGCTGGATCGATCAAGAGGTCTGATAACACGTTGCGAGCCTCATTTAGTACTGAAAGATCTACTCCATTTCCACTGCCAGCATTCTAAAATAGAGGGAAATATTATAAAATCACTCATTAAATTATACACTTTGACTATAAAATACAAACAAAATATCTATAACACACATAATTCACATCAAAACAGGAGAAACTCAATCTTATGAATATTTCTCCATCATGTACTAGAAAATCTGACATCGCTTGGGTCCTTACCTCAAATAAGTTTGGGGTTCTTTTTCATTTAAATATTTTGTTTCTGGGGAGGGCTGGTGATGGGGAATTCAGTATGCATGCTGCCTTCCCGCCGCCCCCACATCCCAGGGAGAGAGGACAATCCCAGCCCTTTTTCACCAAAGCTGTTTCAGGCCACATGATAAGTGCCTGTCCTTGGCTGCTACATCTGCAGCGGGCATAGCCGGGGGAGAGGGTGCATGTTCCTCAGCTGAGGAATAGACAGACACACATACACACAAACAGAAACTCTCTGAAATATATAGTAGATAGCTGTCCATTTCTCCACCCCTGCCCTCTCTTTGCCCAATGAGGTTATGGTTGTCTGGGTCCCCATCTCTGACCCTTTGTTTCCCTCTCCAGTGGTCATTCTGCAGTATAACTCCTCCTACCAGACCCTGACCTTTCTATTTTATGAGAAACAACTGAATTCCATGCACATCCCATTATCCTGGCACAACCAAGAGGAAGCTGCATACCAGATATGGTGATCCTCTTACCGTTTAACAGGAATTCTTGAACAAATGGATGGACAGACATACAGACAGACAGATATATTTCTAAAATATTTAGTAAGAAGATAATAGCCATATAATATAATACCATTCAGAACAGTATATTTTCAGAGAAACAAATTAACTGTCAATCAATCAAAATCAGACCTATTTAAATATTGCATTATGCTCTCAAACCTTACCTAAGTAAATACAAACAACTATTCCAGGAATTAATTAGATCAACCTACTCTTATATTTAAAATCACTTTTAATCATTACAAAGCAATTTAGATTTTAGAATTTTAAAAGATTTGTTCCCTTCCTTGGTAAAGGAAAAGAGGCTACCTCACCAATTCCAGCCATGCTATCACAGCATACTTCAGATCTGAGCAAGAGCAGTCAGTTTTCTTTTAATAGAACTGGAAGGGACCTTGAGAGGTCATCAAGTCTAGTTTGCTGCTCTCATAGCAGGACCAAGCACTGTCTCAATCATCCCTGACAGGTGTCTGTCTAACCTGTTCTTAAATACCTCCAGTGATGGAGATTCAACAACCTCCCTAGGCAATTTATTTCAGTGCTTAACCACCCTGACAGTTAGGAAGTTTTTCCTAATGTCCAACCTAAACCTCCCTTGCTGCAATTTAAGCCCATTGCATCTTATCCCATCATCAGAGGCCAAGGAGATTTTTTTTTCTCCTTCCTCCTTGTAACACCCTCCTAGATACATGAAAACTGCTATCACGTTCCCTCTCAGTCTTTTCTTTTCTAAACTAAAATAAGCCCAATTCTTTTAGTCTTCCTTCATAGGTCATGTTCTCTAGACCACTAATCATTTTTGTTGCTCTTCTCTGGACCTTCACCAATTTCTTCTCATCTGTCTTGAAATGTGATACCCAGAACCGGACACAATATTCCAACTGAGGCCTAATCAGTACAGAATACAGCGGAAGAATAACTTCTCATGTCTTGCTCACAACAATTCTGTAAATGCACTGCAGAATCATGTTTGCTTTTCTTGCAACAGTGCCACACTGTTGACTCATGTTTAACTTGTCCTCCACTAAGACCCCTAAATCCATTTCAGCAGTATTCATTATTAGACAATCACTTCCCATTCTGTGTGTGTGAAATGTATTGTTCTTTCCCAAGTGGAGTACTTTGCATTTGTCCTTATTCATGCTGTTTATCTCAGACCATTTCTCTAGTTTGTCCAGATCATTTTGAATTTTGACCCTATCCTCTAAAGCACTTGCTACCCCTCCCAGCTTAGTATTATCTGCAAATTTAGTAATCCTACTCTCTATGTCATAATCTAAATCACTGATGAAGATATTGAACAGAACAAGTCCCAAAACAGACCCCGGTGGAACCCCACTTATTATGCCCCTCCAGCATGATTGTGAACCATTAATAACTACTCTCTGGGAATGGTTATCCAGCCAGTTATGCACCCACCTTATAGTAGCCCCATCTAGGCTGCATATTCCTAATGTATTGATAAGAAGGTCATGCAAGACCATGTCAAATGCCTTACTAAAGTCTAGGTATGCCACATCCCTCACTTCTCCCTTATCCACAAGGCTTGAGAAAGCTATCAGATTGGTTTGACATGATTTGTTCTTTACAGATCCATGCTGGCTGTTACCTATCACCTTATTCTCTTATTAATACATCTGCCTTGCATTGGCCATATCAAGGGTTGAATCCAGCCCTGGGAAAGGGCTAGGACTGTGGAACCACCAGCTGTGTCAAATAGCTGCAGCTGAGTCAAATAGGGCCCACATGGGATTGTATAAATAGGGGCTCCTGAAGAGGAGAGAAACAGACACACTCTTAGGTCCTTACCTCAAATAAGTTTTGTTTTGCTTAATTTAAATGATTTTTTCTAGGGAGGGGAGGAGGATGAGGGATTGAGTATGCAGGCTGCCCCTCTATCCCAGGGAGAAAAATCAGAGCCCTCTGTCACCAAAGCTGCTTGGGGCTACGTGATAAGTGCCTATCCATGGCTGCTGCATCTACAGGGGGCACAGCTGGCCCGGCACAGCCAGGGGGCTCCCTGGGAGTTGGACCAAAATGCACAGGATGTCGGCTCTGGCCCTCAGGGACTACAGAATAGTTGACTAGCTGCTAAGAATTCATGCAGGGGGACGAGGGGGAACAGGCAGCACCACAGAGCCTATGATGGGGGACGAGGGGGAACTAACTTTTAAGTCAGCTCCTCCCCAGTGACAGGCTCCTGCTCCTCCCCATCCGCCACTTGCTGCCTATGATACAGAGGCAGCAAGGGTGGGAAAAATACAAGTTGTTGACTAGATTAACTGATAACCCTAGGCTTCCCTAGCCAGCAAAGCTATGTAGGCTTCTAGAGGCAGAACAGTACTGGGGAAAGAGAAGCAGAGCTAAGAATCTCTTGCCAGGCAAACTTCCAGGCTGAGCACTTGCTCTTAAGATCTGAGTGTATTAGGGCTGCAGCAAGGCAACCAGGGAAGGAGAACGTAGTAGATTTACCCCCCTTTGCCAATGATGAGTGGCCATTTTAAACTGCAGTTTGCCCCGAGACAGGGGTTAGATGACAACTGGCAGTCAGTCACTGAGGCAAGGTGGGCATAGGGAGTTGGGGGTTCCCTGGGAGGGAAGGACCCCAAAGTGCAGGGGCACCACCAGAGGGCAGTACCGTGGGGGAGGGGGACCATGGTCTGGGAGGGGTGCAGGTCCTGATTCAACGTGGCAGAGAAGGGAAAGTTTACTCACCTTGTGCAATAACTAAAGTTCTTCGAGATGTGTCTCCATGGGTATTCCACGTAGGTGCGTCAGTGTTGCTGTGCACAAGGCCTGGAGATCTTTGCTAGCAGTCTCCCGACTGCTGGCACATGCTGCGCTATTGTGCAATCACTGAGCATGGCAGTTAGGCATGCCCCAGGAACCGTTCCCTCCATTCCTTCTCTACACCGGACTGTATTATCCCAGAGTATGGAGATGGGTGAGTGTGGAGCACCCATGGGAACACATCTCGAAGAATTCCAGTTACTGCACAAGGTGAGTAACTTTCCCTTCTTCTTCGAGGGTCCCCGTGGGTGCTCCACTTAGGCGGGTGCTCCACTTATGTGACTACACAGCAGTCAGTATTCCTGCTTGGAGGTGGGCGCTCTGTGATGCAGTATTGGATGTTGGACAGTATGGTACATCCAGGTCTAGTGTCTGAGTCCTGAAATGACCCACTAGCATAATGTTGTGCAAAAGTATTGGCCAAGGCCCATGCTGAAGCTTTGCAAATGTCATCTATTGGAAGACCCTTGAGGATTGTCATTGTGGTAGACATTGCTCTCGTGGAGTGTGTGCGGATAGCCGCTGGCGGCTGTCTGTTTTTCTGGGAGTAAGCCAACCGTATGCATGTAGAAATCCATTTGGATATTCATTGTTTGGCAACCAGTTGTCCTCTGGACCTGTCTGCACAAGACACGGAAAATCTGGGAAGTCTTTTGTGCATTCCAGGTAAAAGGCTAATGCTCTGCATAAATCTCGCATGAGCAGCATTGCCTGGTTGCTGTCCTTGTGTGGCTTTGGGAAGAACACAAGTAGGTATATTGGTTCATTACAATGGAATGAGGTAGGGATCTTGGGGAGGAATTTTGGGTGGGCTCTAAGGACAACCTTGTTCTTGTGGAATACAGTGTACAGCGGATCCACCATGAGTGCTATTATCTCTCCCACTCTCCTGGACGATGTTATTGCACGATAAAGGCTACTTTCATTGACAGGTGGAGTAGTGAGCAAGTCGTGAGTGGCTCAAATGGTCATTTCATGATTGAATCAAACACAAGGTTCAGATCCCATGATAGCTCTCTATGCTGTGTGTAGGGATTCTGTATGCCTTTCTGGAATCTTAACGCACAGGTGGGAGAACACAGTGCCCTTGAATGGCTGGATGAATGACTGATATAGCTGCTAAATGCACGTTGATAGAACTAACTGAAAATCCTGTGTCCTGTAGGTGAAGGATATATTCCAGTACAGCTGATATTTCCGCCTTGTGTGGATCCCAAGCATTAGCCGAATTCCATGCTGCAAATCTGGCCCACTTCTACAGGTAAGTTCGTCTTGTATTGGGACTCCAGGAGTTAATTAGGTTGTCTCTGACCCGTCAAGACAGGGTTAACTCATTGTGTGAGAGCCAACAAGCATGAATTCCCAGTTTTCCTCCAAGTGTTCATGTCAGTTGACTGTGTCTCTGGGACCGGTATATGGTTTTGGAATTGTTGGATTCTATAAGGTGCCCAAGGATCCCAATATACCCACTGTGGTGGGACTGGTGGAGGCATCCACTGTTCCATCTGCCATGTCTGCATTTGCTGGTGTTGCACTCCCACCTGTGGAGGGACTCTGTGCCGTCCCTTAGACTGTTCCTCCTTGTCCTCGCTGAATCTGGCAGATATCTGAGAGATTGGCGTTGAGGAAAACAGTGAGTATCTGGAGCATGGCATTCTATTGATACCGAATAATGGCGAGCATGGTACCAACGTTACTGCAAGTTCCACCTCAGTCATGAACCTCAGTACCGGCATCTGGGGAGGCAGCGGCTGTGTAGCTCCCTACTGCTGTCTGCGTCTATATCCTCGGCGCTTTAAAGCGTGCCTGTACTGGTGATACCGAGCGCTTGCTTTCACACAGCAATCCGCTGCTCTGCAGCTTGTTGGCATTCTTGCTGCCCTGCGGTACCACGTTCTCCACCTGTACCGCCTTCCTCTGTGGGGAGCTTGGAGCATGTGCAGCAGATCTATGACCCATGTAAGGTGTGACAGAGCAGGTTAAAGAGCTTGGTAGAAGGGGAGAGAGGCAGCTCTTACAAAAGGAACAACAACTGCCCTGGCTAATGAGGGGCAGCTGAAACAGGGCTGCTACTTATCAATTAAGGCCCAGATGAGTTGACTCAGGATGCCACCAGACCTCTTTCAAAACCTTTCCTGTGGAGGAGGGTAGAGAGAGTGGAGAAGGCATTTGGAAGGTAAGTGAAGGTGGAGAGTTGAGAAGGAGTTTGGAGAGTTGAGGTGGAGAGGAACAAACAAGTGATAAGGCGATTCAGAGGAGCTAAGCAGGGAACAACATAAGCCCTGCTAAAGGCTACAGGGGGAGGTGAGGGGATCGAGCAGGGAGTGTTTGAAGACTCCCTATCCCCTAGGAGCCAGAGGAGGACTTTTTACTCAGCCCCGACTGGCCAAAGGCACCGGCCCAACACTCTGTTGTTTTGCTGAGGGACAGAAGGCCAAAGGCTAAAACAAAGCAAGTTGAGTCTCATACTGCAGTCCCTTAACTGTGGGATAGTGGGCAGCACAGGGGTCTGGGACCCAGGAGTGGAACTGACCCTGCCACAAAGGGTAATGGCTTTTCTTTAAACCGGATCTCTTGTCCCACAGTTCTGAGCCCTGTTTGCTGGTGGTCTTACCAGCCTCCTTTACTTTTTTGTTATTTCGAGGCTGTGGATCAGTGGGGACCAGGAGCGTTTAGTGCTCTGCTCCGCCTCTTGGTCTCACCCGCTGCTCGTACCCTCCTCCTCGAGGAGTTTATATCTGTGAGGGGTTGAATGAGGCTGTTATTCTGCCAAGTTATCACGAACTAGTAGTGTTTATTGTAAATCTCTCACCCTCTTAGAGCGGGGGCGAGCTTTTGGTAGTGAGGGCAGTGGCTGACCAGATGATCCTGCCCTAAGCAGTGCAGACACTGCTCATGTCTGTCTGCGGCTGCAATTGCTGTTCCATGTCCTGTATAACTTTTAAAACCTAGGTGTGAGGACATGACATAGTTATATGCATGTGCTGCTCGCATATACTAGTTATCGTTTACTAGTTATCCCGGTTTTTTTTTCCTCTGAGGTATTTGGGAGACTGGTTAGAGTGCGACCGATGCTGGCAGTAAAGAAGGAACTGAGGGAACAGTTGCTGGCGCGTGCCTGTCATTCTGAGGGATTGCGCAATAGCACAGCTCGCGCCAGCGGCCGGGAGACTGCTAGCAAAGATCTCCAGGCTGTGTGCACAGCGGCACTGACACACCTAACTGGAGCACCCATGGGGACCCTCGAAGAAGAACAAGTAAGAGCAGGCAAGACACCAGCACCAGCTAGAAGGGGGGTGCTCCAGGGCTGAACTGAGCTGATTCCCTGAGTGACCAGCAGGAAGCGCCAAGGTACTGAAGTACACCCATA
Source organism: Pelodiscus sinensis (assembly GCF_049634645.1). Lineage (NCBI taxonomy): Eukaryota > Metazoa > Chordata > Testudines > Trionychidae > Pelodiscus > Pelodiscus sinensis. Next base: position 109,277,289 of record NC_134714.1, on the reverse strand, counting down.
AAGATCAGGCATTTTCTTTCTTTAAATAACCATGAACATAATGTCTTACATTGTTTCAATAAGAACTGAAGAGAGACTATGTCCTAAATATTTTCAATTAGACTTTTTTTTCAGTTGGCAGAATTTAATGAAAATTATAAAATCCCAGAATTAAAATTGTACATGCTACACTAGTTCATCCTCTTGTTTTATATGCAAAATGGTCACACACTACTTTTTCCCCACAGGATCTCTGCCTCATTTACTATTCAGGTTGGAAAGTGGTCATTGATTGGGTAACTATTCAATTTGTTTTTTATCCTTATCCAAAGTATTGTTCCATGCTTTGTTTATTGCTCATTATACAAAACTTAGCACTAAAAAAAGCTTTATAATGGGATTTTCTTTGGTGCTAATCCTCAGAATATGTGAATACTTAAACATTAATTTATCTTCACAAAATTTCTCTAAGGTAAGGTATTATTACCTCTATTTCAAAGATAATTAACACAGAAATAAAAGTTAAAATGGTCAAACTGTTCACTGAATCCAGTTAGACATCAGACTCTAGATATCTCTACATATCCATTACATGAAAATACAACACATTTTAATAGACTTTATAAGGTCAGTGAATTGCTCCCACTGACATCAGCTACAGCTGTGAGCACTCATCAGTTTTGCATAACCAACCACAGGTGCCTCAAACTTGATACACATAAAATAAGGAATACATAAAATAAAACTTTCACCAGTGGCAACAATTAAGTGATTTTCCCAGAATTTCATAGGAACTCTGCATCAGAAGTAGAAATAAAATATAATTCTCTATAGTGGCATTCAACTGCTTAAATGATGAGATCATCCTTTCTCTATATTCAACCCACTGATCCATTCATTCTATGCCTTTCAGCTTCTTGAGCAAATAAGACTGACACCCTCCTTATTAGACCACCCTAGTTCAGCCCCAGGGAATGGTCCATCCTGTTTACTGAATAAGAAAAGGGAGTTACTCACCTCATGCAGTAACGACTGTTCCTCGAGGTGTGTGTCCGCATGGGTTCTCCACGTCAGGCATGGTGATGTCCTGGAGCCTCAGAACGGAGTCTTTTACTAGCAGTATCTGGAAGCCGCGCATGCGCAAGGGGAGCTCACACTGGGTATGTCTACACTACCACCCTAGTTCGAAGTTGCAAATGAAGCCCGGGATTTGAATTTCCCGGGCTTCATTTGCATGTTGCCGGGCGCCGCCATTTTTAAATGTCCGCTAGTACGGACTCCGTGCCGCGCGGCTACACGCGGCACGGACTAGGTAGTTCGGACTAGGCTTCCTATTCCGAACTACCGTTAATCCTACTTCACGAGGAGTAACGGTAGTTCGGAATAGGAAGCCTAGTCCGAACTACCTAGTCCGTGCCGCGTGTAGCCGCGCGGCACGGAGTCCACACTAGCGGACATTTAAAAATTGCAGCGCCCGGCAAGATGCAAATGAAGCCCGGGAAATTCAAATCCCGGGCTTCATTTGCAACTCCGGTTGCCTACATTACCACCCTAGTTCGAACTAGGGTGGTAGTGTAGACATACCCACTGTTCCTTGATTGTCACCTCGTGCGCATGGCTCGTCCTCCCCCCCCCCCCCTTCAGTTCCTCTTCTCCACTGGAGCAGCTTGTGACTCTGAGTAGAGGGGAGGAAAGGAAGGTGTGGAGCACCCACAGGGACACACATTTTGAAGAACAGTCGTTACTGCATGAGGTGAGTACTTCTTTGGGTGATGTCCCCGTCTGTGTGTGCTCCACATCAGGTGACTGGCAAGCAGTATCTGACAGGATGATGGGAATCTGAGTCACTGCTTAGAGGCTGTAGATAGCACCGCCATTACCAGTGCTGAATATGTAGCCAGTTGTGACATAATATCATATTGTCCAGCGAAGGTATTCTCTGAGGACCAGGTGGCTGCCCTGTAAATGTCTTTGAGTGGTACGTCGGTGAGGAAGGCCATGGAGGTGACAGCTGCACGGGCCGAGTGTGCCCGTGGTAGAGCTGGTAAGGGCTTGTTGCAGAGTGCATGACAACGCAGTATGCACAATGAGACCCACATGGAAATGCATTGTGTTGAAATAGGCGCACCTTTCAATTGTGGTGCAAGGGAAATGAACAAGTGAGAAGATTTGTGGAATGATCGCAGTCTGTCTATATAAAAGGACAAAGCTTGTTGTATGTCGAGTGTGTGAAGCATGGCCTCCTTGGGGGATGCGTCAGGCTTGGGAAAGAACGCTGGTAATATTATAGGTTCATTGATGTGGAAGGCAGTGCACACCATGGTAAAAAAGTTGGATGCAGGCGTAATATGACTCTGTCCTTAGAGAAGAATGTATAGGGCAGATCCATCATGAGAACCCTTATTTCGCTAACCGTCCTCACCGAGGTGATAGCTGTAAGGAATAGCACCTTCATTATCAGGAATTGCAATGGACAAGTGGCCAAAGGTTCAAAGGGAGGCCTCATGAGAGAGTCTAGGACAAGGTTCAGATCCCACATAGGGGGAGGCGCCCTGACAGAAGGGTAAAGATTTTGAAGGCCCTTCAGAAATTGTCTCATAGTGGAGTGTGCGAATACCGATGAGCCGCCCTCTATGCACTCATGAAGAGTTGATATCACTGCAAGGTGTACCCTCACAGAGGAATTAGATAGACCCCCGATTTTGAGATGATGTAGGTAGTCAAGAATTTGGTGAAGTGGTGCCACATGAGGAACTGTGTGGGTCAGGTGACACCAAGCCAAAAATCTTTTCCATTTTTGCAGGTAGGTAGCCCTGGTGGATGATCATCTGCTCTGTAGGATAATTTCCTTCACGCGATCTGAGCACAGAGATTCCATTCCCTGGAACCAGAGAGGAGCCATGTGTGTAGGTGAAGCGCGTGAGGCTGGGGGTGAAGCGATTTGCCCGTGTCAATAGGATGTCGCGCTGGAGTGGACGAGGATATGGCTAGGCTACAGACATTACATGTAGAAATGGGAACCAGGGCTGTCTTGCCCAAAATGGTGTTATTAATATCACCAGAGCCCCATCCATCCGGATCTTGTGCAGCACTCGAGCTATAAGCGGGATGGGTGGGAAGGCACAGTGTAATGGTTCATCCCAACGGATGAGGAAGGCATCGCCGAGAGATCGTGTGCCTAGACCAGCTCTCGAGCAATACTGGTGACACTTGGTATTGTCGGGAGTCGCGAAGAGGTCTATTGTTGGGACCCCTCATCGTTGAAAGACTGAGGTAAGTATGGCCAGATGTAATTCACATTCATGGTCGGTGTTGAAATTTCGACTCAGGGCATCTGCCTGTACATTGTTTACTCCGGATAAATATGAGGCCTTCAGGGTTATGCCATACTGAATGCATCAATTCCAGAGGCGGGATGGCTTTGGTGCATAGTGACGGGGAGCGAGCGCTCTCCTGTCTGATTATGTAAAACATGGTTGTCACGTAGTTGGTAAGTGCACTCTCTGGTCAGTAATGAGTGGAAGGAAATGGTTGCAGGCATTCCTCACAGCCCTGAGTTCCAGTAGGTTGATGTGCAGTGAGGATTCGTGTGCCCTGGACTGTGTGATGGAGTAAATGAGCACCCCATCCAACAAGGGAGGCATCTGGACTGTTCGGGCTGGTGAAAAGGAACTCCCATTAGAAGGTTGGAGGAAACTGTCCACCACGTGAGTGAGTCCCACACCCTGTTGGGGAGCACAATCTGTTTATATAAGGAATGGAGGCCTGGTCTGTAAACTGACGCTAGCCAGTACTGTACGGCTCGAAAATGAAGGCGAGTATGTTGTACGACATAGGTGGTAGCCGCCATGTGCCCCATTGCTTGTAAGCAGGTGAGGGCCATAGTGGTAGGGTAGTTCACAATGTGATAACGATATCGAACAATGCTGCAAATCGGTTTTGGGACCGGTAAGCCTTGGCCATCAAAGAATTGAGGCAGGCCCCAATGAACTCTATGCCTTCACTGGGGAGTAAGGTCGATATCTGTTTGTTTATTAAGAGGCCGAGGTGGCTGAAAGTCTGTCTGGTTTCGGTAATCATGTTGGCAGTTTCCAACTGCAAGCGGCCCTTTATGAGGCAATCGTCTAAATTCGGAAAGATGATGATGTCCTGTTGACAAAGATAGGCTGTGACCACAGCCAGGACCTTTGGAAATACTCTGGGAGCCGAAGAGAGCCCAAAGGGAAGTACACTATATTGGTAATGGTTGTGGCTGGCAGAAAATCGGAGATAGCGTCTGTGTGACTGGTGTATGGTGAATATGAAAGTACGCATCTTGAAGGTTGAGAACTGAAAAGCAGTCCCCTTTGTCCAAAACCAGTATAATCGCTGCAAGTGTTACCATTTGGAATAGTCGTTTTCGCAAATGCTTGTTTAAATTCTGTAGATCTAGTATGGGTCTCCATCCCCCTGTGTGCTTCTGCATCAGGAAGTATTTGGAGTAAAATCCCCTCCCTTGAAAGGCTCAGGGAACCTCCTCTATCACCCCTAAATGAAGAAGGCGGATGACTTCTTGTTGGAGGAGCATCTCGTGAGAAGGGTCCCTGACAGGGGAGGGGGGAAGCAACGTAAAGGGGATAGCATATCCTATACAGATAATCTCTAAGACCCATTGATCCGATGTTGTAGCATCCCACTGATGGTAAAAGGGACGAAGTCTGTTGATAAAAAGGTGGTACTGGTTGGTAAAGGAGGAAGTGGGAGGTTGGGAAGGCCCTCTACCACACCTTCAAACGTGCTGCATTGTTGCCTGGGAGCCTAAGGAGCTAATTGGAGGTGGACATGTCCTCTGAGGGCGCTATCTGGGGCGGTTGTAGTCATACTGCCTTTGCTGCATGCAGTTGTAGTAACTATCCCTTCTCTTGTTATATGGGGTATAGCATCTCCGATGATAGGGTGGAGTATACATTCCTAGTGTGTGGAGGATGGTTCGGGAGTCCTCGCTACTGTGTAGGACCTCCATCAGTCATTGACATTAAGAGCTTGAGTTTGTCAAAGGGAATGTCTTCTACCATGGACTGGAGCTCTTTGGGCATCCCAGCCAAGAGTCTCTCCTCATGACCACAACTGTTGCAGTTGCCCTGACCGTTGTGACAGCCACATCTATGGCGGAAAGGAGAGCTGTACGAGCGATCATGTGTCCTTCATGAATAAAGCCTCTGAGGATTGGTCTTTGGGAGTAAGGGAGATGTTGCATCAGTTCAGCCAGTTTAGAATAGTTGTCAAAATCATAGTTCCCCAACAAGACAGTGTAATTAGCTATTCGAAGCTGAAGGGGATTGCGATGCCAACCAACGGAGGATAGGGGGAATGAAACCAGAGAGGTTTCTCACTTCCCCTGAGGAGAAGCGGAGGAGAGTGAAGGACTCCGTCTGAAACTGAGGACAGGAGAAGAGAAACTGAAGGGAGGGGGCGAGCTGTGCATGCAAGGTGACAATCAAGGGACAGCGTGAGCTCCCCTCGCTCATGCGTGGCTCATAGACACTGCTAGCAAAAGACTCCGTTCTAAGGTTCCAGGATGTTGCCACACCTGACGTGGACCACGCATGGGGACATCACCTAAAGAACAGAAGTTCTGTGGAAAAATAGCATAAAATCATGTAACAAAGGACTATTATACAGCATATGCCAAAGGGGAGTGAATTAAGTTCTGACATTTCCTAACATTTGAGTGCCTGACTCTGAAATATTGACAGTCTAAATTTAATTTAGTTTATAATAGAGGCCTGTAGTGGGTTGGAGTGGCCACCCACTGACCCCGAAGGGTAAATGTCCCTCCCTGAGCCTTGGTAGGCAGTACCAGACCCTAATGACTCACCTGGGAGGAAGCCAGGGGGCAGGGCCAGGGATATAAAAGACCTTCCTACAAGACCAGTGGGTGGCCATGCCAGAAGCCTTCTCACCCCAGCCAGCCAGGGAGCCAGAAGCCTGCTCAGCCCAATCCCATGAGGAACCAGACCCGCAGGAAGCTGATGTCTGGCCCGGGTCACAGGGGCCGCTCCTGGAGGACTACCTGGGGGGTCTGCATATCTGGCCGGAGAACCTGCCCAGGAGCCAGGTATATCTCGAGGGGGGGGAGAAATGGAACCGGCCCAGGCATAGCCAACCTTAGTCTGGCAGAGGGTCAGTGAACTGCAGTATGGACCTCCGCTGGCCCAGCAACAAGAGGTCAATGTGTTTTGGATCCGGATCCCTGCTGACCCAGCAGCCAACTTCTTGGCTGCTGTTACAGCCCTGGGCTGAGATGCGGTGGTGTAGGGAGGGCCTGTGTCCCCCTTACCACCCACTAACTGGGTGGCAGTCTCCCCCTCTCTCTCTGCTACCACAGGCAAAGTGCCTGAATCCCTCCTGAACAAGGAGATATGCACGGGTAGATAGTCTACCTGCTGTGAATTGGTTTGCTCACTTGCTGCAGCCCCGCCCTGCACCAGGGCTGGGCTATAAACTGCCGCCCTGCCCTCAGTAAGGACTAGGCTGTAAACTGCTTAACGTCTGTGGCCTTCCCCAGCATAAGGCCTGGACTATAAACTGTTTGGGTGTGTCAAAAAAATGGCCTAAAAAAAAAATTACCCTGTGTCTAGACTGCTGCTGCGTTCTTACGACCATGGAAAACCTCGTTTTACAAGGAAGACCACCTTTTTCTAAAGTGCTCTTTTGAAAAAAGGTGCTATGTAATGCAAACTGTGGTTCTTCGAAAAACAGCATCCAGACTGCCTGGGTGCGAAAAAGCGGCTTGTTTTTTCGAAAGTACTGGTTGTAGTCTAGATACTCTTTTGAAAGAGGCTTGTATTCTAGAGGTAGCATTCCCCTGCATGAGACCTGGGCTGCAAACTGATAACTGCTTGATTACGGCAGCCCTGCTCTGTGCTAGGGATGGGCCATAGACTGGTAGTGCAGCAACCCCGTTGTAACCTGGGGCTCGGACTTAGACTGCATGTAGTGGATTGGAGTGGCCACTCACTGACCCCAAGAGGGATACCCCTCATTCCCCAGGGTGCGCCCCACCAGGCTACAAGGCCCAACTTAAATATATACCCAAATTAAAAAACATAGTAAAAGAACCAAAAAAGTGACACCGTGGCTTAAACAAGTAAGAGAAGCAGTGAAAGAGAAAAAGGCATTGTTTAAAAAGCAGAAGTTAAATCCTAGTGAGGATAATAGAAAAGAACACAAACTCTGTCAAATTAAATGTAAAAATATAATAAGAAAAGCCCAAAAGAAGTTTGAAGAACAGCTAGCCAAAAACTGAAAGTAATAACAAAATATTTTTAAGTGCATCAGAAGCAGGAAGCCTGCTAAACAACCAGTGGCACCTCTAGATGATCGAGATGCTAAAGGAGCACACAAGACGATAAGGTCATTGCGAAGAAACTAAATGAATTCCGTGCTTCAGTCTTTATGGCTGATGATGTTAGGAAAATTCACAAAACTGAGCCATTCTTTTTAGGTGACAAATCTGAGGAATTGTCCCAGAGAGAGCTGTCATTAAAGGAAGTTTTGGAACCAAACTGATGAGCTTAACAGTAACAAGTCACCAGGACCATATGGCATTCACCCAAGAGTTCTGAAAGAACTCAAATATGAAACTGTGGAACTATTAACTGTGGTTTCTAACCTATCTTTTAAATCAGCTTCTGTACCCAAGGACTGGAAGATAGCTAACGTGATGCCAATATTTAAAAAGGGCTCTAGAGGTGATCCTGGCAATTACAGACCGGTAAGTCTAATGTCAGTACTATGCAAATTACTTGAAACCATAATAAAGAACAAAATTGTCAGACACATAGATGAACATAATTTGTTGGGGGAAAAGTCAACATGGTTCTGGTAAAGGGAAATCATGCTTATTAATCTATTAGAGTTCTTTGAGAGGGTGTTGCGGGCTAGTTCCTTTGCCCCTCATCCATGGGGCACTGTTGAGCCCCTGGGCCTCGTGGCACCACACCCCACGTCTTCTGCAACCCCAGACTCCCTCTTTCCCATGGCAATGTGACCTAACGGCCAGAGTCTCTAGCACTACCCCTTCAACACGGCAGTCAGGCCCAGCAGCTGGAGTCTCTAGCAATACCCTTTCCACCAGTGCAGTGTGGCCTACCGGCCCGAGTCTTTAACAATGCCTTTTTCAACGGGGCAACGTGTCCTACTGGCCAAATTAGAAGTCAAGGTGCAGCATTCCCTTGGGGAATAAGGAGGTGGGGTAGGGGGACCTGGGCCCTCCCTCTCCACCCGGTCCCAGCCCAGGGCCCTGTCAATGGTGGACACGTCCTACCACTAGATCATCAGGGAGTCTGCCCGAAACATGCTAAACTTCTTAGGGATCCAGTTCCCTGCCTTGGACTACCTCCTACCCTGTCAGGATTGCTAGCATCTTCCCCACCTGTGTCCTCAGAGCCAGGCCCTTCTGTGTCCAGTCTCTGCTGGCTGGCTTCTACTGCTGCTCCTCCTCTGGTCTGGAAGCTTCTCTGGCTGTTCCCCACTGGCTGGCCTCCTGATCTGGTCTCCCAAGCGACTCACCTGCAGGAGCTCGGGCAGTACGCCCTTCCTCCTCAGAAACCAGCCCAGACTGAGGCTCCCTCCAGGCTTTTATACCTGGGCTGTAGTCTGAGCATGCCCAGCAGGGCTGCAGGGACAGGGCTTCTTCAGTCAGGTGAGCCTGATTAGGCTCAGCTTTCACAGTGCAAGACAGATACAGCATGTCACAGGGGGTAAACAAACGAGGACAAGGGGGATCCAACAGATATAGCATATTTAGATTTCCAGAAAGCCTTTGACAAGGTCCCACACCAAAGGCTTTTAAGTAAAGTAAGGTGTTATGGGATAAGAGGAAAGGTCCTCTCATGGACTGATAACTGGTTAAAAGACAGGAAACAATGGATAGGAGTAAATGGTTAATTTTCAGAAAGGAAAGAGGTAACTAGTGGTGTTCCCCAAGCATCTATATTGGGACCAATCCTATTCAACCTATTTATATATGATCTGGAGAAAGGGGTAAACAGTGAGGTGGCAAAATTTGCAGATGATATAAAACTGCTCAAGACAGTTAAGACCAAAGCAGACTGTGGAGAGCTTCAAATAGAACTCACCAAACTAAGTGATTGGGCAACAAAATGGCAAATGAAATTTAATGTTGAGAAATGTAAAGTAACGCACATTAGAAAAAAAAATCCCAACTATACATACAATTATGATGGGGACTAATTTAGCTACAACTACTCAAGAGAGAGATCTTGGAATCATTGTGGATAGTTCTCTGAAAACATCCGCTCAGTGTGCAGCAGCAATCAAAAAAGCAAATAATATCAGGAATCATTAGAAAAGGGATAGAGAATAAGACAGAGAACATCTTATTGGCTCTATATAAAACCATGGTACGCCCGCATCTTGAATACTGAGTACATATGTGGTCAGCTCATCTAAAAAAAGATATACTGGGATTGGAAAAAGTTCAATAAAGGGCAAAAAAATTACTGGGGGTTTGGAACGGGAATCCTGGGTTCCCAGTTTACCTTATAAAAGGTTACGGATTTTGGTTACCGATCATTCTATCCTCATTCACCATGTCTTCTGCCTCTTCCCCTTGTATCTCTTCAACTCTTCTCTGTCCTAAATCTGACAAGTAGTTACCAACTACCCTCCCTGTTCCCATCACCTTCCATAGCTTGTCTTTGCCTCCCCTATTCCTTACTCCTCTGCAATCCAGTGAGGCGGCTTCCTTCTTTGCCTTCATGCAGCCTGACATCAATATAAAGAGCCCCAGGAGCCCCAGAAAGGCAGTCTCTATGCTGTCGGTTTCTAGAGCTGCAGCAGCTTGGAGGAACACATGAAGGGAAAATTCTGCTCAGCCCATGCAGTCCTCGGATGGAGCACAAATATTACAGAAAGAAAGTTTGGGTAAGTCAGCTGCTAAACTCCATGAGGCCTTTACTGAGCACATGGCCAAAAGCGCACTCCTGAAGCCAGGTCAACTTTCCTGCTAAATTTCTTCTTCAAAACATAGAAGCACTTAACTGTATCAATAAAAGAGGTATATGAAGTTTTTAACATGATCAAAACAATCATGTTCTGAGAAGTGATAGACCCATTTTAGCTGAAATCTTAAATATATACATAAATAAATGGTCTGAGGGAGACATCCAACATGGAAAATTGCAGTCCAAGGCTGTGTCTAGACTACATGTCTCCGTCGATGGAGCCATGTAGATTAGGATTATAGGCAAAGGCAAATGAAGCCGCGATTTAAATGATCGCGGCTTCATTTACATTTACATGGCTGCCGCACTGAGCCGACAAACAGCTGATCAGCTGTTTGTCGGCTCAGCGTGCTAGTCTGGACGCTCCCATGCCAACATCAAAGCCCTTTGTCGGCAGCCCCGTTATTCCTCATGGGATGAGGTTTACCGGGGCTGCCGACAAAGGGCTTTGATGTCGGCATGGGAGCGTCCAGACTAGCGCGCTGAGCGGACAAACAGCTGATCAGCTGTTTGTCGGCTCAGCGCGGCAGCCATGTAAATGTAAATGAAGCCGCGATCATTTAAATCGCGGCTTCATTTGCCTTTGCCTATAATCCTAATCTACATGGCTCCGTCGACGGAGCCATGTAGTTTAGACGTACCCCAAATGATTGAAGTTTGACAACAGTTGTAAGCAACTGAAAACCAGATCTTATACAGCTTGGACCTTTCTGGTTCAGCACCCTCGGGATCTGACCATTCCCGAACTAGGGAGTTTGCTGGACATGGGGAGGTCAATGCTGGCCCCTCTGCTACCAGCCTCTAGGCCAGTGGTATCCAATCTTTTTACACAAAAGATCACATTTTGAATTTAAGTGGAATCCAAGATCTCTCTCAAACCCAAATAACCTTGCCCCGCCTCCTTTGTGCTGCTCTGCCCTGCCTCTCTCTGTGGCCCCGCCCCTCCTCACTCCATTCTCCTCCCTCCCAACAGGGGGGGGCAGCGGGTTGGGGTGCAGGCTCTGATCTTGGATTAAGAGATTTGGAATGTGAAGGGCTCTGAGCTGAGGTTGGGGCAGGCAGCTGGGGTGCTGGAAAGGGTTCTAGGTGTAGGCTCTGGGAAGGTGTTTGGATGCATGGGGGCTCAGGGCTAGGGTGGGTTTTGGGATACAAGATGGGGGTTCATGACTTTGGTAGAGGTTCAGGACGTGGACTCCAGCTCGGCACTGCTTAGCTCAGGTGGCTCCTGGGTGATGGTGCAGTGAGGCTAAGGCAGGCACGCCCCTGCCCTGGCCCAGAACCACTCCCAAAAACAACTAACAAACTTGCTTTACACCTAGTCCTGTTATGCCCCCTCTCTGCTCTGTGGAAATAAGATACAGGGTGGGAGAAGGGGGCACTTTGACATCAGCACCCATTCTCTCCCTTCCCTGCGCTGCACAGCAAACAGGAGGCTCCTGGGGGAACAAGCTCCAAGGCAAAGGGCCAGAGATGCGCAGCAGTGGGAGGAGGAGCAGTTGAAGTGCTGACACTTGATAGCCACGTGGCCAAACCAGGCAGGATCACCTGTCAGAGGCTCCAAGATCTACCAGTAGATTCCGATCTACTGGTTGGTAACCACTGCTCTAGGCTCTCCCCTATCCGTTGGGCTCCTCTCCTGGCCGCTGGCCCCATTACCGCTGACATGTCTCTCAGGGCCTAGCCCCTCTACCAGCCCAGATAGGCTCCCAGCCCCATTAGGCTGCTGGCCAAAATGCTGCTGGCCCTCCTGCCCTTGTAATCCCAGTCGCTGAAGCTCTTTTGTCCAGGAACATCTGAGAGTTCCAGTTTAGAGAGGTCCAATCTGTAAGAAACAGTGGTAGGTAATCTTAATTACATGTGCTGCTACCACCTCTGCATAAAATTATGAGCACACTTCGTAAATTTTATTTATTTTAAACTATCATCCCAATACTGTGTTTATTGGAAATAATTCCCTTTCAGAGGGAAATACCAAACTAAACATCTCAACAAGCCCAGGAAGTCACCTTGCATATGCACCAATGTCAGGGTATTGTCATTGTACTGACTCAGCAATACCTGCACTCACAAACTTCCAACTGCAGTCAAGAATTTGGAAGACAGAGTAATCACTACACTGCTAAAATACCAATAATTTAGACAACTATAAAACTCCAGTGGAAAAATTAAAATCTGCCAATCAACATGGAATCCTTTAATCGCAAAGTCCATTTTCATTAGATGAATGTTAACTTTTCCAATGCAGATAAAATAGACTGACCTGATAATGAGGTTTATACCATTGTTTCAAGTCCCAGTCCCAAAGAATCATCTGTGAAAGAGACAAAATAAATAATTAATTATATGCTAGCAGTCAAAAAGTGCATATTAATTAAATACATCTTGATCAATTCATGCTATTTACAATCATTCCCTCCAAATTTTGGTGGGTGGGAAAGGCTTATTTTCAGCTGATCATTTCACTGTCTCAACTGCTGACATTAAAACACAAGTTATGATATGGTATGAGAACCACATATAGGAATAACTATCAGAGTAAAAGATTTATATTTTAAGAACAATATGTTTTTATTGATAAAGTAACTACATGCTCTTTTATTAATTATGCTAGACTGGAAACAATAAAAAAAATCTTCCATCATACAGGTCACAAGCAGTAGGTGTTGATGTTGCTTTTTTATTTTTAATTATCTAGTTATAAAGGGACACAAAATGACACCTATGCTAAGCTCTAAGCACTCTTGGAAATAATTTATAAGCATAGTTAAACATGGATTACACAGTGGCACCATATACATTTACAGAGAAAGGAAACAAATTAGAAAAAATACTTTCCCTACAATTATCTCCTTAAGCAACAATTCACAAAGCCCACAAAAGAAAAATCTGGTGGTGAGCAAATATTGACTATTTCAGAGATCTGCCTCCAACACCCGGGCAATAATGGGGCCGGCAGAAGCCATGTAGCTCTGACTCCGCAGCAGCCAGAAACCTCCAGCCCCAGCGATTTAGTATGGGCCAGGAGGAGAGGGACCTCTAATGGTCTGGCAAATCCCCTCGTTCAGAACTGATCAGGTCCCAAGGGTGCCAGAACAGTCCAACCTGTACTGAATGTCAGCAAATTTTGCTTCATCTATACTTTTTGCCTCTTCTCAAACACTAACGAAAATATTCAATAGGGGTTATGAATATGCTCACTGATATTTCAGTAGTAAACATTATACTTGGTAGCATCTCTATAGGTAAGTTTCCTTATGACAGAAACATAAAAATAGCAGTGGTATCCATGTCTTCCACATGTGTGCATCATAGTAAACTGTCATTTAGCACTACATTTTGCTGAGGTATTCCAACACGTGAACATTCCATATGACAATGTCCTTATCCAAGTCAATTTGAATTTATATCTAGTATGACACAATTGACAATATTTTATTAAAATTCTACTGTGTTGTATCTACTATTTTCCCTTCATTGAGAAATAGTACAATTCTACCAAAAAAACCTGAAGAAATATTCTGTGTAATTAGCTACCCAAAATTACAATAGCTAAAGGGTCATGTATATGCATGTACAAAACAGACAGCTTTATATCTGACTTCCTTGTCCCTGCTTCCATTACCTAGGAGTATGACAGCTATACTTCTTATTCGTTAAATGAGAAACAAATAAATGATTTTTTTTAAAGGGAGTCTGAAAACAAAGTAGGGAGATGAGTCATGGGCTAGATCCTTAGCTGGTGTAAACTGTCATAGCTTCATTGATTTCAAAATAGCTGTGACACTTAACACCTGCTGAAAATCTGAACATAAGAACATAAGAACGGCCGTACTGGGTCAGACCAAAGGTCCATCTAGCCCAGTATCCTGTCTACCGACAGTGGCCAACACCAGGTACCCCAGAGAGGGTTGACCGAAGACAATGATCAAGCGATTTGTCTCCTGCCATCCCTCTCCAGCCTCTGACAAACAGAGGCCAAGGACACCATTTTATCCCCTGGCTAATAGCCTTTTATGGACCTAACCTCCATGAATTTATCCAGCTTCTCTTTAAACTCTATTATAGTCCTAGCCTTCACCGCCTCCTCTGGCAAGGAGTTCCACAGGTTGAAAACACGCTGTGTGAAGAAGAACTTCCTTTTATTAGTTTTCAACCTGCTACCCATTAATTTCATTTGGTGTCCTCTAGTTCTTCTATTATGGGAACTAATAAATAACTTTTCTTTATCAGCCCTCTCCACACCACTCATGATTTTATAGACCTCTATCATATCCCCCCTCAGTATCCTCTTTTCTAAACTGAAAAGTCCCAGTCTCTTTAGCCTCTCCTCATATGGGACCCGTTCCAAACCCCTAATCATTTTAGTTGCCCTTTTCTGAACCCTTTCCAAGGCCAAAATATCTTTTTTGAGGTGAGGAGACCACATCTGTACACAGTATTCAAGATGTGGGCGTACCATAGTTTTATACAGGGGCAGTAAGATGTTCTGGGTCTTATTTTCTATCCCTTTCCTTATAATTCCTAGCATCCTATTTGCCTTTTTGACCGCCGCTGCACACTGTGTGGAAGTTTTCAGAGAACTGTCCACGATAACTCCAAGATCTCTTTCCTGATTTGTCGTAGCCAAATTAGCCCCCATCATACTGTACGTATAGTTGGGGTTATTTTTCCCGATGTGCATTACTTTACACTTATCCACATTAAATTTCATTTGCCATTTTGTTGCCCAATCACTCAGTTTGGTGAGATCTTCTTGGAGTCCCTCACAGTCTGCTTCTGTCTTGACTATCCTAAACAGTTTGGTATCATCTGCAAACTTTACTACGTCACTGCTTACCCCTTTCTTCAGATCATTTATGAATAAGTTGAAAATGATTGGTCCCAGGACTGACCCTTGGGTGACACCACTAGTTACCCCCTCTCCAATCTGAAAATTTACCATTTATTCCTACTCTTTGTTTCCTGTCTTTTAGCCAGTTCTCAATCCAAGAAAGGACCTTCCCTCTTATCCCATGGCCATGTAATTTACACAAGAGCCTTTGGTGAGGGACCTTGTCAAAGGCTTTCTGAAAATCCAAGTATACTATATCTACTGGATCCCCCTTGTCCGCATGTTTGTTAACCCCTTCAAAGAACTCTAATAGATTAGTAAGACAGGATTTCCCTTTACAGAAACCATGTTGACTTTTGTCCAACAAATTATGTTCTTCTACATGATTCACAATTTTATTCTTTACTATTGTTTCGACTAATTTGCCCGGTACTGAAGTAAGACTTACCCGTCTGTAATTGCCAGGATCGCCTCTAGAGCCCTTTTTAAATATTGGTGTCACGTTGGCTACCTTCCAGTCATTAGGTACGGAAGCCGATTTAAAGGATAGGTTACAAACCACAGATGATAGCTCAGCAATTTGCCATTTAAGTTCTTTTAGAACCTTTGGATGAATGCCATCCGGTCCCAGAGATTTGTTAACATTAAGTTTTTCTATTTGTTCCAAAACCTCCTCTAATGACACTTCAATCCGGGACAGTTCCTCAGATTCATCACCCACAAAGGACGGTGCAGGTTCAGGAATCTCCCCAACATCCTCAGCCGTGAAGACTGAAGCAAAGAAATCATTTAGTTTCTCCGCAATGGCTTTATCGTCCTTGATTGCTCCTTTTATAGCTCGATCATCTAGGGGACCCACAGGCTTTTTAGCAGGCTTCCTGCTTCTAATGTACTTAAAAAACATTTTGTTATTTCTTTTTGAGTTTTTGGCTAGCTGTTCCTCAAAATCTTTTTTTGCTTTTCTTATTACATGTTTACACTTGATTTGACAGTGTTTATGTTCCTTTCTATTTATCTCACTAGGATTGGACTTCCACTTCTTAAAAGATACCTTTTTGTCCCTCACTGCTTCTTTTACATGGTGGTTAAGCCACGGTGACTCTTTTTTAGGTCTCTTGCTATGTTTTTTAATTTGGGGTATACATTTAAGTTGGGCCTCTGTTATGGTGTCTTTAAAAAGTTTCCATGCAGCTTTCAGGGATTTGGCTCTAGTCACTGTGCCTTTTAATTTCTGTTTAACAAACCTCCTCATTTTTGTGTAATTCCCCTTTTTGAAATTAAATGCCAGGGTGCTGGACTGCTGAGGTGTTCTTCCCACCACAGGAATGTTGAATGTTATTATATTATGGTCACTATTCCCAAGCGGTCTGGTAACGGTTATATCCTGGTCCTGATCCTGCACTCCACTCAGGACTAAATCAAGAATTGCCTCTCCCCTTGTGGGTTCCTGCACTAGCTGCTCCAAGAAGCAGTCATTTAAGCCACTGAGAAATTTTATCTCCGCTTCTCTTCCTGAGGTGACATGTATCCAGTCAATATGGGGGTAATTAAAATCCCCCATTATTATAGAGTTCTCTATTTTGGTAGCCTCTCTAATCTCCCTCAGCATTTCTATGTCAGTATCGCTGTCCTGGTCAGGTGGTCGGTAATATATCCCTACTGCTAATTTCTTATTATTGGAGCATGGAATTTCTATCCATAACGATTCTATGGAACATGTTGATTCACTTAATATTTTTATTTCGTTTGATTCTACATTATCTTTCACATACAGTGCCACTCCGCCACCCACCCGGCCTGCTCTATCCTTTCTATATATTTTATATCCCGGTATGATTGTGTCCCACAGATTTTCCTCATTCCACCAGGTTTCAGTGATGCTTATTATGTCTATCTCCTCATTTAATATGAGGTACTCTAGTTCACCCATCTTATTAGTCAGACTCCTAGCATTTGTGTACAAACACTTTAAAAATTTGCCACTGGTTATTTGTCTGCCCTTCCCTGATGCATTGGATTCCTTTGTATGCGGTTGTTTGTCAGCTCTGGCCCATGGTTTGCCCTCTCCCCTCTTCTCTTTCCGACTACAGCTTAGAGAATATCAACGGATTCTCCTCTAAGAGAAGTCGCTCTCCGATTTACGTGCATCTCCGCATCAATCGGCTTTCCCCCATCTCTTAGTTTAAAAACTGCTCTACGGCCTTATTAATGTTTAGTGCCAGCAGTCTGGTTCCACCCTGGTTTAGGTGGAGCCCATCCTTCCTGTATAGGCTCCCCCTCTCCCAAAAGTGTCCCCAGTTCCTAATAAATCTAAACCCCTCTTCCCTACACCATCGTCTCATCCACGCATTGAGACTCTGAAGCTCTGCCTGCCTATCTGGCCCTGCGCGTGGAACTGGAAGCATTTCCGAGAACGCCACCATAGAGGTCCTGGATTTCAGTCTCTTTCCTAGCAGCCTAAATTTGGCCTCCAGGACATCTCTCCTACCCTTCCCTATGTCATTGGTACCTACATGTACCACGACCACCGGCTCCTCCCCAGCACTACACATAATTCTATCAAGATGCCTCGAGAGATCCGCAACCTTCCCACCAGGCAGGCAAGTGACCATACGGTTCTCCCGGTCATCACAAACCCAACTATCTATGTTTCTAATGATCGAATCACCCACTACTAACACCTGCCTCTTCCTAGCTGGCATTCCCTCCCTATCAGAGGTATCCTCAGTGCAAGAGGATACCGCAACATCCTCTGGTAGGAGGGTCCCAACTACGGGATGGTTTCCCTCTGCTCCCATTAAATGCGCTGTTCCCTTGAGATTTTCATCCTCCTTAAGAACACTGGGGCTCTCAGACTGGAGGTGGGACAGTACTACAGTGTCCCGGAAAGTCTCATCAACATAGCTCTCTAGCTCCCTTAGCTCTTCCAGTTCAGCCACTCTGTCCTCCAAAGCCCGAACTCGGTCTCTGAGGGTCAGGAGCTCCTTGCAACGGGTGCACACATACGCCACCCACCCACAGGGCAGGTAATCATACATGTTACACTCGATGCAATAAACAGGATAGCCCCCACTCTGCTGCTGGGCTTCTGTCTCCATGTTTGTAATGAATAAGTTTAAGTACAAACTGGGATTCTTTTTAAACTTCTGGAGTATAGATTATTCTAAGAGTTAGGTTTTAAAGAAGGACACAAGTCACTCGTGCCCTCTAAACTCCCCCTCTCCAAACTCTCCTGTTACCTGTTCCTGGTTGCGCTCTCCCTGGTCGCTGAATTACAGGCTTATATAGCTCTGGTAGCCCCTCCCCCTGACTGAGGCTCAGCCAATTAACAGAGGCTTCTAGATTTCAAACCTTTTAGAAGCTCCTTCAAACAAACAAACCAACCAAACAAAGAAACCAAACAGACAAACACAAGCACAGCACACTGCAAATAACTCCCCCACACACAAACACACCTGCCACTATGTTTTATATATTCTGTACTGAAAGGAACATGTCTCCACTATACTTGGGCACCAGGCTCTAACAAAATATGACATTTTTGACATATTGCCACACCCAGTCCATAAAGTGCTTCTGAAAAATTAAGACAGATTATTAAGACAGATTATTTGTACGTCATTGTAAAATGCTTGAGTCTTTTATTTTCCTGTATGTGCTATTTCCTTACAGCAGAGATTCTCAAACTTTGTGATACCACAACCCCCTAAAATGCTAAAGGAATTTGTGTGATCCGCCCCGCCCCACCCTCACTGCCCTGGGTCGCTTCCTCCCCCCTTCTCACCAGACTCCTTGCCCTCCTGGGGTTCATTCAAGGCATTTGCATCCCTTAAAGCCCTCCCCCCTGAAAGCTCCTTCCTCCGATCTCTTTCTCCTCTATGCCTCTTTTCCACTCCGCGTCCCTTAGGTTCCATCTCTCTCTCCTCTCCTCCGTCCTCCACTCCTCTCCCGTGTCTTCTCTGACCCCTCCTCTGACCCCCCATGTGCCCTTATTTACCTTCGAGTCCTCTGCCCCAACCCAATCCCCTAGCCCGCTGCATGAGGGACCCCACCCTCTCCCAGCTGGGGAAGTGTTCAGTCGCCCAGCAACCATGCGTCTGCTCCTGCGCCAGCCTCACTTTCCTGCTGCCTTGTCTCCTGCTGCAGCTGAGCCGCACTCTTGGAGTCCCGCAGCCCTGGCCATGCTGCGCGACTTGCCAGCGGCTGCCTTCCGCTGCCCTGCCGCTCTTCGTAGCCCAGGAGAGAGGGGTCACAAGTGAAAAACTGAATCCAGATGCAACCCCCCCCCCCAAGTTGCTCACGACCCCCTTGGGGGTCGTGACCCACGGTTTGAGAAAGGCTGCCTTATAGTACAAAATATTAATATTCCCTGCTCTTTAACCTATCATACTTCTCATTAACATGATATTATTCTTCCCAGAAGTAGTCTAATTCTGTTTCAAAACCATCCAATAATTTTTTTTCTGTACATATTTTAGTCAGGGCTTAGATTAACAGCACTAACTCAATAAGCCAAAATAAATGCTAAACTTAAAAAACTAAAATGCCTTTGTGGAAAACATGATATTTTCTTGTTCAAAGTTTTGTTAGAAGTTACTATCTGAATATGATTGCAAGCCTCTATGTCAAAGAGCTTTACAAAGCCACAAAAACCACATTGATACGTCAGCAATACAACCGGAAGATGCTATCAGATACAAATACGTCAATCCATTGTTCGTTCTTCAGACCAAAAATAAAAACTACATACAGAAAATGAAATTTACAGAATGATTGTTACATTTTAGTGATGTTCAAACCTTGTGGATCCAGTAATACCACTGTAACTTGGAAGTTATGGCTATATTTCTAATTGTGGCTTTTTTCAGAAATGTAAGCTATGCAAATGAATGTATCTACAATTTATAGAAAATAATAATCCACTGCTTTTCCCCCATTTTAAATCCAAAAATAGGATGTTGCTATAACTACCATGGTTGTTCAGAAACCTGCAGTCCTGGAATTACTCCATTCCTTTCTGTCAGTGAAAGGTCTGAGTTATTTTTTTGACTACTCCTGTAATTGGAGGGCTCTCTCATAAAGAGTGCACTAGGTTCAAAGCTGCCCCCTTCCTTCTGTTCAGCATGTATCAGCAAATGCAAGGAAGGGCAATAAAATGACACAGGCTGATGTGTATTCAGTATGTTGAGAATAACCAGTGTTGTCTCCCTGACATCTGACCCAATCAATGCAGTGGAAGAGATGATTCAATGCCTATTTCTTTTTTCCAATGCCTGGCTTCTTTTTGCTAGTGTGATCACTGTGAAGTTTTGCCTCCTTAGTAAATTGTTTAGATGATATGAGTCTAAAATGGGCCCCCATCCCTCTATTGTTTGGGAAGCTATAAAGTAGCAGTAATAGAATCCCTTTCCTCTGTATGTAGTTGGGTTGGTACTTGTTCTATGGTCCTAGGCGGATGAGACTGTGTACCTTCTGTTGCAAGGGCATCTTGTGGGAAGGATCCCTGAAGAGGGACTGGAAGGGAGGGGCAAGACAGGAAGAGAATGGAGATCAAATGTCCATAGTTGGTTAGACTAATCAGTGACCTGTGATATAGTTGGCCTGTGATATAGTTGGCCATGAAGTTTTGTTGAATTGCCTGAAAACGCTCCAAAGAGTGGACAGAATTGCACTTTCTTTTTAAACTATGGTTGGAATGGCAAATTAAATGGTCTCTCTTTCACTGAAAAAGCATCTTCTGTGAAATCCATTTTTGTAATTTCCAGGGCAGGATTACCATAATTCCTCTAGTTGAGTTGAGCTGGTGCCTCTCTTCTTCAGTACTGCTGTAGAAGGGGAGAGAAAATTATGCACTCCTACAACTACAGGAGAGGCATTTGCGATGGCAAGGCCTTAAATCTAAATTTATTTCTTATTGTTTTCAGAGGGGTAGCCGTTATAATCTGTAGTTGCAAAAACAATGCGGAGTCCTGTAGTACCATAAAGACTAACGCTTATTTGGGCATAAACTTTTTGTAAGTAAAGCCCACCCATCTGATGAAGCGGGTTTTACCCACGAAAGCTTATTCCCAAATAAATCTGGGTATGTCTACACTACAAAGTTAATTCGAACTAACAGACGTTAGTTCAAATTAACTTTAATAGGCGCTACACATACAAACCGCTAATTCGAATTTAATTCGAACTAGCGGAGCGCTTAATTCGAACTAGGTAAACCTCTTTCTACGAGGACTAACGCCTAGTTCGAATTAAGTAGTTCGAATTAAGGGCTGTGTAGCCACTTAATTCAAACCAGTGGGAGGCTAGCCCTCCCCAGCTTGCCCTGGTGCCACTCTGGCCAACACCAGGGAACTCGTCTGCCACCCTCCCGGCCCCGGAGTTCTTAAAGGGGCACGGGCTGGCTACGGTGCCCGTGCCAGGTGCAAGCCTGCCAGCTCCCAGCCAGCAGACCCTGAAACTGGCATGGCACGAAGCAGCCACCTGCTGCCAGCCAGCCCTCCGCCTCTTCCCGGGACCAGGCTGGCAGCTCCCAGGAGCCTGCCCGGGGCCGCAAGAGGTGGGCGCACCCCTGGTCTAGTGCGGAGATTGTGGACCTCATCCACAACCTCCGCACTAGGCACAGGAAAGTGGCCGTCTAGGGCAGGATAGCTGCACCCTGGCCACCCAGGAGCAGGTTTGCATGAAAATCAAGGTGGTCCAGTGAGACCCCCGACCCTGAGCCTTGAGCTTCGAACATAAAAACATAAGAATGGCTGTACTGGGTCAGACCAAAGGTCCATCTAGCCCAGTAGCCCACACTAGGTACCCTGGAGGGGCTAGACCGAAGACAATGACCAAGTCATTTGTCTCATGCCATCCATCTCCAGCCTTCCACAAACAGAGGCCAGGGACACCATTTCTACCCCCTGGCTAATAGCACTCGATGGACCCAACCTCCATGACTTGATCTAACTTCTCTTTAAACTCTGTTATAGCCTTCACAGCCTCATGCAGCAAGGAGTTCCACAGGTTGACTATTTGCTTTGTGAAGAAGAACTGTCTGTTATTAGTTTGAAGCCTGCTATCCATTCATTTCATTTGGTGTCCTTTAGTCCTTCTATTATGGGAACTAATGAAGACCTTTTCTTTATGCACCCTCTCCACACCACTCATGCTTTTATAGACCTCTATCATATCCCCCCCCTGTCTCCTCTTTTCTAAGCTGAAAAGTCCCCGTCTCTTTAGCCTCTCTTCATATGGGACTTGTTCCAAACCCCTGATCATTTTAGTTGCCCTCCCCTCTCCCACCCTCTCCCACCTCCTTTTCCCAGTCTCCCCGAGTTTTGTTCAATAAAGAGAGTTTCTATTTTTGAACACACATGTCCTTTATTTTGTACATCAGAAAGGGGGGCTAGGGAGGGGTAAGTGGAAGGAGGTGAGGGAGGAATGGGGTACGAGCCCCCAATGGGGAGGACTGGGGTGGCTCTGCAGGCTCCTCGGGATGGAAGCTCTCCTGCAGCCCCCCGATTGATCCCCCCCCCCCCCGGATGGCAGCCTGCGGCAAGTGCAGCCGGGCTGATGGCCGAGTCCTGTGATGTGCCGAGTGTGGGCATTCAGGGCACTCCAAGCCAGGACTGCTTTGCTGTCCATCATCAAGTTAGACAAGGGAGCGGAGAACCCCTGAGAACTGTCTGTCCAGGGTTGGGGTCGGGTCCCTTTAAGCACAGCCCTCGGCTAGCCTGAGACAGCAGCTCCACGCTCTAAGTCCTAATCTGATGCCCTGCCGGCACTGCTTCCGGCCAGCCTTAACCTCGGTTCAGGGTCCACTCAATGTGGACATGCTAGCTCGAATTAGCCAAACACTAATTCGAACTAGTTTTTTAGTCTTGATGCGTTAGTTCGAATTAGCTTAGTTCGAATTAACTAATTCGAATTAAGTTAGTTCGAATTAGTGCTGTAGTGTAGACATACCCTTTGTTAGTCTTTAAGATGCCATGGGACTCATCTTATTTCCTATGCTGATCTGATAAAGACAAGGTTAGTTGGCCTCCAGAGCACAGTATGAAATCAATGGGTTGACTTAGATGCACATTTTCATTTGTATTGTTATCTGAATGAACACATTATTTAAGTAAACATATTCCACAGCCCAGGTTCCAAAGCAGAAAACATTGTGCTGAAATTTTACTGTTAGATATAAATTTGAGCTCCTCAGCTGATTTCAATTGTCACAGTATCAAACCTAAAACAGTGACTTTCTGAACAGATCAGGTCCTCAAAACTTTATGGCTCCAAAAACCAACAACTCTAATCACACATTAAAAATTAACCAGAAAGTGCTAATTAGAGAAACAAATGCAACATTTTCCTCAGGAGAAGCAGCATTAACATATAATCTGTCACAATTTACCCTAGCTGAATAATCTTCCAGGCTAACTTCATATAGCATTGCAATAACCAAAAGAAATGCTATGGTGAGATCATGTGAAAGAGAAAGTTACAATCTTCTTGGCCAGCGAGTAATGAAAAATACAGGTTACTCACTCTACATTTTTTTCTGTACGTCCTATTTCTATTTAATTCAATTCTATGACAAATATGACTATTATATAAATCTCCTCTCAATAAGATCCTTACTTGATGATTTTTCAAAATGAGAGATGCTGGGAAGGGAGGTGTTATTTCATATTTTCCAAAGCTTCTAACAGTCCACAAGGTGGCACTCAAATCTAGAACTGCAAAAAAATTGTTTGCTGGCGCCAGTAACTTGCACTTGCAATGTCTTCACTTCTTTTTCAGAGAAAAAGCAGAGTACTACAGATTATACCTTTTAAAAGAAATATTAAGCTAGAACTACACCAATTACACAGCAGGATCAATCTGAGGTTTAAGGGAAAAAGTGAGTGGGTAGTTTTAAATATGATTGACAAGATTGGCTCACTGAAGCACCTGCTCAGCTTACCACCCATTTTAGCCCTTAAAAGTGTGATTATTGTACAAGAGGCTGTAAAGAAGGCATCTTGGGAGACCCATATTTTTTTCTCAATAATTCCCAATCCAGGCCAAATCCGCTTAGTTTATGTACAAGATATACAATCTCAGTCTGGAAGATGAAAGGCAAATATTGATGACAGGGGAACCAGCAGGAACAACAATTCTGTAATCGTAGCTTTAGTAACAATTTTGCTGAAAATATCCATAGTAAAATTTAGTGCACTCTCCTAGAATTGCAATTGGAAAAGTAAAATTTTAGTCTGTAAAGTTATCAGATAGGCCTCAAAATAAATTAATATCCATGAAATGTGTTGCTAAAGCCACCCTTTGCAGTATAACTGTACCCCAGAACTTAAGTTTTCACTTCTTTTAAAAATTCTTTTTCAAACTGTTACAGTGAAGGAAAAAATTAAAAATGTGAAGCATGCATAGATCAGTACATTTTTGTCCATATTATTTGCAGATAGCATGTGGTCCCTTCTACCTGAGATAATAGCATCAGTTTAACCTAAGGAGTAAATTTAAATTGATATAATCAAAACAATGCAAATCACCATGTGAACACTCTTAGTTCATTATGCCGCTGAAGGTTTCTTTGCAGAGATGCTCTGTTCCTCCCCCCATTGAAGGGAAATTTCCCATGCATTCTGCCATTATTCACACAGGGACCAAACCAGCAAACAAGCAAGCAACATGGGTCCAGGTTGGAAGCTGCTTAGATACTCCCTTTCTTCCCTGCTTACTCTCAGGAGAGAAATAGCTGGCACAATATTCAAAAAGGTAGGAAATTTTAAAATATTGTCATTAAACCACTGCACCACAATCCTTTCATATTGATTTTCTCCCAATATACTCCCATCCAACCCTAGAGGGAACTTTCCATGCCTGACGTGTTTGTCATCATGTGGGCTTGTCCAGGTAAAACGTGAAAGTGATTGGTATGTTAGTTGAGGTGTACTTTACTGTCCTGTTTCAATGCTGTGCATGTCCTTAACAAAGATACCTCTGTGTGTTGTTGTTTGTGCTTCTGCAGATATGACCTCGACAGGCACTTCATGAAGAGCACCTCCATGGGCTAAGGAAGTGTGAAAGACAAAGCAAGGAAAACACGTTCCTGGTGGTGATGCAATCCTCAAATGCGAAAAACAGAGAACTCAGGCAAAAAGAGGAAAAGAGAGAGTTGGACAAGAGCAGAAAATGAGACCCACTCTAGAGCCGCAGCAGAGATGATAATTAAGATGATGCAGAATCAGACATAATGCTACAGACTAAGCAGATGCCCTTGCCTTCAATATATTTAGAACTCTCTCCCATGCCCTCCCAAATTCCAACTGAAAATTCCTTTCCACTGTCTGTCATTTCTCACTACCATCCCTTGGTACATTCTTTCCCCTCAAACTATTGTGAGCATGGTATGAAGTGTTTTTGTGCAATAAACACAATTTTTAATGAGAATTCTTTATTTGTTGCCGGCATATGTTATAATTTGTTAGGAAAAATGAACAAGTAGTGAAATCATTTGCTTACACTGAATCCCAGGCCACAAAAATCATAAGTACTGCGTTGCAAACATTGTTTTCATTAAGAGTTTAAGTCCATAGCATAGCAGTATTCATTACTAGTTCTCATCTTCAAAGTGTTGCCTCAAAAGGTCTCTGATTTGACTAGCTTCCCTAATAGCCATGGTATCTGGCTGCTCAAAAGCAGCTACCAGGCCTTTTGCTTCAGCAGTCCACACCAATCACACTTTACATCCTTGCATTCAGAAATATTGTGCAAAATGCAGCATGAGACTATGACCATGATCCTCATATAGGTCTAATTTCCCACAAAGGCATCACCAGCATGCCTTTAATCTGCCGAACCCCATTCCACGACCATCCTGCACCTACTGAGGCTACTGTTGAACCACTTTTTACTGCCATCTAGGTTTCCCATGATAGGATTCATTATCCCTTTCTTCCCTACATAACCTCAGAGGAGAAATATTTGGCACAAGATTCACAAAAGGGTAGGAAAATTTAAAATATTGTCACTAAACCACTGCATCACCACCATTATGAGTATGCTGGGTCTTCCAAGATCACTACTGGCATTTCAACATCCCCTGCTGTAATTTTTCTGGTCCGAACAGAAAGCCCCTGCTTGCAGCTATCTGCACAGGCAGTGTTCCTTAACACATGAGAACCATGCACCTTTCCTGACCACCGTGCACAGCTGTCAGTGAGATAGCCATGGTGATACACAATTCCCTCCTATTGATACTCAGTTGCTTACTCTTTCCTATTGATGTACTCAGTTGCA
The DNA here is from genome assembly GCF_049634645.1 of Pelodiscus sinensis. NCBI lineage: Eukaryota > Metazoa > Chordata > Testudines > Trionychidae > Pelodiscus > Pelodiscus sinensis. The sequence goes on along the minus strand of NC_134714.1, from coordinate 109,251,192 downwards.
AGCCAGGTGGATGTCAAAACTGATATATGCAGGTCATCAATCACCCTTCCGCAGTTAGAGAAAATGATTGCTACCAAGTCATGCATTATTTCATATACATTACCAAGAATCAGAGTCCTTTGCAACAAGATACAATTAATGGCTCTTCACACTGCAACCCCAATAATCGACTTCCAGATTCCAAACTGATTTACCATCGACCAGCAGCTGTCTGGAGTCACCAACTTCCACACTAAACAACAAGAAGTCCTGTGACACCACCTTCCACACTGTGATTGCCACATGCTTCTTCACCAAGAGGGCAGTTTTCATTTGGGTGTCACTGCATCACAGGGCTGGCACAAACTCTGCATATGGTCCCAGGAAAGTGGCTTTCCTCATCCAAAAGTTCTGCAGCCACTGCTTGTCATCCCAGACCTACACACCTATGTGATCCCACCATTCAGTGCTTGTTTCACATGCCCAAAAGCAACAGCTCATCATGTGCAACTGTTCCATGAATGTCAAAAGCAATTTTTATGTTGATCCTATTGCTGTCGACAGCACACCAGGCAACTATGACTCCCTTTTGACTTCCGAACTTCAGGATTAACTGCACTGCCATTTTCAATTTGCTATTGACAGCTAGCAGAGCATGGGAAAGCAACCTATCCATGGTGGGGTGAGCAGAAAACAAGGGATGCTGAAATACGCCGCAAGTCATAGAAGCACATGGAATGCTGAGACAGAAAGCAATGCATCATGGAACACTGGGCCCAAACCCATGATGCACTGTATTCCTACAAATAGTGGCAAGCTTGCTTGGTCCCTCCACTGTACGAGTGGCATTAGTGCTGAAGAGAACAATTTCTGGTACTGAGGCCCCCACCAGATCCTCATGGGAAGTCAAGGGGTGCAGTGCTGAGAACACCAATGATGTCATCATAGGTACATGCCGATGCCAGTACGGAGGTGTTGTTCGTGCATACCAGTATAAGTACCGCCAGTGTCTCGGTGTGTATCGATGGTACAGTTTTAGAAGGGGTCTATACCGAAGGGTCTGAGCAACCTGCAGTAACGGACTGTTGTGCAGATTTTGGTACCAACAGTAAAGGAACAGTCTTTTTAACCTTGGCCGACGTGACTGCAGGGTGTGCTTCTTTAGCAGGCACAGCCCCTCAGGATTTGTCCGTGCTGGACCTGCCTGGAACTTGTTGATCCCAGAAGCCAGTGACTTAAGCTTGTGTTCTAGGAACATATTTTTTGTTGGTCTGTCAGAGGTTCGAGATATAGTATGCTACCTTTTCTCGTCTTTGCTGGGAGATCTTGAGAGGGCACCAATGCCCCTGGTCTGAAGCCACTGTGGGAGATCTTTGTGGTGAAGCGGTCTAGGACTCTGGGTCAGACAATGGTCTAACTGACTTCTCCATCATGAGCAGCTTGAGCTGCAAATCTCAAGCCTTAAGAGATTGAGAGGTTTTTTTACAATGGTGACACTTTTGAAGGAATTTGCCCCAATCCCACACACAGAGACAACGCTTACAGGATCTATATAAAGTATTCTTAAAACTGAAATATCCACCCGGAAAAGTGAAAAAACAAATTGACAGAGCCAGATGAGTACCCAGACATCCGTTACTACAAGATAGGCCCAACAAAGAAAATAACAGGATACCACTTGTCATTACCTACAGTCCACAACTTAAACCCCTCCAATCCATTATCACCAATCGACAACCTATCCTAGAAAATGACCCCCTTACTCTCACAAGCCTTGGGGGACAGATCAATCCTCATCTACAAACAACCCGATAACCTCAAACAAATTCTTTCCAATAACCATGCAGCACATCTCCATCATACTGATCCAGGAACCCACCCATGCAATTAACTGCGATGCCAGCTCCATCCACACATCTATACAGGCGATATCATCACAGGACCTAATCATGTAAACCACCACATCAAAGGCTCATATAACTGCATATCCACTAATGAGAGCTATGCCATCAAATGCCCCTCTGCCATGTATATTGGTCAAACTGAACAGTCTCTACAAGAAAAAATTAATGGACACAAATCAGATATCCAAAAAGGAAAAACACACAGAAACCTGTTGGGGAACATTGTAACTTTCCTGGACACTCATTAATGGATCTCAAAGTAACCATATTATTTCAAACCAATTTCAAAAGCCAACTCAACAGAGAAGCTACAGAACTTAATTTCATTTACAAGGTTGATTACAACAGAAGTCTCAACAAAAATGTTGGTTGGATGGCCTATTGCATTCCACATGCTAATGACATAAAAAACCAAACAAACGGTACTTAGATTGGGTACTAAGTGCTCTTATCAGCTTCATTCAGCATGGATACTAATTGACAATCTCTTTCCCCCTTTTTTTTCTTCTTTTTCCTTCTCTCCCTCCCCATCCCCTCACTGTGCTATGTATTTGAAAACTGGACCCCTTAAACACGGTTCATCTGAAGAAGTGGATTGTGCCCACAAAAATTCATGATGCCATTTATATTTTTTATTAGTTTCTAAGGTGCTGCAAGACTATTTCTTGTTATTTAAGTTTTTCCAGTTACAGAGTAACACAGCTGCCCCTCTGAAACTTTTGGAGGGAGTGATCCTTCTGCAAGCACCAAATACATTGTGCATGTCCACCTAAAACAAGGATCAGGCATCTTTTAAAACCAGGGCACCCTGCCATGATGATAGCTATAAACTAAAGGGAAGAGTTAAAGCAGGAAAGAAAGGGTAGACTTTTTTTTTTATATATAGAAAAAAGGGTAATAGAGGAAGGGGCAACTGACTAACTCCAAAGGAAATGCTATTTAAACCAAACTAGGACAAACGAAATCTTATTTGAACAAACAACAGGAGAGTGCTGCTTGAATCAAAGCCTGAAGTGGTTGAGAAGGAACTGAGGGACAACTGACAACATGCACACATTGGCATGCTTGCTATGCAGCAAGATGGCACCACGCATGCATGTCAGCACCCGGGGAACTGATGCTAAAAGTATCTGACTATAAGCGCAGGAGTGCCAAAACACTTACAGTGGAGCACCAACAGAGACACTTCTTGAAGAAGAATCAAGCTAAATTTAGGTGTAATATCTATTCAATGTTTTAAGAATGACAAAAATTTCAAGAAAAAGACAAAAGAATTAGTCTTTTTTCCCCCCAATTCGGAGCTTTGAGGACTCCCAAATTATGCAAATAAAGCAGGATGCCTATAGCCAGTTAAATATATTTAACCTCAAAATGTATTAGGGGTGTGAAGCAATACAAAGCAGTATTACTTTGATACTAAATTAAAATTTAAGAGGTGTGGAGTAGAGAGATTCAACAGCCCTAGCTTAAAATAAATGTGCAATTCATATATGGTAAAACACACATACAAAAAATTAAAATAGGCAATTAATAAAATGTGAGTTTCAAAAATAATATTTTTTCAGAGTTAAGAAATTCACCTGTAATTGAGAAACTTGACTCATAACACTTTTCAGTGCCAAGATTATTTGCTTTTGTTTTGATTTTTTAAGGAAATGATACCTACAAAAATTCTAAAACAGACATAATCCAATACAATTCTATAATCCAAAAAAGTTTGTCTATTCAATATCACTTTTTCTGAGTCTTTACTTCAGTTGGAGTCTTTTACTGGATAAATGAAAATGATTCCTAGTTTCTAGCAGCATGTATTTGACACTGTTAGGCATTAACTCAGTAAATAAGTATTTCCATAGCAACCCAGCGTAGAATTAACTAAACAATGATACTAACACCATAGCAACTAGATTCAGAAATCAACTCTGCAGAAATCCTCTTATTCAAAAGAAAAATTCTACTATCAGATAAATTAATGCTTTAAGTTTTTCTGAAATCATAAAAATTCTGCTTTAATAATAGCAGTGTATATTGTAATTGCAACAATATTTTCAATAAAATTGATGCTAACTTTTATTTATTGCTTTTATTTTTACACAAGATTTACTCAATTACTATGGTTGTCAATCCCTTCTATAATTGAATGATACAAGGACAAACCACTACAAGAACATCCTGGAGGGTTTTTTGTTTTTTTTTTAATATTTACCATCTATCTAAGGGAAATGTCATTTTGTCTTTTTAGAATGTACAGATTTTGGACAGAATGTAGTGCTCATGAATTATCAAAAGTTATATTTAGTTAGACTTGAAGAATACATCTTGACAAAGAATCCTTTTTCAAAGTGAAAGGCACAGATTTCAATCCTACCTTAGTCTAAATCATGTGGACTAAGGTAACAGTCAGTAAGTATTTTAAGGAAATACAAGGATACCAAAGGAAGTGTTTCAAACAAGATACTAGGTTATGACATTTAGAACCAAGATCTTTTGTGTTGCCACTTTATGCAGTTCCTGTGGTTTAATTGGAGCTCTATGAAAGAAATGAAAGAAACATTTTACATGAGAATGTGAAATGATCATTCTTGTTTTATTCTCCTATATAATATGGAAGATAGCATATCAGTGCTTATTCTCAATTCCCATAAAAATCCAGAATTTGCTGAATTGTAGCCATTTTGGCTTTGATTTATTTGATACTTCAAGTAGAAGATTTATGCTAATTACTGCGATAATCTGAATGTGTGGACCCATCCCAGAAGGAAGAAAAGTTGCTTCTATATTGATCTTTATTTGCTAAGTGCAAGCCACTAAATGAAAATATCCGGGTCTGAACCTTTTATATTTTCATAGTCCAACAGATCTCCTAGTATAGGAAGAAGACAAGGCTACATGGGCATAGTAGTTATGTCCATGAACCAGAGTCTACAATTACAGCATGAAACACTGAGGGTATGTCTACACTACAGCGCTAATTCAAACTTAGTTCAAATTAGTTAATTCGAACTAAGCTCATTCGAATTAGCGCAGCTAGACTTAAAAACTAGTTTGAATTAGCATTTTGCTAATTCGAACTAGCATATACACACTGAGTAGACCCTGAAAAGAGGTTAAGGATGGCTGGAAGCAGTACCAGCAGGGCATCAGATGAGGACTTAGAGCGTGGAGCTGCTGTCTCAGGCTAGCCAAGGGCTGTGCTTAAAGGGACCCAACCCCCACCCCGGACAGACAGTTCTCAGGGGTTCCCCGCTTGCAAAGCAGTCCTGGCTTGGAGTGCCCTGAGTGCCCACACTAAGCACATCACAGCACTCGGCCATCAGCCTGGCTGCACTTGCCGTAGGCTGCCATCCGGGGGGGGGGTCAATTGGGGGGCTGCAGGAGAGCTTCCACCCCGAGGAACCCCAGTCCTCCCCATTGGGGGCTCGTACCCCATTCCTCCATCACCTCCTTCCACTTACCCCTCCCTAGCCCCCCTTCCTGATGTACAAAATAAAGGACACGTGTTCAAAAATAGAAACTCTCTTTATTCCACAAAACTCGGGGAGACTGGGAAAAGAAGCTGGGAGAGGGGAAGAGAGAGGGTGGGAGAGGGGAGGGGGAAAACTGGGAGGAGGGAGCTGGAAGGGGGAAGCAAGGGAAAGGAGGGGGTGGGGAAACTCAGGGATCAGGGGTGGGGGTCTCGCCGGGCCAACCACCTCCCAGCACGGCGAGGGAGGGGGCCTCGGCGTCCCCGGGGGGATGGGGTGGAGGGTGCGGAGGGGGGTGTGGACATTGAGGAAGAGGGTGTGGGGGTTGAGGAGCAAGAGGTGGGAGGGGGGCAGGAGTGGGAGGAAGGACAGCAGTTGGGGGGGCAGCAGGCGCAGGACTAGCACGGGGCATCATGCTCTGCAGCAGGACCTGCAGGTTTGTGCTCAGCCCTCGGACCTCAGCCAGCTGCTCCTGGCGGAGCTGCAGGTCTGCCCACATCCAGGCCTCCAGTGTGTGGTGCAGGGCTCGCAAGGACCCCAGGTGCTGGTCCCAGTACTCCTGCTCTGTGCTGGCGGTCCGGGAGCATGTCCCGGGTGGGGTGGTGCGCCCTGCACGAGCAGCTGGTGCAGCTGTAGAGAAAGAAGAAAAGTGGTCAGTTCTCCCTGTGGACGCAGAGGATGATGCCCAGCCCTCTCCCCCACCCTGCAACGTGAGGGTGACCATGTCCTGCACCGTCAGAGCCGCTGTGCTCGTACAGAGGCCATAGTCAGGATGTCTGGCTCTCCCCGGGACTGGGAGCTGCCCCAAGACCGCACCCATGTCCCTGTGCCATGTATAGTGTGGCCAGGGCAGCGGGGGGGAGGGAGAGATGTCCCCTGCCTCCGTGTAGAGGGGACATGTGAAGGGAAAGCATCCTGCTGGGCCCTGCCCCAGGGTCAGGAGCATGTCAGGTCTCTTTGCACAAGCATGTGCCAATTGGGCCATGGCCCCTGGGTGTCACGCAGCTGGAGCCAGCTGGCCAAGGGTGGCATGGCACGTGCTCGCACGTGCACAGGTGTTTGTGTGATCCGTGGAAGGCATGCCCCACGCGCGTGGTCTCTGGTCTCCCCCCCCCCCCAAACTACTTAATTGGAACTACTTACCCGGTACGGTCTCCCTGGACGACCCTGCCGACTCCGATGCTGGGACATCCTGCGGTGGCCCCTCCGGTGTGCCCAGGTCAGAGCCCTCCGGTCCCGGCTTGCTGTCCCCCGGGCTGGCATGGACCGCCCCCCAAGAGTCGGTCGAGAGCAGAGAAGTAGGGTCAGGTGGCAGCCCCTGCTGCGGAACCACCTCTGGTGGCCCTGGCGTACGCCTGACGCAGCTGCTTGACTTTCAGGCGCACCTTTCGGGCCATGGCGGCTGCTATGCGACCATAGACGGCCGCGTTCCTCCTCCTAGTACGGAGATCATGGAGATTGGGGGCCTGCCCCCAAACCTCAATGAGGTCCATGACCTCCGCACTAGTCCAGGAGGCCGCGCGCCGTCTACGGCCCCTGGCTGGCTCCTGGGTGCTGGGGGGACTGGGCGGGGGACACGTCACTGCCACTGGCTGCCTGGCTCATCCTGCAGCCACTGGGTCAGGGGCAGAGACTGCTGGCAGGGCTGTTTCTGCAAAGTGCTGTCTTGCCAGAGTCTACCCCTTTAAGGGCCCGGGGCTGGGGGAGAGGAGAGGAGTTTTCCTGGTTGTGCCCAGAGAGGCCACCAGGGGGAACCTGGGGAGGGCTAGCCTCCCACTAGTTCAAATTAAAGGGCTACACAGCCCTTAATTCAAACTAGTTAGTTCGAACTAGGCGTTAGTCCTCGTGGAATGAGGTTTACCTAGTTCGAACTAAGCGCTCCACTAGTTTGAATTAAGTTCCATAAGCTTCACTAGCACTAGAGATTTGATGGTGAATTTCATCATCAATGTCAGTGTTGCTAGACAAATAGCTTCCAAGATAAGGGAAGCTGTTGACATTCTCCAGCACTCAGTCATCAGCCATGATGATTGCTTCAGATAACGGTATGGCAAGCGTTGGCTGAAAGAGACGATTGCTTGGAGCCCATCTTCTGAGGTCGCACTGACCTGGGCATCAGTTAACCATTTGATCTTTCATATCCCTACTACATAGACTCTAATTTTCTTTTGGCACAACTCCTCCATGCTAAGTAGTAAAAGACAAGAAATTGGACTAAATGGACCACTGATCTGATCCATGTGGCTGCTCCTACTTCGGGTCAGCCCTACCCATAGTAGGCTGGGGTGGGTTCACGGGGGGATGGTCCCAGTGCCAGAAATGCAGTCTCCCCTCCGGCCAGGGCCATGACAGCTGAAGAGGGTCCGGGCACCCACCAGGGCCCCTGCATCTTGGGCACGGCCACGTGGACCGCGCTGAACAAGGCCCTGCAGGAGCTGGAGAACCTGCAGGTACTGGCGGAGCAGTCAGGCTAGGGGCTGAGGAACAGCCCTCCCTGCCTGCCCCAGACACGCCAGCACCTGCTGCTGATCCAGGGCCAGCCCAGGCCCAGCCTGAGCCGTCTCTGGGAGGCCAGCTACTTCCCCGCCTTCATCAGCAACCTCCAGCACAAGGCCAAGCAGGCCACCAAGCTCTTCAAGGGAGACCCGGAAGGAATTTGTCAGGAGGGGTCGGCCTCCAGGTATTGGCCCCTGGGCAGGGGCAAAGCTGGGATGCCCAGGGCTGTGGGTTGGGAGTGAGGGGCACTGGCAGGGCTGGGTTGGGCTGGCTGTGGGGGCTGTGGGTCAGGGAGTAAAGGGCACCGGCAGCCGGTGGGCGGATCCCATGGCTGGCCTGGCTATGGGGGCTGTAGGCTGTGAACACTTTCTAGAATTTATACCAGTGAACAAAACTACTGGGAAAGCCCTCACAGATGTAATTCTACAGAGATTGGAACACTATGGAATACCTTTAGAAAATATGCACAGCCAAGGGTAAGATAACGGCTCAAAAATGCAAGGACAACGCCCAGGTGTACAGCAAAGAATACTGAATTTAAATTATCGAGCTTTTTTCATTCCTTGCCATGCGCATTCGCTCAATTTGGTTGTCAGTGATGCCACCAAATCATCCAAATATTTAATACTAACGTTCACACCAATCTTCATGTGATAGTCTGGAGGGAAGGAAGAAGGAAGAAGAGGCCCCAGATGCTTCTTCATTCTGTGTTGAAGGTAACCCAAGAGAAGACACTATTCTCCCTGTACTGCACAAGCAGCAGAAGAGTCTGGATCTTTTTCTATAGCCAGAAGAAGGCATCTTCTTCCTTGGATTTCTTTATATTTCAGTGTGGATTTGGCTGACCAAACTACATTGTCCTTTCACTGGCTACTGTAACTATTAAGAAGGCCAGAGATAGATGAGTATAAAAAATACTCATGACCTTTTGATGGGATAGAAGCTGAAGAAGCCTGTAAGTCCCTTGCTGACCCAAAAGTTCCTTATATGTGATCATTCCTCTTCAAATGGTTCTCTCTCATGAAAAGGTCTTGCAAAATTGGGCAAATCTAAGATCTCAGCAAAACTTAAAAAATATCTGAAAACTACAAAAGTTAAACTAAAACTTTAGTTTATACAGTACCTATCTATCTAACCTACCAAAGAATAATTACAAATTATTTTATCCAAACTGATAAGGGAGAAAAGGAAAGAGTTTAGTTGCGTGATTTCTTCAACAGGTAAAAAGAAAAGAACAGTTACTTACCTGTAACTGTTGTTATTCGAGATGTGTTGCTCATGTCCATTCGAAGTAGGTGTGCGCACCGCGTGCACCGTGTCTTCCGGAGCGTTTTCCCTAACGGTACCCGTAGCGCCGGCAGGGCGCCCCCTGGAGTGGCGCTGCCATGGCGGGGCATAAGTACCCCTGCCGGCGCTGCCCCACCTCAGTTCCTTCTTGCCGGACACTCCGACGAAGGGGAGGTAGGGTGGGAGTCGAATGGACATGAGCAACACATCTCGAAGAACAACAGTTACACGTAAGTAATCGTTCTTTTTTTCTTTGAGTGGTTGCTCATGTCCATTCGAAGTAGGTGACTACCAAGCTAACTCCACGGAGGAGGGGTCGGAGCAGTCATACCACCGGAGTCATGAAGTGAGGTGAACAATAAACGGATTTATTTGAACAGTTCAACACTTATAAGGCACCATTTAAGAACAAAGACACCCGGAACATATTTACATATTTACATCACAGATTCGAGGACTGCAGAGCCCACCCTTGCATCCTCCCTGGTCTGCTGAGGTAGCGCATAGTGTGTTACAAACGTGTGAAGGGAAGACCAGGTGGCTGCCCTGCAAATTTCTGTGATCGGTACCTGGGCACCAAAGGCCACCGAGGACGCCTGCGCCCTGGTGGAGTGTGCCTTCACCCTGGGTGGGGTTTTACCAGCCAGGTGATAGCACTCTGTGATGCATTGCACCACCCATCTTGACAGCATTTGCGTGGAAATAGGAGACCCTTTCACCCTGTCCCCAAATTCAATAAACAATTGTTGTGATTTACGGAACGGCTTGGTCCTATCAATGTAGAATGCCAGCGCCTGCTTTGCGTCCAGGGAGTGCAGTATCCGCTCCTTAGAGGAGGCGTGAGGTTTTGGGGAAAAAAAACGGGAGATAAATCTCCTGGGACAGGTGGAATGGTGATTCCACCTTCGGGAGGAAGGCTGGATGAGGCCATAGCCTTCCATTGATATGGGAAAAAACAAGGTAGGGCGGGTCTACAGTTAGCGCCCTTAGTTCCGACACCCTTCGAGCCAATGTAATGGCCACGATGAAAGCAACCTTCAATAAAAGGTGCAGCAGGGAACACGTGGCCAGCGGTTCAAAGGGAGGTAGCATAAGCCTGTGGAGGACCACGTTAAGGTCCCAGGCGGGAAGTGGGGCCCTCACCGAGGGGTACAGATTTTCCAGGCCAGTAAGAAAACGTTTAACCACCGGGTTAGAAAAAAGGGAGACTCCTGCCATACCAACATGGAAGGCAGAGAGATGCTACATGAACTTTGACAGAAGAGAAAGATAGGCCACTAGACCGATGCTGGAAAAGGTAGTCAAGAATAGTTGGAACAGGAGCCGAGGACGGGTGTACTCCTCTCCGGGACGCCCAAGACGAGAAGCGCCGCCACTTGGCAGCGTACGACCACCTAGTAGAGGGTTTCCTGCTACTGAGGAGAACCATCTGAACCTCTTGGGAACATTCCCTTTCAGGTTGGTTCAACCACGGATAAACCATGCCGTTAGGTGGAGAGACCGGAGATCCGGGTGAACCATGATCCCCTCGCCCCAGGGTTGAGTTAGCAGATCCCGGACTAGAGGGAGTGTTATTGGGTCCTGGACAAGCATGTTCACCAGGATGGGGAACCAGAACTGCCTGGGCCACCTGGGAGCTATGAGAATGATCGAGGACCGAAAGGTCCTCGCCCTGGTCAAAACCCTGGATATTAGGGGAAACCGGGGAAAGGCACAGAGAATGCCCTCTGGCCACACGGTCGTCGGGGCATCCCCCAGGGAATATTTCCCCACACCCAGTAGGGAACAATAGTTCCAGCACTTTGCATTGTGTTCCGATGCAAACAGGTCTAGGAGGGGATAACCCCACCTGTGGAAAACCTGACGGAGAGCAGCATCCTTGGGCGACCACTCGTGGGCTCCAAAGGATCTGCTCAGGGTGTCTGCTAACAGATTCTTGCACCCCGGAAGGTACTCTGCCCGTGGTGTGATGTCGTGTTCCACACACAGGTGCCAGAGCAGCAGGGCCTCTTTGCAGAGGGGAGGTGACCGGGCTCCCCCTTGCTTGTTGATATAAAAGACCCCTGCGGTATTGTCCAAATGAACCAGGATCGAGCGGTGAGAGAGCCTTGGTAGGAAGGCTTCGCAGGCCCTCCTCACCGCCCGCAATTCCCGGACGTTTATGTGGAGAGTATGTTCCGAGGGGGACCAGAAGCCTTGAGTCCTGTGTCGCCCCAGGTGTGCTCCCCAGCCCAGGTCTGATGCATCAGTGACCAGCATGAGGAAGGGGAAAGGGGCAGTGAAAGGGACCCCACTGCACACCACGGTTTCCTGGGTCCACCACGGGAGGGAGGTCAGGATTTCCGGGGGCACGATTATAATTGAGTCCCAAAGACCCCGGGACTGGTTGAAGGTCTTCACCAACCAAGCCTGTAACGGTCTCATTCTCATTCTGGCGTGGCGCACCGTGTACGTGCAAGCCGCCATATGACCCAGGAACCTGGAGCAGACCCAAGGGGTCATGATAGGGGACCGGGTTAACCCCGAGATCAGCTCCACTATGGAGAGGAATCTGCTTTTGGGGAGGAAAGCTCTTGCCACCCTCGCGTCGAGAAGGGCCTCCACGAACTCCAGATGCTGGGAGGGAGTTAGGGATGACTTTTCGTCGTTTAGCATAAGCCCGAGTCTTAGGAAGAGGGCCTTCGCAAGTGTCACGTGAGCTTTTACCTGCTCCTATGAGCGACCTCGGATTAGCCAATTATCGAGGTAAGGGAACGTGTACCCCTTGTTTGCGGAGGAACGCCGCAACCACAGCCATACATTTGGTGAATACCCTTGGTGCCGTGGATAACCCAAAGGGGAGCACCGTAAACTGAAAATGGTGTTGGCCGACCATAAACCTGAGGAACCTCCTGTGGCTGGTTCTGATTGCCACGTGGAAGTAGGCATCCTTGAGGTCGAGGGTCGCGTACCAGTCTCCTAACTGTAGCACTGGGATGACCGAGGCTAGGGTTACCATTCTGAACCTGTGTTTTATGACCGCCTTGTTCAAATTTCTGAGGTCCAAGATGGGACGGACCCCTCCCTTTGGTTTGGGGACAACAAAATATCGGGAGTAGAATCCCCTTCCCCGCAGGTGTCGGGGAACCTCCTCTATTGCCCCTTTTACAAGGAGCATAGACACCTCCTGGCGCAGGATGTGTTCGTGAGGAGTGTCCCTTAGTGGGAACGGAGAAGGGGGGTTTGAAGGCGGTGGGCCCAGGAATGGGATTGTATAGCCCCCATTTACAATGTTTAGAACCCAGGAGTCTGATGTATTTAGTGCCCAGACATGGGCAAAAAGGGATAACCTGGCCCCAAACGGGGCCCCAGGGTGGGAGACTGGTACAGGACCCTCGAATAGCGTGTCAAAACTGCAGCTTGCCCTGATGGGAAGGGCCATAGGGACCTCCCTGCTGGTTATCCGCCCTGGGGCGCCGACACCGACCCCTAGCACCCTGGGGGTGCGCAACCCCCCCGGAACCTCCACCGGAGGCCCGGGAGCGGTTCCTCCAGTAATCCACACGGGGGACCTGGGACTGCGCTCTCCCCTGCTGCCTACAGGGCAGCTGTCGACGCTGCGGGGCAGGCGTGTGAATGCCCAAGGATTTCAACATGGACCTTGTGTCCTTCAGGGTATGGAGCCTAGAGTCGGTGTGCTCCGAGAACAAAGTGTTTCCCTCGAACGGCAAGTCCTGGATTGTATTATATTTTGCATGTCAGGGGGAATCCCTGACACGTGCAGCCAGGCTCCGCGACGCATCACGACGCTGGTCGCCATGGTGCGGGCTGCTGAGTCAGCGGTATCCAAGGACGCCTGAAGGGCAGTTCGTGCGGTGACTTTGCCCTCGGAAGCAATGGCTGCGAACTCCTGGAGGTCCTCCGCTGGGAGCCGATCCCTGAATTTTTCGACTGCCTGTCAGGTATTGAAAGCATACCGGCTTAACATAGCCTGCTAGTTCGCGATGCGGAGCTGTAGAGCCCCTGTGGCGTAAACCTTACGGCCCATCAGATCCAGCCGTTTAGGCTCTCTTGCCTTTGGAGATGGGCCAGGCTGAGGGAGCCGTTCCTTTTGGGCCGCGGCCTGCACGACCAAGGATCCTGGGATGGGTTGCGAATACAAATGCTCATGTCCCGAGTGCGGGGACATAATAGCGCCTCTCAACCCCTTTTAAGGTAGGGCTCAAGGTCGCCGGCGTCTGCCACAGGGCCTTAGAGATCTTGGTCACCATTTTATTGAGCGGTAAAGCCAACCGCGTGGGCGCGTCCTCAGTGATGATGTCCATCATTGGATCCGTGACCTCAACGACAGCTTCCACTGGGACGGCTAGATTCAATGCCATGCGCCGGAGAAGTTCTTGGTGCGTACGGGCATCCATGGTAGACGGAGTAGGTGCCGGGTCTGCTAGAGCCTCGTCCGGGGACGATGACGAGGACGACTCCTGGGTTGGGATAGAGCCAGATGGCGCCAAGTGTGGTGGCGGTTGTACATCCTGCGTACCCTGCGGGTTCATCTACGCTGCGGGTGCCTGCGCCATCGAATCTGGTTGTGGCGCCCCAAGTGGAGAGGGGGGCCAGAGACAGGGACGCCGAAGGTTGGGAGCGGTGACCCGACGGCTCCGACACTGAAGGAGGGGGCGCCGGGCCCTACCACTGATGGTACGCCCAGGGAATCCAGAACGGCCACTGCGGATGCGGAGGCCAAGTTTGCTAAGGACAGTCCCACCGGTGCCGGGACCGAGACCTGTGGGACGAGGAAGCTCCTGAGGACCCTGACCGAACAGAGGTTGCGTTGGAATCTGACGAATAATCGGATTCCGGCCAAGGCGGAGCCGAAGAGGAGTGCGGGGCAAACCTTGCCATAGATTCTGGCTTGCCCGCGTGAGTACGGCGGGGCAGGGCGAGTTGTGGCACCGGGGGACCCACGACCGGTGCCGGGAGAGTCCCCGCCGGCTGCAGCACCAGGGTGCCCAGTCCCGGTGCCGGGAGAGTCGACGCCGGCAGTTGCGGCACCAGGGTGCCCAGGTCTGGTGCCGGTAGGATAGTCGCCAGCAGTTGCGGCACCAGGGTGCCCAGGTCTGGTGCCGGTAGTGTGGATGGTGTTAGTTGCGGCACCGGGGTGCCTAGGCCCGGTGCCGGGAAAGACGCCGCCGTCATGTACGGTACCGGGGGACCCAGGCCCAGTACCGGGGGCGGTGCCGTAGGAGTCGCCGACTGCCATCGGGCTGAATCCGATGCTTGTGAGGGTGCGGAGACGGACGTCAACTCCAGGAGGCCCGGTGCCGTGGAGGGGAGAGACGCCTGAGTAAACGCCACATGGTTGTGGGGGTACGGCACCGGTACCGCCAGGCGGGGAGCTGGCAAAGAGCTGGGCTGCACCGAAGATCGTGCGCGGCCCGAAACTGACCGGGACTGGCGAACCGGCGTCGAGAATGGTGCCGTGGTAGCGATCGGTACTGACCCCACATGGGGTGGTCCCGATGCATGGGTTGCCTTAGCATGCCGACCTGGGCCATGCTTGGGCAAAGTCATAAGCAGTTGAGCCTCTGGCGAGGGGGATCTCGACCCTTCTGTCTCAACCGCCGACGGAGGGGCGGTCGTGAGGCTAATGAGGTCCTGCGCCACTTCAAAAGTGTCCGGCGTGGACGCTCGGTGCGAAGGGAGGCGACCGGGGCTATCGGGGTCTCCCCGCCGACTGCGGTGTGCCATAGGTGATGTGTGCACCAGTGAGCCAGCACTGCCGTGCCTGACTGAGGCCGACTTTTTTGCTGGGGACCGTCCGCGGGACTTTTTCACCCTCTTGGATGGGGGAGAATGAGACCGGTGCCGAGACTTCGACGCCGACGCACGGTGCTGGTGAGGGGCCTCACGCGTGGAAGCCGGTGCACTGCGCACCATAGGCTGTTCCGGCGGCACCGGTTGTAGCGCTGTCTCCATGAGGAGAAGCTTTAGGCGGGAAACTCTTTCTTTCCTCAGGCGGGGCTTAAAAGACTTACAGATCTTGCAAGCAATTGCAAGATGAGCTTCACCCAGGCACCTAAGGCAACTGTCGTGTGGGTCGCCTCTGGACATAAACTTCCCGCAGTCAGCGCACGCCTTGAAACCTTGCGGCCCTGGCATTCCTCACCCCCAGAGGGGGGAAAGGAGAAAACAAAGAACCTAACTATCTAACTAACAACTATTTACAGATAAGTGATAGAACGGGAACCATTAACTAACTAGAGACTAAGAGAGATAGAGACGCTCCAATGACCGTCACGGCGGTAAGAAGGAACTGAGGTGGGGAAGCACCGGCAGGGGTACTTATGTCCCGCCATGGCAGCGCCACTCCAGGGGGCACCCTGCCAGCGCTATGGGTACCACTAGGGAAAACGCTCCGGAAGACACGGTGCACACACCTACTTCGAATGGACATGAGCAACCACTCGAAGAAGAAGAACAGATTTTTAACCAGATTTTAATGAAATGGTGATTTTGAGGAAACAGCCCATACACCCTTCTACCCAGCTACTGCTGATAAATAATTCTGTGATTGTGTGGTCAGGCAGGGGATTCTTTGGATTTTGGTGAGACAATGTTATGAAGAAGAATTTTACTTACAAGCATGGCCCATGAATCTATTGTCATATTTGTTTCTATCCTCTTCCTCTGTTCTTTTTCACCTAAATCCTTTGAGTTCTGTCCCAAAGTCTCTAACATTTCCTCTTCCTTGCACTAATTTTTCATCTAGGCCTGTATTTTTCTCTACATTCAACAGTCATTGGTGTATTTCTTGTAGGAATGAATGTCATTTTTTCCGTGTTGCATACAATCTTTGCAACTTTAGATTTGTAAAAAATGAAAAAAGAAAAAGCTTAATATTAAATATTCATGTGAAATTTGCCAGCATCTACATGAAACACTGAAACTTAAAAACTGCATTACTGCCTGTCCTATGCACCACAAAATGTTGTAAAAAAACATCACAGAAAAGTAGCCCCAATTTAGGATTGCTTCTCCAGTAGGCCATCTGCCTCAAAGCAGAACAGCTGCCAGTAGCACAAGCTGGAAAGTAGCCAGTCTGGCTCTTATACAGCTGCATACCCAAGAGAGCAATTAATACAGCTGCATACCCAAGAGAGCAATTAATAAGTCACAAAATAGTACCCAATTATGTAAGCATTTTTGAATCCCGGGGCTCTAAATAGGGTTTAAACTGTATAATACAGTCTGAAGGAACTGTCAGTGCACAAGTATAGAGAGCATGCTCTTATGGTATACAATTTTTTCCTTCTTAGCAGCTTTCATTCATGAATAAAATTGCAATAATGTATATTTTATCTACAAAATATTGCTATTACTTGCAAACACAATAAGTGCAGTGACAGTATTAAAGCTAGTAGGGAAAAGTTTAATACATTACTTAATTCACCACAGATAAACTAAAGCCCAATACCTTTACAAATCCCTTTTAGGGCAAACAAAGCATAATTTTATGTCAGCGTTCTATAGCAAAGAATAAATTAACTAAAAAAATTAATGAAATTAATCATTCAGCAAATATCAGCCAAACAAATACTGTTTAGGCATCTGCTATTTTTATAAAAACAGTAACATTTATTTATGAGAGTTTGTAAAATTTTAATTCTTCAATTGTTGTTATTCTATTTAAATAATAAAACGCTATAACGATAAAAACCCCTTTTCAATTGCAAACTGGAAGACAACCAACATTATTTTTTGGCCGTCAGCAAGCAAGGTTCATGCTGAGAGTGGATGTTGGCAACTGTACTGTATTAACTGCATTATTAACTTTCTTTTTTGAATAGAGGAAGCTTCCCTTGCTAGTTGCCGAAATCCATCTCTGATAATGTTAACCAATTAATGGTACTGCTCTGCAGGTTTGCCAGATAGTTTCAACAAAAATACCGAACAAACTTGACATTACATCACAATCTACATTACATCTTATTTAGAAAATACCAGACATTTATATTTTCTCAATTTGTTTTCCAAACAAAAAGCTCAAATACTGGACTGTCCGGTTCAAAACCGGACACCTGGCAATCCTAGTGCTCTGGCAATTAGCAAAGTTTATGTTCCCTAATTCTGAACCAGTAAAGAACCAGTAATTGTTCCCCACTTTTATTTTACCACTCTTAACATTTAAAGACGATTGAACCTGCTTCAGTTGCTATGGTCTTGTCTTCCTTAAAAAAAAAAAAAAAAGTATATTTTTAAAATGGGTTAAACACTAGTATAGACAGGACAATTTGCACTTTAACATGTTAGCTGGAAGATTTCAACCCCCCGGGGGAGTATGTTGCTAGATTTAAAAGAATAAGAACAACTCTATTCTAATTATAAAATAGGAAAAAAGTTTAATCAGTAAAACACACACTACTAATATGATTCAAAAATGTTTTCTGTAAAAATGTTCTAGGTACAATACTACTGAATGGCAACTGCTTCTATATGGTTAAAGACAAAACTAAGTTTCCATGATAAGTTTCTCACAAAATTTACAAAAAAAAAAAAAAAAAAAAAAAAAGAGTAGCCTCAACATTGATAGGGTAGGTGTGGGCCAACGGTGAGCATTTCTGATAGATTTGAAGTCCTATGGCTAACAGAGTTTCTGAATTATGACATTAAAAGTAGAGATTTAAAATTAAAAATTCAAAAAGGCTTCTAAATTCTCTTTTTCTCTTTTAGAGATGACAAAAATAGGATAGTTAAAACTTAGTTTCATAGAATCATAGAACTGGAAGAGACCTCAGAAGGTCATTAAGTCCAGCCCCCTGCTCTAGGCAGGACCAATTCCAACTAAATCAACCCGGCCAGGGCTTTGTCAAGCCGAGACTTAAACACCTCTAGGGATGGAGACTCCACTACTTCCCTAGGTAACCCATTCCAGTGCTTCACCACCCTCCTAGTGAAATAGTTTTTCCTAATATCCAACCCGGACCTCTCCCACCACAACTTGAGACCATTGCTCCTTGTTCTACCATCTGTCACTACTGAGAACAGCCTCTCTCCATCCTCTTTGGAACCTCCCTTCAGGAAGTTGAAGGCTGCTATCAAATCCCCCCTCACTCTTCGCTTCTGCAGACTAAACAGACCCAAGTCCCTCAGCCTCTCCTCATAAGTCATGCGCTCCAGCCCCCTAATCATTTTGGTTGCCCTCCACTGGATCCTCTCCAATGCGTCCACATTCTTTTTGTAGTGGGGGACCCAGAACTGGACACAATACTCCAGATGTGGCCTCACCAAAGCCGAATAAAGGGGAATAATGACATCTTTGGATCTGCTGGCAATGCTCCTCTTAATGCAACCTAATATGCCATTAGCCTTCTTGGCTACAAGGGCACACTGTTGACTCATATCCAGCTTCTCATCCACTGTAACCCCCAGGTCCTTTTCTGCAGAACTACTACTTAACTGGTTGGTCCCCAGCTCGTAACTATGCTTGTGATTCTTCCGTCCCAAGTGCAGGACTCTGCACTTGTCCTTGTTGAACCTCATCAGATTTTTTGTGGCCCAATCCTCCAATTGGTCTAAGTCATTCTGGACCCTATCTCTGCCCTTAAGCGTATCTACCTCTCCCCCCAGCTTAGTGTCATCCGCAAACTTGCTGAGGGTGCAATCCATCCCCTCCATCCAGATCATTAATAAAGATATTGAACAAAACCGGTCCTAGAACCAAACCTTGGGGCACTCCACTAGAAACCGACTGCCATCCTGACATCGAGCCATTGATCACTACCCGCTGGGCCCGGCCTTCTAGCCATCTTTCTATCCATCTTACCGTCCATTTATCCAATCCACATTCCCTTAACTTGCTGGCAAGAATATTGTGGGAGACCGTATCAAAAGCCTTGCTAAAGTCGAGATATATAACATCCACTGACTTCCCCATGTCCACCGAGCCAGTTACCTCATCATAGAAGCTAATCAGATTGGTCAGGCACGACTTGCCCTTTGTGAATCCATGCTGACTATTCCTAATCACTTTCCTCTCATCCAAGTGCCTCAAAATGGATTCCTTAAGGATCCCTTCCATGATTTTTGCAAGAACCGAGATAAGACTGACCGGCCTATAGTTTCCTGGATCGTCCTTCTTCCCTTTTTTGAAGATGGGCACTGCATTTGCCTTAGTCCAATCATCCGGGATTTCTCCCGATCTCCACGACTTTTCAAAGACAATAGCCAAAGGCTCCTCAATGACATTTGCCAACTCCCTCAGTACCCTCGGATGCACTAAGTCCAGACCCATGGATTTATGTACATTTAGCTTTTCTAAATAGTTCCTAACCTGTTCTTTACCCACCACGGGCTGTCCATCTTCATCCCATCTTACGTCACTTAGCACAAAAGTCCAGGAGCCGACCTTGTCCGTGAATACAGAGGCAAAGAAAGCATTGAGTACTTCAGCTTTCCCCACATCATGACACTAGGTTACCTCCTTCATCCATTAGGGGCCGCACACCCTCTCTGATCACCTTGTTCTTGTTAACATGCCTGTAGAAACATTTCTTGTTATCCTTCACATCCTTAGCCAGTCACAATTCCATTTGCGCTTTCGCCTTCCTGATAACACCCCAGCATTCTCTAGCTATACCTTTAAACTCCTCCCTGGTCATTTGTCCAAGTTTCCAATTTTGTAAGCTTCCTTTTTGTGCTTAAGTTCACCAAGGATTTCCCCTGTAAGCCAATCCGGTCTCCTACCATGTTTGCCTCTCTTGCTACACGTCGGGATGGTTTCTTTCTGTGCCTTCAATAAAGCTTCTTTAAAATACTGCCAGCTGTCCTGGACTCCTTTCCCCTTCATGTTAACATCCCAGGGGATTCTAGGCTATCCAGAGATCATAGTGTTGACAGTAACTTAGTATATTAAGATCAAGGACATTTACAATCATAAGGACACCGAAATCAAAATGGAGTCTTGGATTTCACACAGAAATCAAAATGAAACTGAAGGACTGAAAGACCTTTTTGCTGCCAAAACCATCATCTGCACACAGCACATGGCTGTGCACACAGCACTGTTGCTCTGCACACGGCACTAAAGTCTGCACCAGGAACGCTAGTTTGTACCTGACACCGCACCTTGTGCACTGGAGACACTCCTGCTGTTTTCCCGCCTTGGGATCTTTATAAGCTCAGGCCCCTGAAGAGATCGGGTTCATTCCTTTGGTTCGTTCCTTCAGTTTGTTGGTTCCTGTTCATCAGCAGCTTGCGGTTCCCAAGGACTGTGGTGAAGGACGGGACCTACTTCGGGACAGACCACCATCCCAGCTGTTTACAGGGTGCTTCAGTTCACCACTGTGGCAATTGCCCAGTGTTGTGGGCTTCAGCTACCTGCACCACTGAACCAAGCATACCACCTAGTTTCACTCCAATTATTGTGGCGAAAGCCCTTAACCCCGGAGCTAAGAACTATCATTTCCATCGGGTGGGTGTGTGCTACTCACGTGCTGTCACACCATTGACAGAACAATATCAATTGGACTCCTCAGTGTTCCTCCCCCAAGGCTGCCTAAGCCAATGGGTTGAAGGTCCTGAGCCTCAGCTGTCATCTACCATCTACCTCTAGAACAGACTGAGTATAGTGTTCCTCCTTTTATTCTGTGCTATCTTCTATCACTTCTGGGGTGAGAGGTTGGTTTATGCAGTGTTGCATTCTTAGGTTATTCTGTATGTTGTTATCTGTTATATTCAATAAATCTTTTAAATTTGACATTCGTGTCTGTGTATTTCAGACTGGAGAAATCCGCCGGTGATAGATACAGTGGTTTCCAGGTTGGACCACCTTCTGGGACAAAGGCATTTTCCATCTATTTGGCCCCTCACAAAATTTAGTTTACTAGTGCGCCTTTGCTGGTAACAGTAGGACCAATGTTGAACTGACTGAATTCTTATTTCAAAAGTTATTAATTTTTAAAATATTAATATTGTTATGGCATGTTTAGTTATGAATGCTGTTAGTTTGTCACAGCACTACAGACTAGATAAGGGAGCAGCAGAAGGCAGATGGAGTTGGGATGCAATTGTAAAGAATTTCACATATCCTAAAAGATCAGGTAAACAAGGGAGTGGGGCACATTGCTGCTTGTTATGCAGTCCCCCATGATACAGGCCTCCTGAGGTCTGCAATAAGGAATCCTACTCCTCCTCATTTATGTGATCTGTGTAGGTAGGCCTGGCTCCTCTATTGAATGCTTCCACACACAGGAATAAGGTTCTTCTCCAGTAGATAAAATCTAACTATAAACTGAAAATTCCCAAACCAAAGAATTCATGAAAAGAATGTTAAGGTTTTAGGTGGATATGTTAATTAATGCCAAGATTGTTATAATTAAAAAAAATCCCTGACGTTAAATCCTCTGAAAATTCAAATTTGGTTGATGTACTTCCAGAAAAAGCCACAGAGGCACATTCAAATAACCATTATAATTCTCAATCATGCCTCAAAAGACACAACAAAAGCCAAAATTCAAACTTGGAAATAGGAACAACATTCTATTACAATGAACAATCATCAGCAAATGCAAATAAAGTAGATGTAATGCTATAGTAGCGGCTATGCTATTCATTCCTGAGGAAGGAGGACCTTGTTAAGGTGTATGCAAACAACAGCTCTTAGATGTGTAGCAGGTCTAGAAAAATCAAACCCTCTCACTCTTCTTTGAGCATAAATTCATACAGCTGTAGCACCTGACTCACTCTCTGGTGTCCTGAATGACCATCCATTAACAAGATAATCTTTCCGATAAAAACATCATCAATTAATCTATATTATATACTTCTATTTGAATATTTGCTGCACCATGAGACATAACTTACAGAACAAGTAAAATATAGGATCTTATAAAGAAACCAATGAGACATGCAGAAACGGCAAGCAACCAATTAACTAATACAAATGTACACTTTTAATCAAAGAGTAGCAGACATTGTAGGAATTTAATAAACCATGTCATTCTTGTTTTCCTTTGTAATTATTTTAATAATTATAATATGGTAGAGCCTGGATGAACCAAAAAAGATAGAGGCCTCATTGTGAAAGGCACAATGACACATCTGAAGACACACATTTCCCTTCCCTCAAAAAATTATAATCTAAAAAGTTGACATTAAAGATAAAAATTAACACTTTTACTGAGCTGCCATCTTCTGCTAAAAGAGACCATAAAAGGAGTCTTTAAAAATTAGGCTTATTTCCTGTCATATCCAATTTTTAAAAAACTTTTACTATCTTTTTTTGAGATTCTCCGTATTTCTAAAGTGAAAAATCTGGTTTTCGTTCACTTTACTAGAGGACTTCGGGGGATCTCATATAATGTATATGTTCTCACTTCTTTAAAGTAAGTAGTGGGTGTACGGAATTTTTAACAAAGGCTTCTTTTCTCCAAAATATTAATTAGACACTGAAATTAAATACATGTTAAAAAAACCTCACATTTTTAAAAATCTCACTAAAAATTAGTTCTCGCAAACTAAGGACATTTATTCTCTTAAACCCTGGGATATAATTTCACTAGCTTTTTAGATTTTATATGGTAAATGCTCCAATCTACAAAATACATTAATTTCTAATATAAAAACAAGCACAGAAAAACATTATTATTCATCAAAAAATCAGCACTGGGCAATAGTGATCATGAGGTGGTAGATTTCAGGATCCTGACAAAAGGAAGAAAGTAGAGCAGCAAAATACACAACCTGGACTTCAGAAAAGCAGACTTTGACTCCCTCAGACAACTGATGGGCAGGATTCTCTGGGATGATGCTAACATGAAGGAGAAAGGAGTACAGGAGAGCTGGCAGTATTTTAAAGAAGCCTTATTGAACAGGAACAAACAATCCCAAAGCGCAGTAAGGAAAGCAAATATGGTAGGCAACCAGATTGGCTTACCAGGGAAATCCTTGGCGAGCTTAAACACAAAAAGGAAGCTTATAAGAAGTGGACATTTGGACAGATGGCTTTACTCAAAGCTTTTTTCTGCCTCTGTCTTCACAGACAAGGTCAGCTCTCAGACTGCTGCACTAGGCAACACAGTATGGGAAGGAGATGGACAATCCTCACTGGAGAAAGAACAGGTTAAGAACTATTTAAAGAAGCTAGACATACACAAATCCATGGGTCTGGATTTAATGCATCCAAGGGTACTGAGGGAGTTGGCAAATGTCATTGCAGAGTCTTTGGCCATTATCTTTGAAAACTTGTGGAGATTGGGAGAGGTCCCAGAAAAAGGTAAATGTAGTGCCCATCTTTAAAAAAGGGAACAAGGACAAATCCAGAAAACTACAGACCAGTCAGCCTTACCTCAGTCCCTGGAAAAATCATGGAGGGGATCCTCAAGGAATCCATTCTAAAGCACTTGCAAGAGGGGAAAGTGATCAGGAAGAGTCAACATGGATTCACAAAGGGCAAGTCATGCCTGACCAACCTGATTAGCTTCTATGATGAGGTAACTGGCTCTGTAGACGTGGGGAAGACAGTGGATGTGCTGATATACCTTGCCTTGAGCAAAGCTTTTGATATGGTCTCCCACAATATGCTTGTCAGCAAGTTAAGGAAGTATGGATTGGATAAATGAACTGTAAGGTAGCTAGAAAGCTGGCTAGATTGACAGGCCCATTGGGTAGTGATCAACGGCTCGATGTCTGGCTGGCAGTCAGTTTCAAGCAGAGTGCCCCAAGGATCGGTTCTAGGGCCGGTTTTGTTAAACATGTTTATTAACAACCTGTATAAAGGGGTGAATTGCACCATCAGCAAGTCTGCGGATGACATTAAGCTAGGGGGAGAGGTAGATACTCTGGAGAATATGGATAGAGACCAGAGTGACCTAGACAAACTGGAGGAGTGGGCCAAAAGAAATCTGATGAGGTTCAACAAGGACAAGTGCAGAGTCCTGCACTTGGGTCAAAAGAATCCCAAGCATTGTTACAGGCTGGGGACCGAATGGCTAAGCAGAAGTTCTGCAGAAAAGAACCTGGAGATTACAGTGGATGAGAAGCTGGATATAAGTCAACAGTGTACCCTTGTAGCCAAGAAGGCTAAGGGCATATTACAGTACATTAGGGGGAGCATTTCCAGCAGATCTAGAGAAATTATTATTCCTCTTTGTTCAGAACCAATGAGGCCACACCGGGAGTATTGCACTCTAACCCTAACAGTGCCCCCCCCCCCCCAAACTACAGAAAGGATGTGGACATACTGAAGAGGGTTCAGTGGAGGGCAACCAAAATGATGAGGAGGCTGGAGCACATGCCTTACAAGGAGAGGCTGAGGGATTTGGGCTTATTTAGTCTGCAGAAGAAAAGTGGGGGGGATTTGATAGCAGACTTCAACTACCTGAAAGGGGGGTCCAAAGAGAATGGAGAGAGGCTGTTCTCAGTAGTGATGGATGGCAGAACAGGGAGAAAGGGTCCCAAGTTGGAGTGGGGGAGGTCTAGGTTGGATATTCAGAAAAACTATTTCTCTAGGGGAGTGAGAAAGCACTGGAATGGGTTCCTTAGGGAGGTGGTGGAATCTCCCTCCCTAGAGGCTCACTGTAGGCATCTTGGTGCTCCTGCACTTATAATCAGAACTATTTAGCAGCAGTATCCCCCTGGGTGCTTGCTCACGCCACAGTGAATATGCCAACAACTGTTTTCCAGTTCCTTCTCCACTGCAGAGAGATGTTACAGCTCTGTAGCAGAGGGAAGGAGGGAGGGTTGTGAAGGGCCCACATGGACACACATCTCAAAGAACACCAGTTACTGAACAAGGTGAGTAATCTCACTATTCTTCTTTGAGGAGTGTCCTTTTGGGCACTCCACTGTACGTGACTATGGAGCAGTACCCTGAGCATTTGGAAGGAGGGGCTTCGGACCTCCCCAGTGGACAGTGGAGAAGACTGCCATTCCAAATGCAGTATACTGTGAAGCGTAAGTGTCTATAGCATAATGCTTTGTAAAGGTGTTTGTAAAGGCCCATGTTGCTGCTCTACAAAGGTCCCTGATGGGCATGTTACAGAGGAAGGCCGGGGAGGAGTGTGGAGTGTGCCCACAAGTGTAATATACCAGGTCAGGTCTAGGCACCTCTGAGGAAGTCTATTCAGGGTGAACTGCTCAAAACAAGAGTTACTTAAAGCTCACAACTGGAGCCCTTTCCCACACAGGCAACAAAACCGTCAAACAGCTGCCCATCTGTGGTGTGAAAAACACCTCAGCAGCCCAACACTGTGGTATTTAATTTCAGAAAGAGGAACTACACAAAAATGAGGATAGGAAAACAGAAATTAGAAGGTACAGTCACAAAAGTAAAATCACTGCAAGCTGCCTGAAAACTTTCCAAAGGCATCATAATGTAGACCCAACTATGTATACCCCCATTAAAAACACAATAAGAGAACCAAAAAAGTATCACCATGGCTTACCAAACTAGTAAAAGAAGCAGTAAGAAATAAAAAGACATCATTTAAACAGTGGAACTTAAATACCAGTAAGGAAAATAGAAAGGAACAAATTATGTTGATCTACGTAACTGACGATTTTATTCTTTACTATAGTTTACTAAAACTCTATAAAAAATTACGTGTAAAAATATAAAAAGAAAAGCCAAAAAGGAATTTGAAGACCAGCTAGCCAAAAAAAATCACAAATTAATACCAAAACGTTTTTAAGTACTTCAGAAGCAGAAAGCCTGCTAAACAACCTGTGGAACCCCTGGACGATCGAGGTGCCAAAGACACATTCAAAGACGATAAAGTCATTGGGGAGAAACTAAATGAATTCTTTGCTTCGGTCCTCATGGCTGAGAATGTAAGGGAGATTACCAAACTTGAGCCATTCTTTTTAGGCAACAAATCTGAGAAACTGCCCCAAATTGAAGTGGAGGAGGTTATGGATCAAACTGATAAGCTTAACAGTAACAAGTCACCGGGACCAGATGACATTCACCCAATGGTTTTGAAAGAATTCAAATGTAAAATTGTGGAACTATTAAGTGTGGATTGTAACCTCTCTTTTAAATCAGCCTCTGTACCTAATGACTGGAAGTTAGCTAATGTGATGCCAATATTTTAAAAAGGGCTCTAGAGATAATCCTGGCAATTACAGACCAGTAAGTCTAACGTCAGTACTAGGCAAATTAGTGGAAACTACAGTAAAGAATAAAATCTTCTGACATCTGGACTAACATAATTTGTTGGGGAAAAGTCAACGTGGTTTCTGTAAAGGGAAATCATGCCTTACTAATCTACTAGAGTTGTTCGAGAGGGTCAACAAACATGGACAAGGGAGAAATCAGTAGATATAGCGTACTGAAATTTCCAGAAACCCTTTGACAAGGTCCCTCACCAAAGGCTCTTAAGTAACATAAGTTGTCATCGGTTAAGAGGGAGGGTCCTCTCTTGGATTAATAATTTGTTGAAAGATAGGTAACAAAGGGTAGGAATAAATGTTAAAAGGTAACTAGTAGTGTCCCCCAAGGGTCCGTACTGGAACCAATCCTATTCAACCTATTTATAAATGATCTGGAGAAAGGAATAAACAATGAGGTGGCAAAATTTACAGATGACACTAAACTGCTCAAGATAGTTAAAACCAAAGCATACTATGAAGAGCTTCAATAAGATTTCACCAAGCTAAGTGATTGGGCAACAAAATGGCAAGTGAAATTTAATGTTGAGAACTGTAAAGTAATGCAGATTGGAAAAATAATCCAAACTCTACATATAATATGATGGAGACTAATTTTGCTATACCTACTCAAGAGAGCCATCTTGGAGTCATTGCAGATAGTTCTCTGAAAACATACACTCAATGTGAAACAGCAGTCAAAAAAGCAAACAATGTTAGGAATCATTAAAAAAGCATAGAGAATAAAACTGAGAACATCTAATTGTCTCTATATAAAACCCTGGGATGCCCACATCTTGAATACTACATACAAATGTGGTTGGCTCATCTCAAAAAAAGATATACTGACATTGGAAAAGGTTCAGAAAAGAACAACAGAAATTATCAGGGGTCTGGAACAGGTGCCATATGAAGAGCGATTAAAAATATTGGGACTTTTCAGCTTAGAAAAGAAGAAACTAAGGGGGGGATATGATAGAGGTCTATAAAAGCATGATAGGTATGGAGAAAATGAATAAGGGTATGTCTACACTACCCCCCCAGTTCGAACTAGGGGGGTAATGTATGCATACCGAACTTGCTAATGAAGCCTGGGATTTGAATTTCCCGGGCTTCATTAGCATAAAGCCGGCGCCGCCATTTTTAAAAGCCGGCTAATGCGAACCCCGTGCCGCGCGGCTACACGCGGCACGGACTAGATAGTTCAGATTAGGAAGCCTAATAGTTGTTGACCTGAGATGGGGATGAGAAACAGGGGGAAAAGGTACAGATGAAATGCAGATTTAGTACTATGCCCTTTTTCTTAAATTATTTCTGTCCAAATGCTGCATTAGGCAATACAGTGAAATCCAGGGGGAAGTGAATATTGCTCTGTGCATATTTTTTCTAAGTAGCAGCCTAACACAATTGAGCCACTGGGGATTTGTCAACAATTGAGCTAGTAAAGTGGGCCTGAAGCACAAGTCGTCATGAGATTTCAGTGCTGAATAGGAATGCTGGATGCAGAATATCCACCATGGGAGTATGAATCTAAATATTGCATCTTCATTTATGGAATCACCAAGCAAGATAGGAGTGGTCACGAGAAGCTCACAATTTGGGACTGGTTATGAAGGGCCATCTTTTTCTGGGATGAAAAAAACAAAACAAAAACCCTCACAATTAGGTAACCCACAAGAAAGGGCACAAAGTTTCTCAACTCTGCAGGAAAAAATAGGCAATAACTACCAAGACAGACTTCCTATGAGAAGACAAAGGGAAAGGCCACACATATACAAAATCATGCAAACATACATTTTAGCACTACACTGAGATTTCTTTATATGTGGCACTAGTAAGATACATATATACAATTTACAGATGATACAGGAAACCACTCTACCTAATCCTATGAAGTAGTAAAACCTGAAACCTAGATCCAAAAAAAGAGCCTAGTTGTTGAACTCTTATTAAAACCAGCCTGAAAGAAATTCAGGATGATTGCTGCTTCTTTCTTGTCCTTCTTCTGCTTGCCCTAGTGGCAGCCTGTCCTACTGGTCACTCCCAGTCATTGTGGGCATGTAATCAAAATCTGGAGAATGTGCGCTGTGCAACCTGTAACCAAAATCTGGAGAATGGAGTTGCATTTTTCCTAACTCCTTTTCCTACTTTTTCATCCTGAAGACTGAGATAGGACAAAAAGATCACAAGATAGCACCTTAGCCTAGAACACCAGCTGCTTTTCAGTTGCTAACCAAGAAACAACTAGGAATCAGGGATGGACTAAGCCTGGGCTTATCAGCTAATCCTAATAACTACACATACACACTTCCCCACCTCCCTCCCCCTTGCTGTCTACCACAGATGCATCAGGGGGTGGGTAGGTGGGAGCCAGTGATTGGGGGAAGCCAACTTAAAAGCCGGCTCCTCACAAGCACCAGCTATGCTGAGGCTCCTCCCTCCCCCGCTGCTGTCTCTGTGTGTAGTGCCAGGGTAGGGGGAACAAGTGAGAACCACTATGCCTTTCAAGCCAGCTCCCCGTGTGTGTCATCTCCTGTGGATCTGCTTCTTTAGCAGAGATAGCGGGGGAGGGGGGGAAAGAGATGCTTGTTGGGAGACAGCTTGAAAACCAGCTCCCTGAGAACACTGCCTCCCTCCTCTTCCTCTCTGCCTGCCCACATGCAAACTTGTAACCACTGAATTTCAAGCAGGTACACGTTTACACAAAAACATGATAGTTAACATCCCTACTAGAAATTTGCCTGCACAGAACTCAGAAGGTTCCAAGACAGGAAAGAAATTTCCTGGATCCTGAATGGGAACCATCTGCCTGACTGACAGAAAAAAGGGACATAATCGTCCTTCTACAGCACAAGATGACAAACTACAGGAAATCAACATTCAGAAAAAAATTCCACAAGGGAAAACGTGCTTCTTTTCAGATCACTGCAATAATAGTGAATACTGTGTTTAAAAAAAATGGGGACTAATCTTATTCGCTAAAATTTGGGTTTAGGTTCTTTTTGTGCATGTGCCTTTTTAAAAAAATACAACTATAAGCCCATATTCTAAGTAGCCACAATATCTAGTAGAAATATTTCAGAGTGCAGGACAGAAGCCTTTTATGCATCAATTTTTGCCAGCATATATTTCTAGTGTAACTCACAAACTTGCTGGGTATGGTGTACTGTCCCAGCTAGCGGCACTAAGACCACTTGCAGAGAAAATAATGAGTCTGCTCTACTACCTCAGCTAATAGCCAGCGTCTTTTAGCTCCTGCAGTAGAGGTTCATGCACAAAGCTCAGGTTCGATTCCTCCTGTCAGCATTACATTAGCACAAACAATTGTTTCAGATCTTGGGCAGTCTGTAACAACTCTCTGAAAATAAATTTACACTCCTTTTGAGAGATCATTCTCACTGTACAGTAATTACTCATTTAACACATGCCCGCTAAACACATTTTCTCAATAGCATGATTTTTTTTTAGGGAACGTTATTCAAATAACACGACCATCCCCAAAATAACACAAAAATAATCAAGTGGCAAACTACTTCATGCGGCAGTACAAGCTGGTGAAAACAGTGGTAATACACGTGGTCACATTGCTCCTCCGCTCACTCACGTGTTTATCTTTGTATTTTAACAAACCGCGGTGACTTGTGTTGCTAGATATCTAATGTTAATGTTGATGACCCAGCACCAACAAAAAATTGACTTTGCCACCACCACCTGAAATGCAACCCCCATCTTTTCCATTATTTTTAATGGGAAAATTGACTCCACATAGCACATTTTCGCTTAGCACAAACATTTTCAGAAATGCATCTATAGTGTTAAATGAGGATTTACTGTATTACAAAAGCAAAATAACTTTAAGACAACCAACCTTGTTAAAACAACAGTAGATAACCAGAATTCCTTTTAATTATGTTCTTCTGCTAACTAAAAGAGAGAGTGCAGATAGTGGAAGATGCAAAAAATACTTTCAAAATAAAATTTAGCAAATATTAATAATACTTGGTATTGCAAACTAAGTATGGTAATTAAAAGAATAAATCTCCTAGGAGTAACTGAGCTTCATATTTTCCTCTTCTCCAAGACTCTGCTCTCAGCAGATAAAAACACGCTCGGTCTTGAGCAGCACCCACTGATGTAAGCAGTCGCTAAGGAACAGTATTTGGTGCAAGAGTGGCAATGCTGAAACTGTATTTATAATTCAGAATGAATGGTAATATGCAGTCTTGACCATAGCTTTGGGTAACAACTGTAAAACTACAAACAAAATCTTCAAAAGCTCTTTTCTTAAAAAGTTCATTAAATTTTCAAAGAATGTTGATCTGCCTAAATACCTTGCAGTGATTGCTCCACCATGAGTAATGTAATACAGGAGGCCCCCGACTTGCAACTGCCCACATTCTGACACGCCTCACTTACAACCATTTTTGTAAGTACGGAAGCGGTTGAAATCCTCCAACTTACATTTTCAGCCCGCATTAACGACGGCTCACAGCGCCTATCATAAATGGGGGTTTGAGTTATGACGCCCCAACTTGCAACGCTTCCCCCAGAAACAATCGTGTCGCAAGTCGGGGGCCTCTTGTACACGTTTTTGTGATTTTGTATTTTTCTAAAGGAGAAGCCATCAATTTTAGAATGTGAGCTTTCAGCTTTATCCTCCAATATAAAATGTAAAGAAAAATTCAAATCCAACAACTTCATCAAAAACTATTTTGTGACAGGGGCACAGCCAGTTGATCGCAAGGCATTCTGGGACCCCCACCCCCATTCCTTCCCACCCCCAAGAAGCAGCCCACACAGATGCTTTTCCATTGAAAATGGAAATAGCGTGCCAGCTTCCTGCAGTGTGTGTGGGGGGGGGGGGGGGACAGTCCCACAGCTACGAGTCAGATCCTGCATCTCAAGAAGCTCACGGGCTGCTCTTCCCCTCCCCTAAATAGGGAGTGCACTTCCTGAAATGCCGGGTCTGTCGCGCCGCCGGGAACTTTTCTCCCTGCTGACTGCCCGCACAGGGAGGGAGGGAGTAGGAATCCCAGGACTGCATGCCAGCTCTAACCTCTCAGGAAACACGTGGCTGTTGTGGGGAGCAGAAGAGTGTGCGCTTCCTAAGGAGTTGGCGCTGGCGTGCAGTCCTGGAAGTGAGCGAGTCAGTACACACACACACACACACACACACACACACACACACACACACACACACACACACCAGGGAAAAGAAAGTCTCCCAAGGAGCAACAGACACAGCGTTTCAGGAAGCACACCAGCTGTTTAGGGGAAGGAAGGAGAGGGGAGGGGAAGAGCAGCCTGCAGGCTTCCTGAGACCCAGAATCCCCAAATACTGGCCGAGCTGTCTCTGTCCCCTCCCCTGGCTGGCCAGACCCCCACCAGTACCCTGCCCCAGCCCTGACCAGCACTCTCAGAGGCGTAGTGAGCGGAGAGCAGGGGAGGCAGTTGCCCCTGGGCACCACAGTAGGGGGCACCGGGCTGGGGTGGGACCAGAACGCACAGGTCACATGATGCATAGTGGCAAGCTGGGAGCAGGGCCATAACAAGGGCAAGGTGAGTGAGGACCTTCCTCGGGTGCACAGCTGAAGGAGTGCAGTCCCGCAGCTGCGCACCACGTCCAGGGTTTCAGGAAGTACACGAGCTGCACTTCCCCTCCCCAAACAGCCAGCGCACTGCCTGAAAAGCCAGGTCTGTGGTGCACTAGTGACTTCCTTCACCATGCTGCCTTCCTGCACAGGGAAAGGGAGGGGGGAGAAGGAGTCCCGGGAATGCACCAGCTCCAACTCCTCAGGAAGCACGAGGCTGTTGCGGGGAGCATTCACGTGTTTCCTGAGCAGTTGGAGTTGGCACAGTCCCAGGACTCTCACTCCACTCGCCCCGCAGGCAGACAGCAGGGGAAGGGAATCACCAGTGCACCACAGACCCGGCTGTTCAGGAAACGTGCCAGCTGTTTGGGCGAGGGGGAAGCATTGCACATGCTTCCTGGAGACCCCAGACCTGGTGCACCACTGCAGGATCCCCAGGTACTGGCCCCAACTGTCTCTGTCCCTGCCCCGTGGCCAGACCTCCCCCCACAAGTACCTTGCTCCCACCAGCACCCTGTCCCCTGTCCCCACCAGCACAGTTGGGGCTACATTAGTGAGGCTTGAGGGGTTTTGGAGCAGTTTTTTTTTCCACATCACTTGTGTAGTCCCAACTGACTTCTCCATGGGTCAGTGACCCCTGACTCAAAATAGGTTCCCCGTCCCTCTCATAAATAAAGACAATGCTGAAACATTTTGTGTTTGACATATTTTATTTAAAAATGAAGTCTGCCCAACAAGCCCCCAATTGGGGCCAAGCCCCCATCTGGCTGCAGCATCATAACACTCCTGCACACATCCCAGACTCCAAACCTGAGCCTATCATACACTGGAACCCCGTCCTGAGCCTCTCATCTACAAACTCAGGCATCCTCACAGCCACAAGCCTGCGGCTTGCTCAACACCCCAACCCTCCACTTGATCCCAACTTTCTCCAGCCTTGATCCCCCTTATTGAGACAGCATCCTCTTCTCTACTTCCTCCTGCACCCAAATTCCCTCCCAGAGCTTGCACATTTCACCCCTTCCCATACCCAAATCCTTCATTCCCACCCTAGACCCCGCACCTCCAGTTTCAACCCACTGAAAGTGGCTCTTGTCCAAAATGTTCTGTAATGTTATTTTTATCACTATATTTGTGTACTATATATAGATATAGAAAAATAAATATATAATATTTGGCTCTTCGTACTCTATCCACTGCTATTTTGCCTCTTCATCTTTAACGGGTTGGCCACCCCTGCCTTAGGGGAACATTGGCTTGATGAACATCATTGTCTGACACAAGTTCTCCTGAGGTACCTCTGTTGCTCTTCTCTGGACTCTCCCCAATTTGTCCACATCTTAGCTAAAAAGTGGGACCCATAACTGAACAAGAGCATAAAATTCAAGATAAGGCCTCAAAAATACTGAGTACAGAGGAACAACTATTTATCATATCTTAGAAATGACATTCTTGACTACTACATCTCAGAATTACATTAGCCTTTTAAACATCTACATCACATTGTTGGCTCATACTCAATTTGTTATCCACTACAATCCACCAAGAGTCCTTTTTGCAATACTACTGTCTGATTCCCCATTTTGCATTTAATTTCTTCCTTCCACGTTTATTACTTTACACTTGTCTTTATTTTCTTCTGAATTCAAACTAATACTCCAATTAATCAGGGTCATTTTGAATTCTAGTCCTGTCCTCCAAAGTTTTGCAACCTTTTCACGCTTGATATAATATGTAAATTTTTATAAGCATGCTCTCTAACCCATTATTCAAGTAATTACTGAAAACACTGATTAGTAACACACCCAGGAGAGACCTCAGATCACACCAGATACACCCTCTCAGTCTGGCAGCAAACCTTGATAACTACTGAATAATGTCTTTCAAGAAATTGTGCACCCACCTTAAAATATTTTCATTTTAGACCACATTTCTCTATCTTAGAAAATGAGAACAAAAATAAGCTAATGCTATGTTTGCCCTTCTCCAGTCAGACGGGACCTCACCTACCCTCCATCAGATCTCAAAGAAGAGTGCTAAAGATCCCAAGATTGCTTCAGCTAATTCATTAAATGCCCTGGGATAAATTTCATCAGACCCTGCCTACTAGAATATATCTAATCTAAATATTCTTCTACATACTCTTTCCCTGTTCTAGTTTCTTTTCTGTCTCTCTTGTATTCTATTCACTGTGTTAAATAGCTGGTCACAACTAACCTTTTTAATGAAGCCTGAAGCAAAATAGACAGAGGCATTTAATGCCTTTTGGGTGTTGTCCATTATTAGCTTTCCAATCCCGTTTTAGTAATGGACCTACTATTACCTTTATCTGTCTCTTGCACTGAATGCATTTTTGAAACCTATTGTCTTTCATATCCCTTGCTTAATATAACTTATTTTGGGCTGCAGCCTTCTGATTTTGTTTCTATACATTTGTGCTAATTTTCTGCATTCTTCCTTGGGGAATTTTTTTTCTTTTTTCTGACTACAGCATATGCATTTCCTGTTAGTAACTTGTCTAGAACAATTGTTTGTCAGGTCAGTGTCCACCTACAAATAGAGCTACTTCAAGGGAAAAGTTTCATTACAGCTATGTCCCCAATTTTCTACTCAAGATATCCCTTAGTTTCATTTTACCAGACCATCTAATTGTCTTTTTTCCCAAAAACCTCATCACTACAAAGAGGAAGCTGTTTTCCATAATCTGGGTGTCAGAAGAGGATTAGACATCTATCTAGACAGGACCAGACCATTTTTAAAGTGCCCTGCACCATTTGTTTTGATTATGGAAATATCATACTGGGGTAAGTTCCCTTAACTCCTTAACTAAGGAGCAGTACCTTATTTTTATAGAAAGAGGGACTTTGGATATTAGAGAGGAGAACCGGACTGAATTGTCTGTCCTGAATAGCATGTTTTCGTATGACATCTTGTTTGGTAAATGTGTGTACTGAAGCCATGTGACTGTTCTAAATATATCTGGTATTGCTACATTGTGTAAGAATGCTGTAGAGCTGGCCACTGCCCCAGTGTACTGTGTGCGCACGGGGATAGGAGAAATAAAGTTGTTCTTCAAATAGCATAGCTGGATGCACAATGAAATTCTCTTTGAGAGTCTCTGATTGGAGATGGTTTCTCCTTTAAAGCATTCTGCAAGGGAGAGAAAAGTCTAGGTGATTTTCTGAACTGTTTTTTACTTTTCTAGGTAAAAACGTGAGTACCCTTCAGACATTTAGAGATGAGCAGTGTTGATGTCTGCATGGGATTTCGGATAGAAGACAGGTATGTAAATGGGTTGATTAAGATGAAAGGATGATAAGACTTTGGAAAAAATGTAGGATGTGGTGTAAGAATGACTTTATCTTTTAGGAAAATTGTAGATGGGGTATTCACCGTAAGGATGGCCATTTTGCTGACCGTCCTGGTGGTTGTGACTGCAGTGAGGAAGGTACTGCACCTCTCAATGAAAGTCAAAGACAGATGACTATGGGCTTAAAAGGTTCTCCTGTGAGAGTACAGAGAACCAAGTTCCCATAATGAATGTGATTGTTTTAAGGAAGGGAAAACATCACTCCCTTTAAAAAAGTGTTTTGTGGTTGGGTGTACAAAGACTGTATGGCCCTCTATAATGTTATGTTTATTTGAAATTGCCATGAGGTGTAGTCTTATAGAGCTGTTGGCAAGTCCCTGTTTTTTCAGTCCTAATATATAGTCCATAATCTTGTTCTGGTGTGAGGAATGTGGGGAAGTAGATTGTGCGACTGACCAGTTATGGAAATGGTGCCACTTTTGGAAATATGTGGGTCTTGCACTGAGTTTGCAACTATTAAAAATTACTTCTTTGACATCTTCAGAACAAGTTTGGTTGGATGCAGTTAACCTGTCAGTAGCCACACCATGAGGTGAAAGAGAGTATGTCTGAATGGAGAATGCTGTTTACATCTTGGGGAAGGAAATGAGGAAGCTGAAAAGGAGGTGCTGGTGCCATTTGATCAAGGCAAGGGAACCACATCTGCTTTGGCCATGTTGGTGCAATTAGTATTACTCGTGCCTAATGTTTTATTTTCTCCCATCCCACTACTCAGAGAAAATGTGTACATGAGGGCACAGTCTTATTTTATGAGAAGAGCATCTTCCATCAAGTGAGTCCCTAGCCCCACTCTGGAACTGTATTTTGGGCATTTTCAATTGTGACAAATAAGCATATTTCTGTATAACACCAGTGCTGGAATATGTTGTCAATGACTTGTGGATGTATCTCCCATTTATGCTTGCATAAAAATGCCTGCCTCTGTAATCCGCGATAGCATTCTGTCACACTGGAAAGTAAGCTGCTGTGATATCTATTCAGTGATTCATGCACAATGGCCAGAGGCTGATCTCTTCCGCACATAGGGTGTATGAACGTAACCCTCCCAGTTGCATGAAGGAAAGTGCTTGCAGGCACATCTGACTGCAGAGTTTGAATACCCTGATATGAGATGCTGTGTCATTCAGTAACCATCAACCCTGGATGATGTAGTTGTTGAGGTGTGCACCACATCCCTCTAGAGAGGTGTCTGATGAGCTAAGAATGAGAGGCATTTGCTGGAATGGCACTCTGATACATAGGTTCTGGGACTAGCTACCACTCTACGGAGCTTTTTGGTACATTGAGAGACTTGTCTAAAGGATGCCTGTGTGGGAGCCATCCTTACAGGCAATGCATATGCAGCCTGGCATGTTTTACAATGAACATTGTTGCTGACATATATCCAAAGAATTGCATTGTCTGGCTGAAACCTGTGAGCTGGTGGTCACAGTCGCATCCAGAGTTGTCAGGGCCAAAAAGTGATGATGTAGAAGTTATACTTGTACTTGTATACAAACCAGATAGGCCCTAATGAATTCCAGTTGCTGTGCAGGGATGAAATGAGAATTTTGTTTATTTGGAAGTCCAAGGTTGTTAAGAGATTGACTGTGAGGTTTGTGGTTCATGTTGCCTTTTGAAGGAATGGAGCAGTTATCACATCATCTAGATAGGGAAATATCATGACCCCCAATTTTTGAAGATGAGCTACCACTACTGGGAGCACTTTTGAAAAGACCTATGGGGCCATGACTAGACCAAATGGTAGTAAACAGTATTGATAGGGGAGGTTTTGGAGGGTGAAATGTCAGAATCTCCTTTTATTCAGGATCAATTATAATATAAAAATATGCATACTGAAGATTAAGGGATGACAACTAAACACGTTTTTGTAGTGCCTGGGTTATTTTTGCTGAGGTAATCATTCTGAAATGTTGGTTGGGTAGGTGAGGTAGAGGGGAAGGAGATGGAGTAACTTCAGAGAATTATTTCCAGCATCAACTTTATCTGCTGCAATGTTTCAAGGCCAAACAGTATGGAAGCAGGCTGTCTTTAAAGGTGGAGTGGTAGTGTTGGTATTCCCATAGTATAGCATGTGGCAAACCCTCAGCGAAGAGCTCAGAACGTGTGGTGGGATGTGAAGAGGTGGGATGTTATAGGGTGGTCTTCATTTTGTCAACTCTGAGGCTGCTCTTGAGTTTTTAGGCTTGTTCAATGCCCGTCCTGGAACAGTACAGAGGGTACCTGGAGTTGACGTGCATAGAAAACAAGTCCACTACTAGATAAACAACCTTTTCAGGAAATGGGGTTATCATGGATTTATTGATTTCCCATTCGTGGTTCTCTGGGAATTGTCTGCTGAGGGCATTCACTAGTACATTGTCCTTGCCCAGTAAATGCATTGCAGTACATGTGACGTTGTGTGTAATATACAGTTTTGTTGCTTCCACACATAGGCTGCAAGACCTCGCGCCCCCCTGTCTTTGTAATATGTCATTATGGCATTGACACTATTGCCTGACACTACTGTCACTGTTTTGTTCCGTATGTGCTCAAGCAGTTGGGATCATGTGACCAAGAGTCTTCCAAAACTGATCAAACCTTCAGATTGCTACTGTGCAACTGAGCCAGGGATCAGCTGTGTGGCGCTGCTGTTTGCAAGGTGGCATTTCAAAAAGGCAGCCACCACACAGCTGATCCGCAGCTCAGCTGTGCGGCGCTGCCCCTTTAGAATGCCGAAGCGTCATGGAGCCCGGGGTCAGCTGGGGAAATGCCACGCAGAACCCAGGGTCAGCTGGGGAGTCCCCAGCTGACCCGGGCTTCATGGCACTGCCCTTTTGAAATGTGGAGGCATTTCCCCAGAACCCCAGGCTCCATAGCTTTGAAATGCACAGGAGCCCCCGCTGGCACCTGTGTGGAGTCTGGAGTCAGTGGGACTTCCCACTGACCCGGTTGTAGGCGGACTTCCGCATTCTTCCGTTGAAATGTACAAGAGCCTCTTGTACATTTCAAAGGAGGAATGCGGAAGTGACTATCGAGTTGTCAAGTAGTCAATGGAAATTCAATCTACTCCTCGACTAGTCAATTAACCACAATTTACCATCCTTACTCCATCACCACGACCACCCCTCTCCCCCCAATTTCTTAATGGTTAGAAAATATCAGGAATAAAATCCCCTGCCTCTGTACCAGCTGGATATTTCCTCTATAGTACCTAGAATCAGGTACTCGGAAACAGATTTGCTGAAATCTATCTAGCATGGAAAATCATCACTTTGGACCAATGGGTCCTAGAAATAATATGAGAAGGGTCCCTGAAGAGGGAAGGGGAAGGAGGGTGGGTTGGTGAAACTGTTGTGAATGGTATGCTATAACCAGTTCATATTATTTCTAGGACCCATTGGTCCAAAGTGATAATTTTCCATGCTAGATAGATTTCAGCAAATCTATTTCCTGTTGTTCTGAACCTTTGATTATATTGTTTGTATTTTTTCTTCTTGGACCCAGGTAGCTGCATTCCTAGAGTGCAAAGTGTTGCCCTGAGGTCTTTAACGGTGCGGAGAGATGAATTTGTTGCCTCAGCAAAGAGTTTCTCCCCTTTGAATGGAAGGTCCTCCATGTTTGATTGTACCTACTTGGGAAACCTGGACAGTTGCAGCCATGCTGTTCTCCTCAGTACCACTACATTCGCCATGGACCTGGCTGCTGTATCTGCTGCATCCAATGCTGTGTGGGAGATCAGAGAGCCTTCTGTCACATTTGATTCAAACTGTTCCTTTATAACATCTGGTAGATACTGAATAAAGGAATTGAAGGTATCGAATCTCTGGTGTGAATATTTTGCTAATAGAGTACGTAATTAGCAATTCTGAGTTGGAGGAAAGCTGATGAGTAAGCCTTCTTCTCCATAGCATCCATCTTCTTTATCTCCTTGTCATGATTCTGTGTTCTGGGGTACTGATGTTGCTTCCCCCTCTGATTGGCTGCTTCAACCACCAATGAAGAATGGAGAATAGAAAGGGTGTGAGAATAGGAACTCTACCCCCATACGTTTTACATAGTATTTCTTATCTAGTTTTTTTGAAATTGATGGTACCGATGCAGGGGTCTTCCATGTGGCCTTATATGGGTCCATTAAGGCCTCATTCATTGGAAGAGCCTATTTGGTGTGCTGAGATAAGTTAAGTATACTGGTTATGCTGGTCTTGCGTTATGTCCAGGAGTTGTATACCTAGAGTGTCTGCTACCCTGTGGAACAGGTCAGAAACTTTCTCTAGTCATCACTTCTGACGGGTGACATGGGTGGACTGTACTTGTCCAACATGGAACATAACGTACTAGGAGGGATAAGTGAAAATTGTGTTGCTTCCTCCATCAATGACTCATTGTCATGTTTATCTGGGCTATAGTCAACTTGTCCCCGCATGTTTGCATTGGCCTACTGAGCTCTGGAGGGTGGGAGTGGGGGGGGGGGGGGGGGAGATTGAGTCAGGCTGTGGTTCAGCCGCAGTTTTTCCATAAAAAGAATTCACCTCTGTAAGTCTCTCATCCTTTTAGATCTGGGAGCGAGTTTTTGACAGTGGGGGTAGTGGCTTACTGGGTGATCCTGTCCTAGGCAGCATAGACGCTGTTCATGGCTATCTGCTGCCGAGATAAATATGCCGCACTCTATACACCTTTTGAAGCCAGAGGGTGCTGGCATGACAGGATTTTGCTGCTTGAGGTGCCTCAGGTGAGCATGATGCGGTGGCAGCACCAGCGCCCTGCTCTGCTTGTTCTTAATCTTCTGCAGATTTATCTAAGTAAATCTGCTCAAGCTGTTATCCTCTTCTTTTCTTCCTTGCTTTTTTTCCTCCTTGTTAAAAAGGCTTTTAGAGAGACTGTTCTACTTGCGACCGATGCCGGCGGCGATTGAGAAGGAACTGAGGCAACGGCCACTGGCACGTGCTAAACTGTCATCCTCAGTGATTGCGCAATAGTGCAGCACGCACTGGTTGCTGGGGACTGCTACCAAAGATCTCTGGGCCATGTGCACAGCGGCAATCACATACCTAAGTGGAGCACCCATGGGCACCCTTGAAGAAAAAGAGGGTGCCCTGCTGAGCGTCAGAACTAATAAACCAGAAGGGGCATTTCTTAATAGTGTTGCAAGCACTGATGGATTACAGAGGGTCTTTCATCAACATCAACATTGGTGGTTAGGAAAGGTTTATGATGCACACACCGTTAGGAACACAGGTCTGTTCAATTCCAGGAACTTTCTTTCCAGACTGCAAAATAACCACTAATGATACTAAAACACCAATTGTGATCCTTGGAGATCCTGATTACGATTTGCCTCCGCAGCTCATGAAGCCATACTCTAGCAACCTGGATTGCAGTAAGAACTGCTTCAATCATAAGCTGAGCAAGTGCAAAATAGTGGTAGAATGAACCTTTTGGAGGTCTGAAAGGTCACTGGCACTATTTGCTTATTAGGTTAGACCTCAGTGAAAGCAATATCCCCATTGTTATTATGGCCTACCGTGTGCTCTATAATATCTGTGAAACAAAGGGAGAAAATTTTCTGCCAGGATGAGGAGTTGAGGGTGATTGCTGAGCAGCCAATTTTGAGCAACCAGACACAGGGGAAATTACAAGAGCACATCAAGGATCTCTGTGTCACCATGAGGCTCTTTCAGCTATAAGCCAGAGTAATGTGACACTTATCGATACTGTTCCTTACCAAATTGTCCTCTCCATTACATTTTCTGTTCTTGAAATTTCACCCCATCAACCACCATGTGTTGAATGAAGAAAGAGCCTTGTCTCCTCAATCTGTTAAGTTTTATTATACACAAAGAAAAGTAAGATAAGCTGGAGCATATGATAGTGAGCTGATAACACTATGGTAAGAGAAACAAGGAAAGGTTGCTTACAGAGATGCACTGCAATAATAATCGAACATGTGGGAATGGGTACCTTCTAGTCCCTGTATCCTCTCCTGGTGTGGAATGCAAGGAAAACCAAAACTCCCTCATGCATCTGATAGGACATTTGAGAGAGGAGGATGTAGAAATGGGTGATGGTGGCAGCAGGTTCAGTATAGGCAGCAGCAACCAGCTGCTTTTCTTGAACCTCATCAAGTCTCACTGCACCTTCATAATCCGCAACATCTCTTCCTGCTCTTGTTCCCTGCATGCTGTCCTATCTTTTGTCCACGTCCAGGTTCCTAGACAGTGTAATCCTCTATGTTCTAAGTCCTGTCTTGTCATTTTCGGAGGCAAACTACCTTATTGGACATTTCCTCCCATGTCTTCTTTTTTCGCCATAAGTCTTAGTCCACTATGGAGAATGCAATGATAATGATAGACAAGGTTTCAGCTGCAAGGAGGGCAGGAATACTGCTTGAGGACAGGCACCAA
Source organism: Pelodiscus sinensis (assembly GCF_049634645.1). NCBI lineage: Eukaryota > Metazoa > Chordata > Testudines > Trionychidae > Pelodiscus > Pelodiscus sinensis. The sequence goes on along the minus strand of NC_134714.1, from coordinate 109,209,594 downwards.
TATAAAGCCTCCCAAATAGTTTGTTACAAAACTGACACTGTGTTGAGGGAAGAGATAAACAGAAAACTGTCATCCTACTTTTTTCCATACTGCTTGCAATACTGTAATCCTTTCCAATCATGGCCATGGCACATTTGGGAAAGCATGGTTGTGTGAGCCATATTTCATCAAACACAGGCAGATTACTTAATGAATTATTTACAGTTTAAAAGCTAGCATTGAAAACTTCTCCATTTCCCTTAGATAATCCTATGCAATATCACTCTCCTGAGGGTAAAAGAGGGGACAAGAGAGCAGATGCTGCAAGTCTCTGGATACAGACCAAGTACTTATGCTGCAATGCTGTGTGCTGCAATAATGCCTGCAGTTGATACTAGAATGGTACAAAGAAGTGTCCTACCATGATGGACGAAATAAGGCAGCCCTTCCCAGAAGTCTCCTACAAAGGATTGCAGAATATCTCCATGAAAACTACCTAGAGATCTTAGCAGAGGATTCCCGTGCCATTTCCATGCACATAAAGAGTCTTTTTTGTATAGTACCCTCTATGTAGCTGGAATGGCCATTGATACCCAATGTATACCTACTTTTTTGTTCAGATTAAACATAAAAAAATAAAAGCATGTAACCCCTACAGTGTGATTGGAAATGTGCACTAATCAGAGATGCCTTCACTGGTATCATACTCTGCTGTCAACTGGCCCTGAGAAGGAATGCACTCCAGGATTAAAAAACAGTTTTTGTCTATCAGGGATAATAAATCCTCTGCTTGACTACCTAAAATTCTCTCTCGCCTCTTCATCATCATCAACAATGTCCTTCTTGTTTGAGATTGTCTGGGGCTCCTGAGAGGTGTCCAGGGTAGTAATGGGCATGCCACCAAGAATCACATGCAGTTCCTTGTAAAAGTGGCATGTCTGCAGGGCAGAACCAGAACAACTTTTCATTTTCCTTGCCTTCTAGCATACTTGCTGAAACGCCTTTATTTTCACGTGTAGCCCTTCTCCCCTATGCTCTGCGGAGCCTTGGCATAGATGACAGCATTTCTTCTCCTGCATTGGAACCTCTGCCTACACAGATTCTTCTTCCCAAAGAAGGTATTACAGATATTAGATACTGGAATTGAAACATAAGGAGAAAGGATAAGAAAGAAAACTAATGTGTGTTGATAACAATGAATAGGAGTGAAGAAGTTCTGGGACCAAAGATGTGATTTTATGTCAGGACACAAAGGGGGAATAGGTATGGATAGAGAGCTGAAATATAGCTCTGAGCACCAATTCTCACACAGAAATGTAATTTAAGATAGGTCAAAAATAAAAAAGGTGGGGAACAGAAAGTTTGAAATATATATCTCTGAGCAACTCCTCCAAAGCATTTGTATTTGTTCTCTAAAGAAATGAGTACTACAATCTCACCCGGAAGTAATGGATTCTCTTGATGCAGTTCACCACACCGTTACAGTGAGCTAACTAGCTAGCTCCTTCTAGGAGTGTGCAGAAACTCCATATTGTAGGAGAAAGTGGAAGGGGTAAATTGTATATCATTCTGGATTGTTTAGGGATTTTTTGGAAGGCTAGGTAAATAAAACAAAATCAGACCACAGCACTGTTTTTTTCCTTATGGGTATGTCTACACTACAACGTTATTTCAAAATATCTTATTTCGAAATAATTATTTTGAAATAATGCATCTACACACAAACTGCATTTTGAAATAGCGTTGTGTGTGGTGGGAGTTACTGTGTGTGGCTGCTGCCTGAGGCTCTCTGAGGTCTGTGCTTAAAGGGACACCCCTTGGACAGCCAGTTCTCAGCTGTCCCTGCTTGCTTGTCTACCTCGATGAGGGACAGAAAAGCATTTTGTCTCTGCGTGCTCGAGTTGCCCTCACTTGGGACACCACAGCATTCTGCAACATGGAGCCGGAGCTGCCCCTGGGCACTCTAGTGCTCCTCTTGGATGCGTTGCTGTGAGCCTGGCTGCACTTTCTGCAGGCTGCCATCTAGGAGGTCCATTAGGGGGCTGTCAGGATCCAGGAGACCCTGCAGGAGAGCTTCCACACTGAGAGCACTAAGAGCCTTCCTGGTCTGCCCCACTGGGGGCGTGTGCCTCATTTCTCCCTCACGTCCTTCCACTTACCCCTCCCTAACACCCTTCCTGATGTCAAATAAAATACACGTATTTTCATGAACACAAACTCTCTTTATTTAACAAACCTGGGGGGGGGGGGAGGAATGAAACTCTGGTGAGACTGCTGAAAGGAGGAGGGAGAGGAAGGAAAGAGATTGGGAGAGGGAAGGGGGAAACCTGGGAGGAGGGAGCTGGAAGGGGGTAGCAAGGGGAAGAAGGGGGAGGGGAAGCTCAGAGTCTCACCAGACCAACTTGATTTTCATGCAAACCTGCTCGTGGGTTCACATGTGGCCTTTTGTGGCCAGGCTGGCAGCTATCCTGCCATAGACAGCTGCATTCCTCCATTTAGTGTGGAGATCATGGACGTTGGGGGCATACCGCCCAGGACTGAATAAGGTCCATGATCTCTGCCCTGGACCAGGAAGGCGCACGCCTTCTCCGGGCCCTGGCAGGCTCTTGGGAGCTAGAAGACTGCTCCTGGGGAGCGGTGAAAAGCTGGCTGCCAGTAGCTTGCTGGCTCATGTTTTGGGGACACTGGGTCAGGTGCAGTGACTGCTGGCTCTGGCCTGGCAGGCTTGGAGCAGGCACAAGCACTGTGGCCAGAGTCTACCCCTTTAAGAGCTCTGGGGAGAGGGGAAGGAAGAGGAGTGTTCTTGGTTGAGGCTGGAGTGGCCACCAGGGAACCCTGGGAAGGCTGAAGGCCCCCTATTTCAATATAAGTGTCTACACAGCACTTATTTTGAAATAGCTATTTCGAATTTGGCATTATTCCTCATGGAATGAAGTTTACCAAATTCAAAATAAGCGCTCTGCTATTTCAAATTAATTTTGAAATAGCGATTTGGCTGTGAAGACGCTAGTAAAGTTATTTCAAAATAACTTTGCTATGTAGACATACCCTATGACTCATGATGATTTTGTTGACAGGGAACTACAGAAACAAAATTAAATTTGCAGGGGCAGCCGATTAGGGAAGCAAAAATTTTTTTTAAATATAAATTAAAGCAAAGAGTACTAAAATCTTACAGAACAGGAATGGTATGTACAAGTCAAGTAGTGTTCACGATCTAAAAAAGTGTAAAGCTTCTTTAAGGGGACAACCATGTAATCAGAAAAAAATATTGCAGTAGAACCAAAATTAACTGGTATAGAACTTTATTGGTGCCAAGTAACCTGACAGCTAGCAATTTTGATCCTATATTTAATATAAGGAGATGTCTTGGCAGCTGTCTGCTACATCATTTGTGTTGAATTTATCTGAAAATATGTGCACTGTACAAGAGTTACGAAGAATAGTGTATCTATTTTTTGAAACATGAATCACATCACTTCACTAGGTAGTTAAAAGAGATGTGACTCTCCTGGAGCAACTGACTGCAAGGCTGGCCTTACCATGAGGTGAACTGAGGCGGTTGCTTCAAGTGCCAGACTGTGGTGGTGCGCCACTAGGACCCAGAGTATAGAAAATTGTGTCTGCTACTGGTGCATATGTATTCTCTCTGCTCTAGATGCACAGAGATGGTGGAGTACTATGAGAGGAGTAGAACAGGAAGAAGGCAGAATTGAGACCTTTCAAAGTTTTGGCCCAAGTGAGGGGGCATGGGGGCATCATTTGATCTCCCCGCCTCAGGTGCCATAATGCTGTGGGCCAGCCCTGACTGACCAGCACAGAAAATACTAATATATTTACTTAGAAACCTGGCGGAATTTCTAGAAATTCTCTGAAAAGAAGAAGTTACTCACCCTGTGAAGTAACGATTGTTCTTCGAGATGTGCCACGAAGGTGCTCCACTCCAGGTGTCGGGTCCCGTCCCGGCGCCGCAAATCGGAGAGCTATCAGAGCCATGGTCCGCCGGACCGCGCATGCGTGGCTGCCCGAGGCGGCGTTCGCGCCTTTGATGTGTTGTGCGCGGTCCGGCTTGCTCAATTCCTCTCAGCCGCTCCCTGAAACGAGAAAATGAAAAATACCGGAGCGGGGAGGAAGGGCGGGTCGTGGAGCACCCACAGGGCACATCTCGAAGAACAATCGTTACTTCACAGGGTGAGTAACTTCTTCTTCTTCTTCGAGTGGCCCTGAGGGTGCTCCACTCCAGGTGACTTCGGAGCAGTACTCGAACACTTGAGCGCCCCGGAATTAAGGTTTATGGACATGCGAAAGTACTGCCGTAGCCACAGAGGAATCGGCAGCAAATTGGTTTACTACAGCGTAATGCCTCATAAAGGTAGAATGAGATGACGATGTTGCTGCTCGACAAATGTCTCGGAATGGAACACCTCTAAGAAAAGCTATAGTCATGGCTACTGCTCTCGTAGAATGGGCCTTAGGAGCACACACAAGAGGTTTGTTACGTATGGAGTAGCAGGTTGTAATACACGACACTATTAACCTCGCAATCCGTTGGGAAGTGATGGGTTGTCCCTTGGTTCGATCCGCTAATGACACTATTAGACGGTCCGATTTCCTAAAGTGTCGCGTTCTTTCGATATAAAAGGCTAATGCCCTCCTCACATCGAGCATGTGCAACAGTGCATCTTCCCTTGAAGCATGAGGCTTGGGATAGAAACAGGGGAGAACAACTGGCTCGTTGATGTGAAAATCCGAACAAACTTTTGGAACAAAAGCTGGATGAGATCTCAACGTTACCGACTCTTTAGTAAACACCGTGTAAGGAGGTGATGACATGAATGCAGCTATTTCACTCACTCTGCGAGCTGATGTAATGGCAAGCAGAAAAAGCAATTTAGTGGTTAGAAGTTGCAACGGTATCATAGCCAAGAGTTCAAAGGGGGGGGGCGTGTCAGGGAATCCAGAACAAAGTCTTAATTCCAGGAAGGTGGTGGTGGTCGCCGTGGTGGGTTGAGATTTGTAAGTCCTTTTAGGAACCTCCTTGTGATGGGATGAGCAAATACAGAAAACCCATCCTGACCCTGATGAAAAGCACTAATTGATGCTAGATGCACTCGCAGTGAGGCTATTGTAAGGCCCGTGTCGTGGAGGTGTAAAATGTAATCAAGTATCTGGGATATCCCTGCGACGTAAGCATCCCTACCATCACTGCTACACCACGTTTCAAAACTGGCACACTTGGCGAGGTAGGTCTTTCGAGTGGAGTCTTTTCTGCTGTGTACTAATACTTGCTTGACTCTGTGAGCATGAGCGTTCGACTGGATTGAACCAGCGAGCATCCACTCCGTGAGGTGTAATGTTTCGGGTATCGGATGGAAAAGGGAGCAGTTGTCCTGAGTAAAGAGATCTGGAAGCAGAGGAAGGGTGAACGGTGTCCTGATGGACATCTGGTGGAGTATTGATTCTTACCAACCACCACAGGACATACCACACTAATACCAACCCTGGTACCTTCCCTTGCAACAAACCCCGTTGCCAGCTTTGTCCACATATTCATTCTGCTGATACCATTATTGGACCTAACCAAGTGAGTTATAAGATCAAGAACACATATTCCTGCGCATCCAGAAATATAATCTACGCTATCATGTGCCGAAAGTGTCCGTCTGCTATGTACATTGGACAAACATCTCAGACACTTCGCCAAAGGATTAATGCCCACAAAACAGATATTAGACAAGATCACAAAGAGAAAACAGTTTCTTGCCACTTTAACCAGAAAGGACACTCTCTAAATGACTTAGCCACCTGCATTCTGCTACAAAGACCTTTTACATCTGCACTTGAAAGGGAATCCTCTGAACTGTCATTCATGTTAAAATTCGACACTTACCGACAAGGACTTAACAAGTCTTTGAACTTTCTCACCCATTATCAAGACAGTTTCCCCAATTATCACCTGTAATACCATTAACTCACAAACATCCCACTCTCCCTACCTTTAATATCAGCAATTCACAGACACTTACCTTCCTTCCTCCCCCTTCCCACCCCCCCGCACCCTCCTTCTGTTCTGCAATGTGATTTGTCCTTTTCATATTTGTTCATTTTTTTAAATTGTATCCTTTGGTATATATGGTTGTGACTACTTTCTTCCACTATTTGATCTGAGGAAGTGGGTCTGGCCCACGAAAGCTCATCATCTAATAAACCATCTTGTTAGTCTTTAAAGTGCTACATTGTCCTGCATTTTGCTGAATACCAAGGCTACCGTGGCCAAGCTGGGGCTATGAGAATTACTCGAGCCCTTTCTACAGTGATCTCTTCCAGGATCCTGGGAACTAGGACGATCGGGGGAAAGGCGTATAGCAGTGACGTTCCCCAATTGTGGAGAAAAGCGTCTCCCAAGGAGCGATGTCCGATCCCTGCCCTGGAGCAATAATAGGGGCTCTTGGCATTGGCAGCAGTAGCAAACAGATCTATTGAGGGAAACCCCCATTGGGCGAAAATACCATGTAGAATGTCCGTGCGAAGTTCCCACTCGTGGTCGTGGGGAAACAGCCTGCTGAGTGAGTCCGCAATAGTATTTTGGACACCCGGCAAATAGGAGGCTGTCAGGATGGTATTGATGCGGGTACACCAGTTCCACAAGTGCATCGCTTCTATACAGAGAGATCGGGATCGAGCCCCTCCCTGTCTGTTTACATAATACATGGTGGCAATATTGTCCGTAAGGATTCTGACGGTCGTGTTCCTTATATGGGACTGAAAATGCTGACATGCATGACGTACTGCTCGTAACTCGAGAATGTTGATATGTAAGAGCATCTCCTGCGGAGACCAGCGACCTTGAACCGTCATGTCGTCCATATGCGCTCCCCAGCCAGTAAGGGACGCATCTGTTGTTATTTGCTTCGACAGTTGTGGACGGTGAAAAGGAATGCCCGCCATAACATTGGTCGGCTTGGTCCACCACTGTAGGGATTGTTGTACATGTGATGGTATCGCCACCACCTTGTGAATGCTGTCCTTCATCGGAGTGTATACTGTACTCAGCCAGTGTTGAAGGCAGCGAAAATGTAACCTTGCGTTTTGAACAATAGTTGTTGAGGCAGCCATGTGTCCCAGTAGTTGTAACGGCACTCTGACGGGAATCGTTGGAGCATACGTCAGCGTGTGAACAAGATCTTGAATGGCGGCAAAACGTTCGGCAGGTAAATAAGCGCGCGCTGTTCTCGAATCGAGCCTCGCCCCTATGAAGATCAGATCTTGTGTAGGTTCTGGCGAGGATTTCTGCATGTTTATGAGTAGACCCAGACAGTGAAAAACCTGAGAGGCTGTTGTCACCATGTGTTTGGCCTCTGAACATGTTTGGCCTCTTAGGAGGCAATCGTCCAAGTATGGGAAAATTATCACTCCCAGCCTGCGCAAGTGGGCAGCCACTACCGCTAAGGTTTTGGTGAAAACTCTGGGTGCACATGCCAAGCCGAAAGGTAGTAATTTGTACTGGAAATGTTCTTGACTTAGCTGGAAGCGGAGAAAACGCCTGTGTGCCACATGGATCACTATGTGGAAGTAGGCGTCTTGCAAGTCGAGGACTGCAAACCAGTCTCCCTTGTTCAACGACGGAATGATGGCATTTAGGGTCACCATCTTGAAGCGATGTTTCCTGAGGCAGCGGTTTAGCTTGCATAGGTCCAAAATGGGTCTCCACCCTCCTGTCTTTTTTGGGGTAAGGAAGTACCGGGAATAAAATCCTTTTCCCCAAAACTGACCTGGTACCCTCTCTATAGCACCGATATTCAGTAGGCGCTGAATTCAAACTGGAACAGGTACAAAGAAGGCCCACTAGGATGATCCGAGGAATAGAAAACCTGTCTTATGAAAGGAGACTCAAGGAGCTTGGCTTGTTTACTTGAACCAAAAGAAGGCTGAGGGGGGACATGATTGCACCGTTTAAATATATTAGAGGGATAAATACCAGGGAGGGAGAGGAATTATTTAAGTTTAATACCAATGTGGACACAAGAACAAATGGATATAAGATGGCTAGTAGGAAGTTTAGACTTGAGATTAGACAAAGGTTTCTAACCATTAGAGGAGTGAAGTTCTGGAACGGCCTTCCAAGGGAAGTAGTGGGGGCAAAAGATCTATCTGGTTTCAAGATTAAACTAGATGGGTTTATGAAGGGGATGGTTTGATGAGATAACAGGATCTTGGTATCTAGTTGACCATTCATTATCAGTGGGAAATAGGTTAATGGAGGGATGATAGGAGTTACTATAGAGAACTTTCTGGGTGTCTGGCTGATGAGTCTTGCCCACATGCTCAGGGTTTAGCTGATCGCCATATTTGGGGTCGGGAAGGAATTTTCCTCCAGGGTAGATTGGCAGAGGCCCTGGAGGTTTTTCGCCTTCCTCTGTAGCATGGGGTACAGATCACAGCTAGAGGATCTCTGCATCTTGGGGTCTTCAAAGTATTTGAAGGCTTCAATATCTGAGATATAGGTGAGAGGATTATTCTAGGAGGGGTGGGTGAGATTTTGTGGCCTGCACTGTGCAGGGGGTCAGACTATATGATCATAATGGTCCCTTCTGACCTTGGAGTCTATGAGTCTAACTTCCTGTTTCAGCAAATGTTTGTGAGAGGGGTCCCTGAAAAGGGACGGGGTAGGAGGGGTGGTGGGGGGAATGGATAGAAAGGGGATGGAGAGACCAAATTGTACCACCTCCAGAACCCACTTGTCCGTGGTGATACTGGACCAGTGAAGGAGATACTGTTTTAATCGATGGTGAAACATGTGTAAAGAATCCTGTGGTACGTTGAACGTGGGGGTCTTGCTTGCGTCCTCTACGGGAAAGTCTAGTTTGCTGCTTAGGTGCAGGTTGATTGGATGAACGGTTCGTTTGAGATCTCTTACGTTGAGGACGCTGCCGGAAGCGGTGGGCCGTATAATTTGCGATTCGTAACAATAATGTAGCCGAAGAGTAAACCTTTCTTCCAAACACATCGAATTTTTTATTATCCTTGTCTTGGATAATATTCTTATATTGAGGAGCCTTAGCCCTCCGCTGTACCGCATCAACTACAAGAGAGTTGGGTTGAGGGTGGTTGAAAAGGAAATCCAGTCCTTTAGCAGGTACGAAATACTTTCTATCAACCCTCTTACTAGTTAGGGCAGCCAGTGTAGGGGTTTGCCATATTTAGTCTGCCACTTCCATGATGGCCTCATCGATAGGGAGGGCGATTCTTGCCCGTTGTTGCTGTCGCAAATTCTTCAAGAGACGATGTTTCTTCATGGGAATGTCTGTTAACTGTATTTCCTGTGTGTTTGCAACCCTTTTGAATAGGTCCTGGAACTGCTTCAGGTCATCCAAGGGAGAGGCGTCATCTGGAATCATTGCTTCATCCGGTGACGACGAGGAACAGTCAGCTGGAGAAATGTGTGGCTGAGGATCTTCTGTCTCAGACAGTTGGCCCTCTTCTGGTTCTGAGTGATCCTGATGGATGGGTAAGTTTTCTGATGAAGGTGATGAAAACAATCTTTGTGGACGCTCTGGTAAGTGCTGCGCACTGGGTGATAGACGGGTACATGAAGAACCCCTATAAGATAGAGTAGCGTGACCAGGGTGGGGGCGATCATAATCAGCCCTATGGTAGCGCCCATAGTAACGGTCAGACCGTGCTGGTGAGGAGTATCTGGAGGATCCTGAACTGCGGATGTAGTAGATCCGCCGTGGCGACTGCCTAGGTCCGTGGTCCCCAACACGGTGCCCGCGGGCGCCATGGCGCCCGTGGGGGCATTCGTGTGCGCCCGCCACGTGCTCGGGGCTGGCCTGGCCCTGGGCACGTGGCGCATGCACAGTGCCGGAGCTGGCTCCAGGCGCATGGTGAGCGCCGGCCCCGGGGGGGGGGGGGGCCGGCCCCGGGCGCTTGGGGGAGGGGGAGGCGCCGGCCCCGGGCGCTTGGAGAGGGGGGCACCGGCCCCGGGCGCGCGGCGCTTGGAGGGGGGGCGCCGGCCCCGGCCCCGGGCGCTTGGAGGAGGGGGGGCGCCGGCCCCGGCCCCCGGCGCTTGGAGGAGGGGGGGCACCAGCCCCGGGCACGCGGCTATGGGGGGGCCCCGCCCCCATCCCCGCCTCCTGGTGCCCGGCGGGCGAACAGCCACGCCCCCTGGCGCCCAGCAACCTCCACAGGTTGGGGACCACTGGCCTAAGTGATCTATGCCTTGATTACCCCCTTGGGGAGCGAGAACGTGATGGGGGCATCTTGTTTCTATATAGACCGTGTCCCCATGGGAAGGTCCTCTAAGCACTTGATAAGATGGAGAAAGGCTATAGTCCCGGTGCCTTCGGTACCTGGGTGGAGAAGGAGACGGTCCTGGAGAGAAGTTAGGCGATGGGGAAAGCGCCCTGTAAGTTTCTTTCTCTGCGGCTTTGCAAGGCAGTGAAGACTTGTCAATTTCTTCTGCTGGTGGAGAGCTCGGTGCCGCACGCGGCTGTAATGCCTCTGTATCGCCACATGGGGGCAGCGTTGACAGTGCTGAGGAAGAGCCCGGTGCTGGCAGATCAGCCCGCGGTGCCGCCTGAGAGACTTGGCGGCTCAGCACCGAGGGGTTTAAAATCGCCGCCGCCAGCACCGCTTGGGCGGCAGTTGGCGGTGCCGGCTATCGCGCTCCTGCCGATGCCGGCTTCTGCGCGGTTTTTGGAGCCGGTGCCGGTCTCGTCTGTCCAGGAGCCCGTTTCTGCCCTGGGGCTGCTGACCCAGATGCCTCGTCAGGGCATCTCATTTTGGTGGTGTTTGGCAACGATCGAGCTGGGGACACCTTAGTCTTTTTTGTAACGGCTGTCCCGGGAGACGTTGCCCGCCGTTTCTGGGCTGCTGTGTCCGAGGCAGGGATGGCATCAGACTCTAGTGCCTTTCCATAAAGGATCAGCTTCAGGCTCAAGTCCCGATCCTTTCGAGCCCTCGCCGTCAGTTTGCTGCAGTGGATGAATTTTTGGGGGACATGAGTCTCACCCAAGCACCTGACGCAGGAATCATGTCCGTCGGATGCCGGCATGGGTTCTCGGCAGACTGAGCATTTTTTAAAACCGGGGGACGCCGGCATACTGAAGTAGTGGGGAGAGAGAAATTGAAACGTACAATCTCTCCTACGCCCGTCCCCCTCAGGCCGCCGCAGAAACTGTCCAAAGTCTGTAGAAAACTGTTTTTTGTTTTTGTTTTTGTAGAACTGGTCAATTTAACGCAAAAGTAAGGAAGAAAGAGTTCTGAACTATTTACCAAATGTGAAGACTCTGGGAGAAAACCGTCGGAATGAAACTGACAAGAAGGAGCTCTCGTCAGCGACCGAGGGCGGCTGAGAGGAACTGAGCAAGCCGGACCGCGCACAACACATCAAAGGCGCAAACGCCGCCTCGGGCACCCACGCATGCGCGGTCCGGCAGACCACGGCTCTGATAGCTCTCCGATTCGCGGCGCCGGGACGGGACCCGACACCTGGAGTGGAGCACCCACGGGGCCATTCGAAGAAGAAGAATCCTCTCCCACTAGAATACCTGAGAGATTGAGGACTTTTCTGAATATTGAGGCTGAGAGAAACTGTTAAATTGCTACCTTCCTAGTTAGCCACTGCCCCCTACTGTTATGGATTTCAGAAGGCCAGCTTATATACTGTAACATATACAAACCAAACCTACTTTTGCAAATGCTTTAGAATTAGTTCTAAAAAGCTTTTATAACAATTTATTGGATCTACCAATTTTTAAAAGTAACAGAAATTAATGTTGTTAAGGCAATCTTAATTTGGCTCTGGTCTGCTGACTCATTATAATAGTGTAATTAATTACATGATATCATACCTTTTTTTCCACAGGATCCCTGCTTTATTCAGTGCACAGGATGGACAGTGCTCACTAAACATGTAATTATTCAATTTCTTTCCTCCTCATTCAGTGTGTGCCCCCACATCCTAAGGTCATTCTAAATTCGGCATTACTAATTTCACCATGTAACATTCATTACAGAGTATTACAGTGCTACACTAACATTATTAAATTTACCTTTATAACATACCTATAAAGTAAGATGGCGTTGTCTTCATTTTACAAATGGGGAACATTCATGCAGAAATTAAGAAAAAATTCACATATGCTCATTAATTTTGTGTGCTCAGCTTCCAATGTCTAAATCCCCCTTTTTCAGAATACATATCCCACTTTTTCACAATACAAGGTAGTTTATTAGCACTTCATAGGTTCAAAGCCAAAACCACATTGATTTCCGCTGAAGTTGCAAATGTTGGAGCCTTACTTGTAGAACAGCTGAGGCATCTGAAGCTAGGCACCCAAAAAGTGAGGAGCACACAATTTGTAAAATCACATTTGAATAAACTAATTTAAGTAATTGCCCAGTATCACACACAAACTTTGTGGGATTGACAGGGATAAAATCCAATCCTGTGGAGCACACAACTGTTTTAACCACAAACATCTGACCTTTTCTGTCTGTCGACTGGCTCATTCACTGCACACTTTTCAACTTCTGCAATAAATGTTAATCATTAATGTTATTTATTGCAGAAGGATAGCTTCTGGAGGGGGAGGGATAGCTCAGTGGTTTGAGCATTGGCCTGCTAAACCCAGGGTTGTGAGTTCAATCCTTGAGGAGGCCATTTAGGGATTTGGGGCAAAAATTTGTCAGAGATGGTACTTGGTCCTGCTGTGAAGGCAGGGGGCTGGACTCAATGATCTTTCAAGGTCCCTTCCACCTCTATGAGATAGGCAATCTCCATTAATTTATAATGAGGCAGGTGCCATATAGTCAACCAGCTCATTCATTACACAAATCCCATTCATTTTCTATGCACAATCTACCCTGTACAATAAATAAGGCAAGTGTCCTGTGGAAAAGTCCCAGGCCAAGCAGAGGTTTCCACAATACGTATAGGTAGCCCTTACGATGGCATTCTGTTAAAATTTCTGAGAACTGAGCAGAGACCACATTTACAGAATTATTTGAGACTGTGGGGAAGGAAAGTTAACTTTGCAAAATATATCCTGATACAATCTTGTTTTAAACAACCAAGTCTCACAAGCCCCATAGCTACAAAGTCATAAACTAATGGTCTGAGTTGAGGCCAATCTTATTCTTTGCTGCAGTCAAGTTCAGCTTACACAGATATCACAAATAAAAGAACTGTAAGCTAATTGCTGGCAAATATGACGTAAGCAGTTTCCTAGGCAACAGCCCAAGTTCTGGAGTGTCTGTTCCAGCATTTCCTCATCTGTTTGCACTCACACCAGCAGTCTGACAATGTAGTCACTGCATCCTGTTTCACTCAGCCTCGGAAACATACCAAGAACACAGCTTAACCCTTTACTAACATCTTTACACTTATTCTAAAATACACGTTGCTGCTGTACGTTATCTTTCATAGCAACATTTTATACACATTCTTATTTTCACAGACATATTCAACAGGCAAAATTTATGCACAGATAAGAGTATTTTTAAAATATTGTAGTCATAAGAAAAATATAAGAAAACAGTTGTAGAATCAGCAACTTGATTGCAATTCTCTCCCAACTCATGCACTTAACCACAAAAACAGCAAACATAAAAAAAATTATCAGACTATGGGGGGAGGGGTATATATATTGCTGAATGTGTAATATACACAACATTACAAACATTCAGAAAAACCTGTAACATCTAGATCAGGAGTTGGCAACCTTTCAAAGAAGAGGAGTCTTCTTGGTTTTGATCAAAATATTTGAAGAGCATCACACACAAAGCTCAGAGGTGGTGCAGGTGACTGGTGGGCACACGGGAATAAGGGGTGTAGACTCTGGGAAGGAGGTTGGTACAGGAAGGACTGGTGTAGAGTACTGGAGTGCAGGAGAGGGTGAGGGATGTGGGCTCTGTGAGAGAGTCTGGTGCAGGAGTGGTTCTGACCTAGGGCATAAGGTGGGGTGGTAGGAAGGGATGTGGGGTGCAGGCTTTGACTGGGAGATGCTTACCACAGGCAGCTCCTGGCTGGAAGCACCAACAGGGTTCAGGCAGACTGGCTGCATGCCATGGCACCATGCCATTCCTTTAAGTGGCTGTCTGCTGGTATGTCTCTGCACACTCCTTGTGAGCAAGGGGGCAGCTCTGCACCTATAAACACCGCCCCTACAGCTCCCATTGGCAGGAAACAGGCCATTGGGAGTTGAGAGGATGGTGATGTGGCAGGGCCAGCACAATGAACTACTTTCCTCCCCACCCGAGCTGGCACTCCACAGAGACATGACAGCAGCCAGTTGCTTCCAGGAGTGGCATGGAACCACAGCATGCAAGAAGCCTGCCTGAGCCCTACTACACAGCTGGACTTTTAGTTTTTTCAGCGTTTTTTCCCCCCCTTCCAGAAAATGGCTGCCCACAAAAGGGAAGCCAAAGATCCACGAGGGGACAGCCAAAAAGCCACATGCATCTCTGGAGCTGTAAGTTACCAACCCCTGCTTTAGATATAAGAAAACAAGTTAGCAATAGCACTTCAGTTTTAATTGCAATTCCTTGATTTCTCAAGTTTATATATTATTCCTACTATGAACACACAATATATATTGTAAGAAACAGACAAACCTTATAGAGTAACCTGTAAAAAGTTGTAATACATTCTTTATTAAACTAACATTATTTACAAGGATCTATAAACCAAATTCATATTTTTAAAATTCTTTTAAATAGTTATTGTACATGTGCAGTACACTTTTCTAAACCTGAATAATTTGGATATTTTTATATTTGGTCATGAGAACTCCAGAGCATGGTCCAAACCACTGATTAGCTACATTTAAAAATAAATACCTGCTGAGTTCTAAAGGGCAACAAAAATCATGAAGGGTTTGGAATGGCTGCCATATGAAGAGAGATTAAGAAGACTGGGAGTTTTCAGCTTAGAAAAGAGGAGACTAAGGGGGGAAATGACCGATATCTATAAAAACACGACTAGTGTGCAGAATGTCAGTAAAGAAAAGTTACATACTTGTTCCCATAACAAGTTCACAAAAGGAAATTAATAAGTAGCAGGTTTAAAATGTAGAAGCTGTAGAAACCATTTTCATATTTAGCTAGAAGCCATCTTGTATAACAGAAACCATTTTAGCTTTTTTCTCAAGCACGTAGACCAGAGTGAACTTTTTGTTACCCCGTGAGAAGAAGCCTACAGGATAGGCTATTTATATGTGTTAATTGGGCTGGTTGGGACAGGAGATGTTCTCCCTCGTACCTGTCCGCCATCTTGTTGATAAGGCTTTGTTTTTCCAAATTTAATTGAGGATTTCTGTAATTGGATGCCCTGACGTCAGACTGTTTGGCTAAGGGTATAAAGATACTAGGATTAATTGTATTAGCAGCTTTACTGGGCCCAGCTTTGCTGGGACCACGTTTGGCTCATGCTGTGCTTTATTAATTAATAAAGCTGTTTGTTAGCTGCCTAAACAGAGAGGAGTGATTTTTTTGCTTCAACAATTTGGAGGTTCCACCGAGATTCCTAACGCACTACTTGCCCATATGAACGGACCGGCACTCCACTTCCAAACCTCTCAGAGCGCTCAATAAAAGGTAAGGAGATACCTGTTATGAAATCTCCTGGCGAGGGCTTAGCATTTGAAGTAATGGCCGGCCATTGGGTAAGGGGAGCTACGGAATTCAATTTTGTGAAGCGGCTAACATTTTTGTCTGTCTGTGTCTGTCTTTGTCTATTAGGCCTGTCTTATGTGTGTCAGTTCCAAAAGGGCACACCGGTTTCTCTAGTGAGGCAGCCATGCGCTGGACCCTCTGTGTTCGGACGCTAAAAGCTGGTGTGGTGCCATCACTCTCTCTCTGCACACGAAACTGTGAGGAAGCTTTGTTGTCTCTCTCTGGTATTTGCAGACGTAGTACTGACCTCTGAGGCTAACCCTAGGCCATAGTATTTCCCATTTTTTTCCATAAAGGCAAAGGTGCTTCAAGTGAACTCCCCCTTTCACTGCTGCTGACTCACAGCAGCCTTTTCCCTGCCCTGTCCAGCCCCTCCCTATGGACAAGCACCCCTCACTCCTGACCCACAGGGGGAGCAGGGTGCAGGAACAGCACAGAGCCAGAGAAGTGCAGGGAACAGTGGGGGTGTACAGGGGTGGCACAGGGAACATGAGGCACAGAGGGACGCAGGGATCGGGGGCAGCAGGGTGCAGTGGAGGCACGAGGAATGGCACGCGGGGAACAGGAGGGGCAGAGGGATCAGGGTCTAGAGGCAGTGCAAGGAATGGGCAGCACAGAGCTGGGGGGGCAGGGATCAGGGGGAGCACGGTGCGGGGTGCAATGGTGGTGCAGAGCCAGAAAGTCACAGGGAAGAGGGAGAGCAGGGGATCCGGGGTGCAGAGGAGACGTGGGGAACACGTGGTGAGGAGACAAAGGGGTGCGGGGCACGCGCAGCGAGCTGGGCAGTCGACAGGGAGGGGTCTGTCACCGGCAAGGGGGCTGGGGCCGTAGCAGGACTGGAGCCCGCAGGGCGGGGCCTGGCTGCGCCGTGCACCGCAGCCAGATCCCAAGGACATGCAGCCAGAGCCGAGCTGCCACGGCTCTTTAAAATCGGCGTGGCCACGTCCTGCTGGCGTCCCGCCCACTGGCTCGTGCCCCGCCTCCTCGCGCCAGAGATAATGCACGTACCCCAGTAGCAAGAATCACCGCACTTCCCCCTCCCCAGCGGTACTCTGCTCCTCCACCAGCTGACGGATCGGATGGGGCTGTGCCACCCATAGTACGGGCTTCGGCCAGCCTGTCCCAACGGCCCACCGGGCCAGTCCGCCCCTGCACTTGCCAGCTGGTAAAATCTACTTGCCACAGGTGAGCGGGCAAGTGTATTTGTCAAGCCCTGCCTTTGCCAATGTGAAGTCCCCGTGTATTGCCAATGCATCACCGAGGGCACGGTCCAACGCCTATCCCGGAACAATACCGGGGGCATTTGGAATTGATGTGCATTACAAAAAGTCTAAAACTGGGTATCCCCATCTCCTGAAAACGTGGTTATGATAGATTTGTTCATCTCCCATTCATGGTTCTGTGGGAATTGTCTGGTGAGGGCATCCGCTAGTACAGCAGTTCTCAAACTTTTTGGGCTCCGGAGCCCTTTACATACGTAAAAATTCATGCGGTGCCCCAGCAGTCCACTGACTGTATGTGTTGTACCTATTGATGTTTCCAGTTTGTCAACCTCGAGGAGCCTCTGGAGATGTCTTGTGGAGCCCCAGGGATCCGCGGAGCACAGTTTGAGAAACACTGCACTAGTACATTGTCCTTGCCTGGCAAATGCGTAATGGTAGGTGTGACATTGTGTACAATACACCATCGTCATAGTTTCCTTGCTTCTGCACATAAGCTGCGAGACCTCGTGGCCCCCTGCCTGTTTATGTAATATGTCATTGTGACATTGTCCGACAATATTTTTATGGTTTTGTTTCATATGTGCGGAAGCAATTGGGAGCATGCCTCCCTCACTGCTGTGGGCTCCAGAACATTGAGTGAAGCTGGGACTCTTCAAGTGTCCATTATCCCTGTAATATCACACTCCCCAAATGGGCTCCCCATCACATCCAGGACACGTCTGTTGTGACAGTGATGGATAGTGTCGCGTCTGAACTGGAAGTCCTATACTGACATTGTTTAAGTCTTTCCACCAATTGGTGGCTCTGACATGGCTGGGCACATGGGATGTATCATGGAGTGGGTTGTGCCTACTGCGATACACAAAGTGTAGCCATGTCTGAAACAGCCTCATATGTAGACAGGCGAGCGGGACCACCAATATGGACACTGTCATGAGTCCAAGTATTTGCAGGCATGGCCACATACCGTACCATGGTGTGTGTGCCACTCTGAACTTACACAATCAAGTCTCACATTCTCGACCATCTGTTAGTCGGAAGGGAGGCTGTGCCTTGAGTGCAGGCCAATTGTGCCCCTATAAACTCCAGCGTCTAGGTAGGAGTGAGAGCGCACTTTGCCAAATTCAGTAAGAGCCCGAGTGTGTTGAACAACACTCCTGTTGACTCCAGTGATTCTTTCGCATCACCATAGGTGGATGCCATGATCAGACAATCTTTGTGATATGGAAATATGTTTATTGGTTTTCTTCGCAGGTGTGTGGTTACCACGGACAGAACTTCAGAAAAACTGTGGGTGCTGTGGACAGCCTGAAGGGGAGCACCCTGTGCTGATAGTATAAGTCCTTAATGCTGAACCTAAAGAATCATCTTTGAGCCAGGTGAATAGATACATGAAAATGTACATCCTTGAGGTTGAATGTAGCTAGCCATGCTCCTTTCTCCAAGGCAGGTATGATCTTTGCCAGAGTGACCATCTTGAACTGTTGATACTTGTCCAACTGGTTGAGTGCACATAGGTCCAAGATGGACCTCCAACATCTCCCCTCCCCACCCCCCCGATTTCTGACAAAGTATCGAGAATAAACTCCCCTTCCTTGGTAGCAGCTGAGTACTTCCTCTGTAGCGCCTAGTTCTAGGAGGTGCTGCACTTCTTCCAGGAGGAAGAGAGGGGAAGGGGGTTGGTTTGGTGGATCTGCTGTGAGCTGTATGCCGTATCTGGTTTGTATTCTGTCTGGGACCCATTGGTCTAAGTTCATGGTTTTCCATGCTGGGTAGAATGCGGCGAGTGTTTCCCAATACTTGTTTGCTTGGTTGTACCTGCCCTGGAGAATCAGGGGCTTTTGTATTCTCGACCAACTCCTCAAATTTTCTGACAAGTCCTGGGCTGATGGTAGCTCATTTAACTGTCTTCATCGAGTTTGACTCGTACGCCTGTTGTTCTCACGGGGCCTTTGCTGTTGTGTATTCCGATGTTCTGAACCTCTGGTTATATTGTTTGTATTGTTTCCTCTTGACTGCAGGCAGCAGTATCTCTAGTGTGTGGAGCATCGAATTGAAGTCCTTCAATGTGTGGAGAACTGAGCTCACAGACTCATAGACTTTAAGGTCAGAAGGGACCATTATGATCATCTAGTCTGACCCCCTGCACAGTGCAGGCCACAAAATCTCACCCACCCCTCCTAGAATAATCCTCTCACCTATATCTCAGATATTGAAGCCTTCAAATACTTTGAAGACCCCAAGAGTCTGTTGCATCTGCAAAGAGCTTCTCACCCTCAAGTGGGAGATCCTCAATGTTCGATTGAACCTCCCTGAAGAACCCCGACAGCTGCAGCCATGACATCCATCTCCTCACTAGTGCAGAGGCCCCCAACCTGGCCGCCATGCCCACTGCATCTAATGCACCCTGTGGAGCTGTTTAGAGAATCAATTAGTCTTCTCTGATATTTGATTCGAACTGCTAGCTCACATCCTCTGGTATACATTGAATAAAGGAACTGAATGATTCAACTGTGTTGTGCGAGTATTTTGCTAGTAGGACCACATAATTCGCAATGCGCAGCTGGAGGGAAGCAGAGGAGTAGGCATTCTTCCCCATAGTGTCCAGTCTTTTTGTCTCTTTTTTGTGACTTGGTGTTCTGGGGTACTGTTGTTGCTTCCCTCTCTGGTTGGCTGCTGCGACCATTAGTGAATTACGGGAAGGGTGAAAGAAGAGGAATTCTATCTCTGTGGTTGCGATGTAATATTTCTTATCTAGTTTTTTGATACTGGAGGCACCGATGCCAAAGATTTCCAGATTAATTTAGCTGGACCCATCAATGCTTCTTTCATCGGTAAAGTCAGCCTGATATGTTGAGGTAAGTCGAGTATGCTCATGAGATTGTATTTGGTCTGTGTTACATCAAACAGTTTTATGGCACGACTCCGCGACCCTCCTAAACAGTCTTGGAAACTTCTGAAGTCATTCCCTCTGACTGGTGACGTGGGAGACTGTGTTCCTCCGTCACGGAATAGGAATTATTGGGCAGAATAGAGGAGCCTGTGTTGCATCCTCCATAGGTGACTCACTGTCGCAGTCGGTTTGGTCCCAGTCAGCTCACCTTTTGGTATTCATATGAGCCGACTATGCCCCAGGGACCTGCGTAGTGTGCTGAAACTGTTGGGTCGGGAGAGCACCCTACCATCCCAACAGGCCCACTACGGGCATCAGTGGGGTCATCCACCGTGCCTTCTGCAATTTGCTGTTGTTGCAGTTCCACATATAGAGGAGCTCTGTGCTGGCCCATTGACTGCTCCTCCTCGTCATCACTAAATCTAGCTTCTGTTTGTGATGCTGGTGTCAAGGAAAACAGGGAACCTTGAGCCTATGGGGTGCCATCAGCACTGACTAGTGGTGAGCATGGTACTAGTGTGAGGTCCACCTTTGTCATGCACCTCAGTACGGGAGTATGCAGAGGCATTGCTGTGTAGTTCTATATAGCTGCCTGCGTCAGTACGGACACGCTTCAGAGCACCAACAGTACCGAGCATTTGCTCAAGAGTGGCATTCCACTGCTCTGCAGCTTGCTGGCTTGCTTGCTCCTCCCCGGTACCGTGTTTTTCCCCCTGGTACCGTGTTACTGTGTGGAGAGCTAGAAGCATGGCCAACGGTTCAGTGCTTCATATTAGGGTCACGGCTTTTCATTATGCCAGATCCCGTATCCTCCTTTTGAGAGCCCTGCCTGGTGGCCTTGTGATCAGCCTCCTTTCTCCTTTTATTTGCGAAGGGCTGAGACTCGCAGGGGACAAGGAGCGGTTCACGCTTCATGCTGGGTCCTGGTCCCTAGCACGTTCCTGCGAGGGAGTGCTCCTTCTGCCCTTCTCCCCAAGAGGGTTATCTCTGGGTGGGGGTCCAATGAGGCTGTGACTCAGCCATGTTGTCCAAAAATACCAGTCTGCTGTGTAATTCTCTCAACTTCTTAAAGTGTGGGGCGAGCTTCTAGCAATGCGAGCAGAGACTGATGGTCTTACCCTACGCAGCACAGGCATGGCTCGTGCCCGTCTGCTGCTGTGATTGCTGTCCCACACTCTGTGGACCTTGTAAAGCCCAGTGATGTGGGCTGAATAGGATTTTTTTTCTTTGTGCTGTCTCTCAGGCAAGCAGACATAGCAGACGTGCTCGCGCACCACTCTGCCCACTTTTCTTTCTGTTGTTATCCTTTTCCTCCCTGCCCCCCCACGCACTTCGGTTTCATTTTGTTGCTATTAGGGATACTGACTAAGTGCGACTGATGCTGGTAGCAGATGAGAAGGAACTGAGGGAACAGCTACCGTCACGTGCCTACCTGTCAATTGGGGCGATTGCGCAATGGTGCAGCATGCGCCACCAGCCAGGAGACTGCTAGCAAAGATCTCTGAGCCATGTGCACAGCGGCACTGACACACCTAAGCGGAGTACCCACAGGGACCCTCGAAGAAGAACTGTTTGAACTGCTTCTTTGGTGCAATGCCCTGATTCAGGTGTAGCCTCGCAAACTGCTGCTCAGCTGGTAGCGTGGGCAGAGCCGTTAACTCCTTATTTGTTTACTGTCCGGCACTGAACCAAGGCCTTGGCTACTGAACCCTGAGGTTGTTTGTTGCCCTGTCCAGACCAAGGCCATGGACTCTGTGAACTGCAGCCTAGCCTGCAGCCTGAGGCCCTGACCGTTTGGGACCTCACTTGGGGCTAGGGCCAAGCAGCCAGAAATTCCTATTTAGCAGGGCCAGTGTAGTGAGTCAGCAGCCTTCTGCTGACCCGGATCATTATAGGTGTATTGTCTGATTGAGATGGAAGGATGACAGTATGTGAAGTAGGAATTTAGGATGGGTGTGTAATTTCACTTTATCCTTGAAAAAGGTAGTGTATAGAGGATCTGCCATAAACACCACAATTTCTCCTACATGTCTGGCCAACACCATGTCTACAAGGAATACTGTTTTCATAGACAAGTGCAATGAAGTACTGGTAGACATTGGTTCAAATGGAGGGTGTTTAATTGCATTCAACACCAGGTGCAGTTTCCTGTAGTGGGATGTTCAACTCCACAGAGACCTACTTAAAAAGATCTTGGAAATTGGACAAGTCATCAACAGTAACGGGAGGGGGAGGTATGACCGCTTCATCAGGCGAGGAAGTGTCATTTGCGTCTGGAGACGTGCTCCAGGAGGGTCACTGTGATCATCAACTATAGCCTGTTGGCACTGAAGAGATGGCAACTGTGGTGAAAGAGAATGCTGGAGTACACTATGATGTTTCTTAGGATGTTGGTGTCTATGTCAGGAATGCCATGGGTGCCAGTATTGCCAATGTGGGTAAGGCACTGGGGGTAGCATCCACAGGTTTTTATACCAGGGTGGCATGCCCCTATGCTTTGAGTATGTGGGTTCTGGTGGAGTAGATGGAATGATCTGTGGGGGGAGAATTCTGTGGAAAGAATACGATGTCCGCCTCCTCATCTGAATTGCTCATCTGGTGAGAGAGTTTGTTGCAGTGCTGAGGTACTCGAGGAATGGTCAGTGCTGAGGAAGAGTGAATTAAAGTTAATTATATGATCAAGTCTCTATGGTGCACGCATTGCTGAACCAGTATTGATGGTGCTACACCCAAGTGATTTGCGGTGCCGGATGCAGTGTCAGCACTGAACGAACTGATGCTGTCGATGTCACTGCTGTGCTAGTGGTGAGTACAGAAGTCGTGCTCGGCACCAAGACTGGTTGCAGCGCCAATAAGGCATTCACAGTGCCAGGTGGTGCTGCACAGTAGGAGGCAGGCAACTTGAAGCCTGTGGCCTTAGTGAAGGTTTTTGAGAGAACCACTCTTATGGCAGAGCCGGAGACACCCTGTGCTTCATAGGTGCTAAGGCACAGAGCTGAAGCTGTTCTCAGCAGAGAAGTGGTTGGTGAGTGCCTTTTTGGTGCTATACAATCCTGAGGCAACAAAGAAACTTGCCTTTTCGCAGGCTTTTTGTCTTTACATGCCTGAGGGGGTCTCAGAACCTTGCCCTGGATCAGAGGCAGGGCATAATGATTTTTCAAGCAGTATGGGCTTAAACTACAATTCTCTGTCTCAGTGACCTCTTAATTTTAATTTTGCACAGTGGATGCGCTTTTGCAAAACGTGTGCCTCCCTAAGGCAACAGACATATTGTGTGTGACCATCAGACACCAGAATGGGATCACTGCAGGATGAACAATGCTTAAATCCTGGTGAGACAGGCATAATACTAACTAAGAAGCTAACTAACGAGGAAGTAAAAATCCAGAGAAAGAGAAAAAAACTCTTTTGGGGGCGGGTGAAGGAATGATCAACTATTAACCACTAACTATAAACTAACGTGGGAAAAACAATGACCAACAGGAATTATCTAAACATGAAACAAGGTGAGGAACACTGCTGAGCTGCGTCTCTAACTGGAGACGGTAGAGAAGGAATTGAGGGGAAGAGGGAGGGCTCATACGTGTGCGATGCCTACACTCTAGAAGCACACAGCTAGAGACTTGCACATGCGCGGGTGGCCCCAGGGACACTGCTCTGATGACTCTGATCCTAGGTGTGGTGAAAGCGCACCAACCTGACTGAAGCACCAATGGGGATATCTTTCGAAGAACCACCAGCAGTTACATATTCACACAAATACCCATTAGTTAACATGCCCAGCATTCACACACCTCTCCTAAGCCTCCTTTCAGCATTCCTGAATGTTCTGAGTAGGTGTGGTGTACCCTGCTGCCTCATTTGCTTATACCACAGCCTTAGGAGATATACTTAATAGGACTCAAGATGAGGGGAATGTAGGCAAGGCACATGTATATGCAAAGTCCAAAGAATTCCAAGTGTCCTCTGCATATTCCTATTTATTGTTGTCTTTGCCATGAAGGAGTAATTAAAATCATCCTGGAATGATCTTATCTTACCTTTCTCATCTCTTTCTACATCAATTTTTAGGGGGTTGGGGAGATGGGAGAGGGTGTGTACAGAACAGATCTTTTCCCAATTCAGTAGGAAAACACCTGACTTAGACGGAACAGAATCAACAACTCTGAGGGCAAAACAGATCTATATCTGGAAATCCCCAGATGTTGAACATATTGTATTTCTTTCTTTATTGGCCATTCATAAGTGTATCACATCTATTCTTAATTTATTTGAAAGGTGGTTGTCCTTGTTATGTGATAAATATAATGCTGGATACACCAGTCTCTAATTTTACAGCTTTGGCTTGCAACTGGGATGAATGAATGGGGTATATATTGCTTGTTAATATAACACATAGCAGTCGGATTGTTCAAAGCAATTTGAGCTACTTTCCCTTTAATGTGAAGCAGAAAAGACTTGAGAGTTGCATGAATCCCTCTAACACCTAGAATGTTTGTGTATTTTTTCCCTGAGAATTCTCATGTCCTCAAAATATTAGAGAAATATGAATGTGACTGAAATGAGCTGCTCCACCCTCATCCACCACTGGATGCCTCCAATGGGATCATCAAAGATGAAGTTCTACGCTGAGCCCACCATGTTAAGTAAGTCAGCACATTTTCTGCTCTGGTTAGAATTTTTTTTCAATATGAGCCATATCTGATTTGTAACTTACTTGGTTTGTAACTTAACTAGTGCTGTAGCACTCCCATTCTGAAATAGTATAATGGGTGACATAAACTGCTGACACTATTAGGCTTATAAGCATCAGGGTGAGAAAAAAAACTGCTTTTCTGTTACACAAATGATGAAATATACCTATAATTATCGGAAGTTTCCTAAATCTCTAATCTAGCACAAATATCCTGCCTTTCATAACAACTAGAATTGCCTGTATAAATGAGATTTTCTGTGTGGGGCAGAGACATGACTTCTTTACATTTATTAAAAGCCCAAGGTCCTTGATGAGGGGACAAACATTGAAAATTATTGAGAAGGCTCTCCTGTGATGTCAATTTGAGCTATCAACCATCTTGATATGGGTAAACAGAAATATCCCATCTCCTTAGGTAAGCTACTCCATCAGAAAGCCCCACAGTTTTTACAAAGTGCCTAAGAAGAAAAGTGAAAAGGAAGGGTCCCATATTCAAAATGTTCTTGACCCATCAGGAAGCAGAGGTACTTGCAATGACTAGGCTTTATGGCAACATGGACATAGGCATCCTTTAGATCAAGAGAAGCAAACCAACTTAGACTTTGTGTCAACATACAAAATTCTTGAGTAAAGCACTGGGCTTTCCTATGTCTAGAATCAGACTAAGCCCTAGTTCTTCTTGAATACCAAGAAATATCTTGAGTAAAATCCCTAACTTCTCTCAGAACCTCCTCTATTGCTCCTGCTAATAGCAGACATCAGACCTCTGATGTTAATTGCACCTGTGAGAGCGGTTTCAAATTGAATTGCATACCCTTGAAACATTTATTCTTCTATTACTTCCAGGATCAAAATTAGTTTTCAGTTCTTGATTCACATGTTAATTCTATGGTGTGGGATTTCAAGCAAAATTTGAGGCTCCCTTCTCAGCTGTGTTTGTAAGAAACAGGATGCCACTGGTAGAACTGCCTCGGAGAAATAAAAGACAACAATGGTGGACAAATTTGTCTGTGGTATCTTAATGTAAGTCTTATTACCGAATAGTCCATCCCCTTCAAATGGGAGGTTCTCTGTCCTGAACATGTCTTCCTGAAACAATGGAAATTAAGTAGACCATCTCAACCATGCATGCTTTCTTAAAGTGAATGCAGATGCTATTACTAGGAGGAACATAAAGTACAGTTTGGACCTCCATGATCCAGCACCCTCGGGATCTGACCAGTCCCAGACAAGGGAGCTTTTCGGACCAGGGGAGGTCTGCAGGAGGGCTGGGCTCCTCTCACCAGCCTTCAGACCCACAAGCTGCAGTAGCCCTGCTGGAGTTCCCAGCAGCCCCCACCAACCTTGCGGCAGCCCTGCCTGAACTCCCAGTGGCCCCGCTAAGCTTGCGGCAGCCCCACCACCCTACTGGAGTTCCCAGTAGCCCCACCACCCAGCCGAAGCTCCCGCCAATCCCACCGACCTCACAGCAGCTCTGCATGCTGCAACTTTGCTGTCCTCTGAGCTCCGGCCACACACACCCCATGTCCCACGAATTCAGCTGACCCTGCCAGCTGGCTATGAGCCACCAGCAATCTTTGCAGATGGGGCTCTCTCATCCTGCAACATCCATGGTCCTTCTGGACCATGGATGTTGCCAGCCCTGAAAGTCCAGGACCACAAAAGTTCAACCTGTAGCACATTTTGCTATATTTTGTCTCTTATTTATTATAGTATTAGCCAGTATATTGGCTCCTAGCAGTATTTTAATTAAAATTAGTAATCTCTTCCCATACATGGAATTGATAATGACATTACTGCCTGTTAATCTGACACTCCATTTTCCAAAGGATGCAGCAGAGAACACTCATCCTTCTAATGCGTCCAATTTCTTGTTTTATCATAAGGCACAAAATGAATTATGTTAATGCTCCATTGCATCTATTATTTGTTGCTACAAACAAAGAATTTAGGCTGGAGTACATGTGAAAAAAGGAGAATCCTCCACATGTAACTGATAATTTGTCTGCCTTTTAGAAATTGGTTAAGAATGCCAGGGTAGACTAAATAACCTTAGCATGCTGTAACAATCTATCCAAAACAGGGAGAAGACAGGACAGATTTTATTCTTTGATGGAACACTAATAATGCTGAAAACTGCATGGAAAGTTGCCTCTGATGCCACAGATGGAAGTTTTAAAATTATGCCAAATCTTTCTACAAATTAGTGTAATTGCAATACATCCTCAGAATGAAAAGAAGCAGATGTCATTCCCACATTCTCATACAGGGATGAATCTGTTTCCAATTCTGTTTCTAAAGATTAGTAATCTGAGGAACTAGTTCCTCTACCTCTGCTTAAAGAGTGACAGGCGCAATAGTGGAACAGCACTTTCGAAAAACAGAAATAGTTATGTCTGAAAAGCCAATGTATGAAACTTCCCTAGTTTCTTACTCAAAAGATTATTCTTGTTTCAAGGAAATACTGAAATGTCTCCATACAGCATCTAGACAATGGTCACTGGGGTCATGTAGCCCATAGTGGTGAGTGTGCTGTCTGGTAGTGATTCATAGACCAGAGAGTGAGGAAGTCTGAAAACATCAGGTCTAAGAGCATAAGCCATTTTTTGAAACGGATATCAGAAAGTGATTCCTGTAATTTAACCCAATCTTGTTGCTCTTCTGATTGCAGATCCAACCTTTGATTCCATGCTGATAGAATCAGAGAAAACACAGGACCCAGAAAGTGTAACACAGTGAATGGTATAATAGTTTCCTGTGAGCCTGAAGGTTTTATAAGACAGGATAGATAAAACTGAATGAAAACAAAGCACGAAAATTCATTCTTCCCTCTTAATTTTTCTTTAGGTGGAGATAGGAGTAGCAATCTTCAAGGGAAATCTCTGTTCCCATCCACACACATTGGCTACGTCTACACTGGCCCCTTTTCCGGAAGGGGCATGGTAATTTTTGGGATCGTAATAGGGAAATCCGCGGGGGATTTAAATATCCCCCGCAGCATTTAAATAAAAATGTCAGCCGCTTTTTTCCGGCTTTTAGAAAAGCCGGAAAAGAGCGTCTACACTGGCCCCGATCCTCCGGAAAAAGCGCCCTTTTCCGGAGGATCTTATTCCTACTTTGAAGTAGGAATAAGATCCTCCGGAAAAGGGCGCTTTTTCCGGAGGATCGGGGCCAGTGTAGACACTCTTTTCCGGCTTTTCTAAAAGCCGGAAAAAAGTGGCGGACATTTTTATTTAAATCCCCCGCGGATTTCCCTATTACGATCTCAAAAATTACCATGCCCCTTCCGGAAAAGGGGCCAATGTAGACGAGCCCTGTATGTCCTGTGGCTCTGTGTGATGACTGTAGCTGGCATACACAATTATGGTTGCTATATGCAACACTGATGAAGGATCTATTTTCAGTTCTGGCAGCATCTCTGTCCACTATCTCATGCTCCAAAAGCTTAAACAGAAACAATGGCAGGTTAGGTTGGACATTAGAAAAAAAACTTCCTGTCAGAGTACTGGAACACTGGAATAAACTGCCCAGAGAGGTTATATAATCTCTTGTCACTGGAGGTTTTTTTAAAGCAGCTTAGACAAACTCTGTCAGGGATGGCTTAGATAATATTTATTTCCACCTTAATTGCAAGGAAAGGACTAGAAGAGAGACACACTCTCCATAAGGTCCCTTCCAGTCCTACAATTCTGATTATCTTGGCTTTTCTTCAGAACATTTAGAATATCTTCCAGGGCACACAGGAAGTAATCCAAATTCCTGATTCTGGAAAATCAAGTAATAAACATAAAAGTCAGAAGAATATGAGGATACAGCTTCATACAGTAGAGTCCCGATTATCCAACCTAAACGGGACTGATGGGTGGTCGGATTAACGAAAATGTCGGATAATACGGAAATGGGTATGAAATCAGGTTTATTAATAACTAACATAATAGAGTACAGAACATTTAGTATGCAGTATGGCAAAACGCAAAAGTTATTGTTTTTAAAAAAAAAAACAGTGATTGAAGTTTCCCAGCTTTGTTTCTCTTCCTAGTGGTGAGGGCCCACCAGCGTCTCAATAACATAACATCACTAGCAGTTGCCTCCCCTTGTTGTTCAATGTAAGCCAATGCCACCTCGAGAACCTTGACCCCTTTGCTATAACTCATTCTCTCCATTTTGTCACGGTCATTTGTATCTTTACCTTCATTGTCATCCCGATTCACCAGAGCTATTATGTCATGTCCAGTCAGTTCTTGTTGCTTGTCCTTCTCCATCCATTCCTGTATATCATCATTATTCACTCTCTCACAGCCTGGAATTTGTTGTAACAAAGGTAGCAGGTTATCACGATTTTCTTGCATCATTTCTTGTATATTTTCATCTTCTAAAAGTAACTTTCTCCATGATCTTGCCAGAGTTTGCGGTTCAATCTCTTCCCGTGATTGTGTGATCCAATAAATAACATCTTTTATGTTCACTGTCCTTAGATTATCTAGCATACCACTTCCATCATCTATCGCCTCAATGAGCGTAGTTAATAGCTTATGATGATATTTTTTCTTTAACGCTTCAAGCACACCCTGGTCCATAGGCTGAAACAATGGTGATATTAAGAGGAAGAAAAATTACTCTCGTGTCCCCATTGATCAGTTCATCCTCATGAGGATGAGATGGCGCATTATCAATGACAAGGACTGCTTTCCTTGATAGGTTTTGCTATTTCGAAAATTGTTCTACTGAAGGAACAAATTCATTGAAAAACCAGCCTCGGAAAATTGCTGAATCCATTCATGCATTCCTCTGATTCTTGTATGAAACTGGTAGAGCAGTCATGGCTAGGTTTTTGAAAGCTCGTGGTTTTTTCACCTTTCCAATAAATGTGAGTTTTAGTTTGTGGTTACCAGTAGTGTTACTACAGGCTAGAATCGTCACTCTTTCTTTACTTCGTTTATACCCAGGAGCTGAAGCTTCAGCCCGGAAAGGTAGAGATTTTGAAGGCAGCATTTTATATTTTAAGCCTGTTTCATCCACTCACCTGATAATCCTTCATTGTCGATGAGACAATGAAATTTAGCTTTAAATTTCAGAAACCCTTCCTGATTTGCCGATAATTTTTTGCCACATATACTGAGCTGCCTTAACCCATATATATTTTTCCAGCGATCAAGCCAGCCTACACTAGCCGTGAAATCAGGTTCCCCTTCATTAAATTCCTTTTGGAAAATCAGAGCTTTCTCTTGCAGAATCGGGACTGTAATAGGCATGCCCTTATCTCTTTGCTGTGTGAACCATAATAACAAAGCTTCACTCACTTTCTCATATTCACATTTCTTCATAGTTTTTCTGTCCTTCAGTCCTTGTCTTGAGGCTTGATCAGAAAACCACTTTTCTAACTCACTTCTTTCCTCTTCCAGTCACCAACTGTAACTCGCCCCACACCGAGTTCGGATTAAATTTTTAGCATGGACTCGCCTGTGTCTAGTCTCTTTAAGACTTCAAGTTTTTGTTCAATGGAAAA
Source organism: Pelodiscus sinensis (assembly GCF_049634645.1). NCBI lineage: Eukaryota > Metazoa > Chordata > Testudines > Trionychidae > Pelodiscus > Pelodiscus sinensis. The sequence goes on along the minus strand of NC_134714.1, from coordinate 109,179,619 downwards.
AACCACTTTTTTTCCCTCTTTCACTTGCCACGTTCTTCAAACAATAAAATTATATTACAGTAAGGGGAACACATATTACAGTAAGGGGAACACACAATTTGAAAAATGAAACACAATCACAGCACAAACATAAATCACTATCGCAGAGGAACAAACGAAGCTACGACCATGGCGGCATGTGATGCATGGACGCATAAATAGCACGTCGAATGGCTATGTCGGATAAAGCGGAATGTTGGGTAAGCAAAGGTCGGATAATCAGGACTCTACTCTACATGGAATAGTTTCATCAAGCCAGGATGATACAGATCAGCTAAAGACTTAGTATATCACAGAATCAAACAATACTAGGACTGGAAAGGACCTCGAGGTCATCGAGTCCAGTCCCCTGCCCCCATGGCAGGACCAAATACTGTTTAGACCATCCCTGATAGACATTTATCTAACCTACTCTTCAATATCTCCAGAGATGGAGATTCCACAACCCCCCCGGGCAATTTATTCCAGTGTTTAACTACCCTGACAGTTAGGAACTTTTCCCTAATGTCCAACCTAAACCTCCCTTGCTGCAGTTTAAGCCCATTGCTTCTTGTTCTATCCTCAGAGGCCAAGATGAACAAGTTTTCTCCCTCCTCCTCATGACACCCTTTTAGATATCTGAAAACGGCTATCATGTCCCACCTCGATCTTCTCTTTTCTAAACTAAACAAACCCAATTCTTTCAGCCTTCCTTCATACGTCATGTTCTCTAGACCTTTAATCATTCTTGTTGCTCTTCTCTGGACCCTCTCCAATTTCTCCAACATCCTTCTTGAAATGCGGTGCCCAGAACTGGACACAATACTCCAACTGAGGCCTAACCAGCGCAGAGTAGAGCGGAAGAATGACTTCTCGTGTCTTGCTCACAACACACCTGTTAATGCATCCCAGAATCTTGTTTGCTTTCTTTGCCACAGCATCACACTGCTGACTCATATTCGGCTTGTGGTCCACTATAACCCATAGATCCCTTTCTGTCGTACTCCTTCCTAGGCAGTCACTTCCCATTCTGTATGTGTGCAACTGATTGTTCCTTCCTAACTGGAGCACTTTACATTTGTCTTTATTAAACTTCATCCTGTTTACCTCTGACCATTGCTCCAATTTGTCCAGATCATTTTCAATTATGACCCTATCCTCCAAAGCAGTTGCAACCCCTCCCAGGTTGGTATCATCTGTAAACATAATAAGCGTACTTTCTATGCCAATATCTAAATCATTGATGAAGATATTGAACAGAGCCGATCCCAAAACAGACCCCTGCGGAACCCCACTTGTTATATCTTTCCAGAAGGATTGTGAACCATTAATAACTACTCTCTGGGTATGGGTATCCAGCCAGTTATGCACCCACCTTATAGTAGCCCCATCTAAGTTGTATTTACCTAGTTTATTGATAAGACTGTCTAGTGAGACGGTGTGAAACGCCATACCTAACGTCTAGGTATGCCACATCCCCCGCTTCGCCCTTATCCACAAGACTCGTTATCCTATCAAGGAAAGCTATCAGATTGGTTTGACATGATTTGTTCTTTACAAATCCATGCTGGCTGTTCCCTATCACTTTGCCACCTTCAAAGTGTTTACAGATGATTTCCTTAATTACTTGCTCCATTATCTTCCCTGGCACAGAAGTTAAACTAACTGGTCTGTAGTTTCCTGGGTTGTTCTTATTTCCCTTTTTATAAACGGGCACTATATTTGCCTTTTTCCAGTCTTCTGGAATCTCTCCTGTCTCCCATGATTTTCCAAAGATGATAGTTAGAGGCTCAGATACCTCCTCTATCAGCTCCTTGAGTATTCTAGGATGCATTTCATCAGGCCCTGGTGACTTGCAGGCATCTACCTTTTCTAGGTGATTTTTAACTTCTTTTTTTTTATTTTATCTTCTAAACCTACCCCCTTCCCACTAGCATCCACTATATTAGGCATATCTTCAGACTTCTCGGTGAGGACCAAAACAAAGAAGTCATTAAGCACATCTGCCATTTCCAAGTTTCCTGTTACGGTTTCTCCCTCCTCACTGACCAGTGGCCTACCCTGTCCTTGGTCTTCCTCTTGCTTCTAATGTATTTATAAAAAGTCTTCTTGTTTCCCTTTATTCCTGTAGCTAGTTTGGGCTCATTTTGTGTGTTTGCCTTTCTAATCTTGCCCCTGCATTCTTGTGTTGTTTGCCTGTATTTATCTTCTGTAATTTGTCCTAGTTTCCATTTTTATAGGACTCCTTTCTTATTTTTAGATCATGTAAGATCTTGTGGTTAAGCCAACGTGGTCTTTTGCCATATTTTCTATCTTTCCGATGCAGCGGAATAGCTTGCTTTTGGGCCCTTAATAATGTCCCTTTGAAAAACTGCCAACTCTTCTCAGCTGTTTTTCCCCTTAGTCTTGATTCCCATGGGACCTTACCTATCAGCTCTCTGAGCTTACCAAAATCCGCCTTCCCAAAATCCATTGTCTCTATTTTATTGTTCTCTCTTCTACCCTTCCTTAGAATTGTGAACTCTATGATTTCATGATCACTTTCACCCAAGCTGCCTTCCACTTTCAAATTCTCAACCAGTTCCTCCCTATTTGTTAGGATCAAATCTAGAACAGCTTTCCCCCAGTAGCTTTTTCAACCTTCTGAAATAAAAAGTTGTCTCCAATGCAGTCCAAGAACTTATTGGATAGTCTGTGCTCCACTGTGTTATTTTCCCAACATGTATCTGGATAGCTGAAGTCCCCCAATACCACCAAATCTTGGGCTTTGGATGATATTGTTAGTTGTTCAAAAAAAGCCTCATCCACTTCTTCCACCTGGGTAGGTGGCCTGTAGTAGACTCCTAGCATGACATCACCCTTGTTTTTTAATCCCTTTTTAGCGTAACCCAGAGACTCTCAACACTTGTGTGTCCTATGTGCATCTCCACCTCACTCCAAGTGTGTTCATTTTTCATATATAAGGCAACACCTCCTCCCTTTTTTCCCCTGTCCATCCTTCCTGAGCAAGCTGTACCCTTCTATACAGACATTCCAATCGTGTGTATTATCCCACTTAGTTTCTGTTACGCCAACAATGTCATAATTGTACTTGTTTACTAGCACTTCCAGTTCTTCCTGCTTATTACCATACTTCTCTCATTTGTATATAGGCATCCAAGACACTGATTTGACCTTGCCTCCCAGTTTTGCCCTGACCCTCCTTTCTCTCTGCCATTATAGCCCACGCTCCCTCCCATTTCCAACCCATCTCCCAGGTCTCCATGTTCTCCACTTACCTGTGGGCTTTGCTCACCTGTCCCCGTTGAACCTAGTTTAAAGCCCTCCTCACTAGGTTAGCCAGTCTGTGTCCAATGACTATGATGGCTATGAAAGTGTACCCCCGAAATTCTGAGATTCTCAGGAAGCTGGACTAGGACCAAGTTAATCTGAGGAATGACCAAAGGTATGCAAGTTCTTCAGTGGGCACCAAGGAGCTCCTCTGAAAACCAGTATATTAAAAAAGCCATTGGAATAGGGATGTAAGCTACTGCTTGAGTAAGCTACTGCTTTGAAAGCCTAGGCTTATTGGGTAGTCGAGTCACTACAGGCAGTCCCCGGGTTATGTACAAGATAGGGACTATAGGTTTGTTCTTAAGTTGAATTTGTATGTAAGTCGGAACTGGCTCCAGATTCAGCCGCTGCTGAAACTGATCAGCGGCTGACTACAAGAAGCCCTAGACAGAGTTGCTCTGCCCCCAGCTTCCTGGAATCAGCCGCTGATCAGTTTCAACAGCGGCTGAATCTGGACTCCTGGGACAGAACAGCTGGGGCACTGCCGGGTAGGTCCCCGCAGGACGAAGCCGGCAGCACCCCAGCTGCTCTACCCCAGGCGTCCCACAACAAAAGTCTGGTCTGCTGGCGGGGGGGTGCACTAGCTGCGCTCCCCTCCCCCCCCCCCCCCAGCAGACCAGGGAGACCCGAGCAAAGCTGCAGAGGCGCAGAGGTCCCGCCGCCTCTGCGGCTTTGCTCCTGTCTCCCTGCTGTGCTGGGGGAGTCCCCCCCAGCACAGCAGGGAGACCTGAGCAAAGCCACCCAGGCAGCGGGACCCCACCGCCCGTGCGGCTTTGCTCCTTTGCCCCGGAGGGAGATAGGAGCAAAGGAGCAAAGCCGCACAGGCAGCGGGGTCCCGCCACCTGTGCGGCTTTGCTCGGGTCTCTCTGCTGTGCTGGGGAGTCCCCCCCAGCACACCAAAGAGACCCGGAGCAGCTTTTCTTGCCCCGGAGGATGCGGTGGCGGGACCGCTGTGCTCTGGGCGGTCCCGCCGCCCGCGAGCTCTGGGGCGAGAAAAGCCCCGTTCGTAAGTGCGGATCCGACATAAGTTGGATCCGCGTAAGTCAGGGACTGCCTGTACTTGACTACTCGCTGTATCAGAGGCAGCAAGAGGGGACAAGCAGGAACTGGTGCTGGGAGGAGCTGCCTTAAAAGCCAGTTCCCCCCCAACACCGTTCCCCCCCAACACCCTCAGTGTACAGGGTGTGGAGCCCGCACAAGCCAGGACTGCTCAATCCAGCTCCTGGAGCTACCCTCACTGTGGCTCTGCGGAGTGCCTCCCCTTATTGACTAATTATGTAGTTGATACAAATTGTATCGACCCCACCATTAGCCAAATACCCGCTCCTTAACATCCTAATATTGGACCACTGAAGTATTCAGGACCTATCTTGTATGAACAGGATACCACCAATAATATTAAGCAGGTAGTGCTTAAGATGACAATCACAATTCCAATCAGCTTCATGAAAATTCAATACAAATCTGTATTTTCCTATCTTGAAAACTCTTGAATAAAACCCAAGCATCCTTCATCCTCTCACACTAGAGACAATTAATTCCATAAAAATGAAGTTTACAACTCTGTTCCAGAAAATGCCAAGGGATAACCTCTGGACTTTCAGTGGATGGGAATTATGAATCTATTACCATGAGGATGCTCTGTTCTCTCCCTGAAGCATGCAGGGTCACCAGCCACTGCAAACACTTCAGAAAGGGAAGCAGATCCAACAAGACAATCTACGAAGAGGTGCAGGCCTGAAAGAGTGGTAGGAATTAGATTATTGAGTCTAAATGTTAGTCAGAACACTGAAATAAAATTTGGAATTTTGCCCAAAAGCTTTGCAACAGGGAAGTCTAGCTGACCCTTACTGCCACTATGAAAGCAGATAAAAGTGAAGGGCTAATCTCACTGGCAAGTACAGGGGTTGAGCAAAGCATCCTCCCATCCCTGCCCCTTCTGCATTAGGCAAGCCATCAGGCAGAGTGGAAAATGCCTTAATCCCCTAAATTGTCAAGAAAAAGCTAGACACAATCTTGCCTTTCATAACCAAAAAAAAAAAAAAAAGGCTGGACAAAAAAAAAAGTAGATGAGAATTACTCTCAGACTAGAACAATTGTTTTACAACCCCATAAGTGTACTAAATTAATTCCAGAACAGGCTTTCGCCCAGAAAAGTTTACAGTCTGAAGAACATATCCCTCAAACAAACATGTATAGGTAGACCCTTACGCAGAGTCGAGCCAGAGCCGTAACTAAGGTTTTCTGTGCCTGGGGCAAGCTACTGAACTGCGCCTCCCCTCCCCGCCCCTGCCCAAAAAAGAGAGAAAATTCTTAATCTTCTGTATTAATTTTATTCATTGCACATGTTAATTGCACATATATTGAGACTGCAAATAGATGATAGTGGATATAAATGAAATAATATTTTAACTTTCTAATTTTTAATTTTGCGCCCCTAAACTTACTGTGCCCAGGGCGAGGACCCCACTTACCCCACCCTTATTACAGCTCTGAGTAGAGCAGATATGCCTCCGAGTAGTCTCTCACATCAGTTGTTTTCCAGCATTGGGCCCTATATGATTAACAGACGAATTACATTTATTTTAGTATAACACAAGAACAGGAAGGGCGAAGCAGGGTATTGGTCAGTGGTGAGTAACCTGTGGCCCACCTCCACCTGCAGCCCACAGACCCCCTGCCTGTCTCCCCTCTCTCACAAATCAGCTGTTTGCAATGTTCCAGCTCTGAGAGGGAGGCGGAAGAGCAGTGTGGTGCATGAAAATGCCTCAATCATGTTAACATTACAGTGCAGTGTTTTGATGGTTTGCGTGTCCTACTGGAGTCAGATGTCAGCTCCCACAATGACTATTTCTTCCAAAACTGGAGCAGGCTTTTAAGATACTCTGGGTTGAAAAAATTATCCTTAGACAGCAACCCAGAGTAAGGATAATTTTTTCACTAGAACCTAAATACTTAGAAGCCTCAGAACTTGTCTAAGTGGGAAACTTTTATTCAAGTATATTAATGCCTTTTTTCAGTTTAGCTTTTAAGAAAATGAAAAACCTACTCTTATCCACACAGGAAGTTATTCCCAGTATACCTATACTGGTTTAAATATTACCTGTTATCCTTACAAAACTTTAACAAGTAGACAAGGCCTAAGTTCCACTGAAAGTCAATGAAACTTAGGAGTCCAAGTCACTTAGATACTTCTATACCAAGTCACTTAGGGTATATCTACACTATCCTCCTAGTTCGAACTAGGAGGGTAATGTAGGCATACCGCACTTGCAAATAAAGCCCGGGATTTGAATTTCCCGGGCTTCATTTGCATAAGGGGGGAGCCGCCATTTTTAAATCCCCGCTGGTTCGAACCCCGTGCAGCATGGCTACACGGGGCTCGAACTAGGTAGTTCGGACTAGGTTCCTATTCCGAACTACCGTTACTCCTCGTGAAACGAGGTGTAGTGGTAGTTCGGAATAGGCACCCTAGTCCGAACTACCTAGTTCGAGCCCCGTGTAGCCGCGCTGCACGGGGTTCGAACCAGCGGGGATTTAAAAATGGCGGCTCCCCGCTTATGCAAATGAAGCCCGGGAAATTCAAATCCCGGGCTTCATTTGCAAGTTCGGTATGCATACATTACCCCCCTAGTTCGAACTAGGGGGGTAGTGTAGACATACCCTTAGATACTTCTATATGGAGGATGGATAGGCGAGTGTGTGGCTGTGAAATTGGTAGGGGTACCAGCAGAGGGAAGTTTCGTAACTTCACATACACCTCTGCAGACTGTCCTTGCATTAGATGCTGTCACCTTGAGAAAGAAGCATCTTGTTCAAAATGGCAATAGACAAAACCAGGAAAATATGCAGCACTGCAATTTATCAGGATGGTCCATTTCTCCTCCCTCTTCCAGATCCCTCAAACTAGAGAAGAAGGAAACACTAGTTATATGGGCAGCCCCAAGAAGGCTGCACTACTTTGCAGTGTGCATGTCAAAACAGAAAAATATCTCTGGTTTAAGTTTTCTTTTATTACACCTGCATATCAGGTACAAAGTACACTGCAAAATAAACTTTTGCGGTAATTGATTTGAGTGCAAAGAGTTAACACCTCCGAGGATACGTCTACACAGCAGCGCTGAAGTCGAATTAAGCTATGTAACTTGAGCTACACCAATTGCACAGCTTAAGTCAAAAGAGTTTAATTTGGTTTTTGGCACTGTCTACATAGCAGAAAGTCAAAGGAAGACTGCTCTTCCTTTGAATTCCCTTACTCCTCATAAAATGAAGGTTACAGGAGTTGGAGTAAGAAGTCCTCCAGCTTGCCAATATTTCAAAATAATAGCCTGCAGTATAGACATGCTCTTTGTTACTTGGAATAACGTTAGTTATTCCAAAATAACGCTGCTGTGTAGACATAGCCTGAGGGAATTTAAAATACCTTGCAATCTCTCTATATTTTGGCATGCCTCCGTAGTCTGATTTTTGGCTATTTACCACGTGAAGTTTAGTCCTACATAAAATATCAGCACATTGTTACAGCTGTTACCCAAAATGTATTTTTTACTGCTCTTTCTTCTTTCTGTACCTGTCACTACAATAAACATGCCCACCATGTAATGGGATTGAGGGTTTTAACCCCTGTGGTGCCAACATCTTCAATGGAGACAGTAAGGGAGGGCCACTTTGAATCCATACGGGAAGAAAAAGTGATTAGCAAGAACCTCAGAAAGAGAATGGGGGGGGGGTAAACGGTCATGGAATTTGAGAAAAGGAAATAAAAGCTCAATAACTGTAAGTCTTCAGTACAGAAGATAATCTGAGCAAGGTTTAGAGAGGGAGTATTAAATATGAAGACAAAGAAACCAGTAGCTCACCTCAACATGGAAGACCCCTCCAAAATTGTTTGAATTGCCTTATAAAGTTCTTTTGTACTACAGCACTCAATACTTACTGGCAGTCTAGAGCAGTGTTTCTCAACCTGTGGCACGAGTACTCGGGGGGGGAAATGTCAACACAATTGAAATTGGGGTAAAACTGAATTTTTGTTATAAGTTTTACATAGTGCTTTATTATTTTTGTACATTTTACACCCAAAAATTTCATCGCCTGCCTGGCTACAATTAAGCTGTTAAAACAAATGTGTTGCAATGGTAGAAAAAAAATTGTGTGTCTGAAAACTGTAGGTTCTGGGGTACTTATTTTTTTTAAAGGGTATTTAATTTAAAAAGGTTGAGAAACACTGGTCTAATTCTCCCTTCCACTGCAATTTCAGGCTGACTCCTAGGTACAGCAGTTCCAGACCCTGCCCCATCTGGCATTGGTCAGCTGAAAAGAGGGGCAGGACACACCTATCCCAACATCCACGGTGGGAAAAGAGGCGTTTGGTGGTGTACCCGAGCCCTGGCCCCCAGAGCCACCGTCACGTGGGCAGCAGTGCAGCATTAGGTGAGGGGAGCAGGGCAGGTACTGGGAGCTCCAAGGGTGGGGCTAATGCTGGGGGGGCTCTGGAGGCTGAGCTGGTAGTGGGGAAGAGGGGGACTATGGGGGCAGGGCTGCCACTGAGGGGTTTTGGGGATGGAGCTAAATATTGGGGTCAGGTACTAGGGAGTTGGTTGCAGTGGGGCTCTGGAAACAGGAGTCTGGTAGTGGGAGGCCTGGCACTGAGGCACCTGGGATGGGGAGCTTGCATTGGGGGGCTCTGAGGGTTTGCGGCTGGCACAGGAGGTTGGGTGCAGGGGACTCTGGGGTCAGTAGCTGGTGCTTGGAGGTAGTGGAGGAGTGGGGAACTATAGAGGATAGGGCTGGCACTGAGGGCTCTCGGGGCTTGGCTTTTGGCAGACCAGCAATGTTTTATTTGCATATTCATCATTTACACAATGAACATCCAAATATACAAATAGAACGTTACCAGTTCACCAAAAGTTTGTGAATGGGTTCTCTGGTCCCCACTATCAAAAAGGCTGGAAACCACTGATTTAATTGATTAACCTATTGAAGTGGGATCTGGGCTGGGGTTACGCCAACCCGGCTGGTGCAGCTCCCAGATCATGGGGCTCCTGCTCCCAGCCCCAGCGTTGTGGCTCTCGTTGGCTCCTGGTTTCCAGTCCCCACTGGAGCAACCCTTACCCGCAGCAAACCCAGGTTCCCCGCCACCAGACAATGCTCTGTACGCGTGAGCACGCCCTGCCTGCAACAGGCTTTCTGCAGGACTAGAGCAGCCACCGGTTACCGGTTAACTGGAACCAGTAAGCATTACCCATTTAGGGCAATACATACCAGTTTACCAGTTAACCTTTTAATATCCCTACTTCACAATCAATTCTCATCCTACCTATGATTTCTCATTCGTTATTAAGCCATCAGTGCTTGCTTCTGATTTAACTACAATTACTATCTCCACCAACCATTTATTAAATTTTCAAAGGAGTACCTCTGTGCTTTCTCCCATGCTCTCTCACACATTTGGGAAATAGACCCTGTAAACAACCACAAAATACATCATTACCCACCTTCAAATCACTCCTTAAAATTCTCCTCTGGTCTGAAGTCTACAAAAAAAATTGTCAATGGTTAGGGATGCTGGAACACTGAGACCACTGCCTATCATACTGACCAATACCGTCTCATAGTTTTCTTGTACTCCCTTTTTGGTCTTTCTGTACCCATCTTATTGTCTTTTGTCTTATATGTATGTTGTGAGCTCTTTAAAGGTAAGAACAATTTTCACAATGCACCAAGCACAATGGATTCCTGGTCCATGACTAGGGTTCTTAAGCACAATTATATACATTATGTAATAATATTACTATTAATATAAGGAAATATATAAGATTAAGACAGAGCCCACCTTAAGAAGCTTGACATTTAAATCAGACATTGAAAGCGAAAGATAAGTAAATAGGGGTATCCTATAATGGAGGAATACAGTAGTGATTGACATATAAAATATTTATTTTATGTTAGTCTCACAAATGTTCTTTTCTCTTTAATATATTAATGTTCATAGTTGTGAGAGCAAAGCTGAGATTAGAACTGGAAGACTAACCAAGAAGTAGTGTGATCTGAGAATTTTTAAAAGACAGTGAGCTCAAATGGCACTATGAGGCAGCATGGGAAGAGGAGGAGCCATTCTGAGAGCATGACAGGCAAGCAAAGTTTAGAGAAATGGGTCCTAGTGCGAAGGCATCTGCTAAAGCTCAGACGCCTGCAGACTTCAAAGTTGAGGAAGTGTATAAATGTAAGAAAAAGAACTGGAAATAAATGCTATATTATAAATACACATTACATTATTTGACCAAACAACAACAGCGAAGAGTAGATGAGCTTCATCTCATTATTTTGTTTTATTGTATATCCATTTAAATATTATCTTTAACTATCTTTAAGTCAGTTTTGTTATATTAAGATCAAGTGGCGAAAATGAGAAATAATGAAATGGGTTGCTTAAGCAAAGGGACATATGTGAACACTTCTTTTACTGGTTGGAGTAGACCGGGGTAGGCAATAATTTTTGATGGGGGACCACTCCAAGAATTTGGAAAATGGTCGAGGGCCACACTCTCCCATGATATTAATGGAGGAGGTGCAGGGTCTGGGATGGAGGTTGGGTGCAGAAAGGAGCGTGGGGTAAGTGATTGGGGTCCAAAGCGCCATTTTGGGAGGGCAAAGGGGGGCAGAAGCCGTGCGCGCCGGGATGCAGCTAGTTTTTCATCCCATTTCCCAGATGCAAAAGAAAATGGGTAAGTGCTTGCATTTCGTGCATGCCTCACACCTGGCTAGTGAGCTCCCTTCACCAGCCAAGCATGAGAGGCATGCATGAAATACAAGCTCTTTCCCCTCACTTCCTTAGAGTCTGGAGAATGGGATGAAGAGTAAGCCATGTAATGGAGCACACAGCTGCTGCCCCCCTTACCCTTCTGAAATGGCACCCTTGATTGGGGTGCAGGAAGGAGTATGGGGTCTGGGAAGGAGTTTCGGTGAAAGAGGTGGTTGTGATTTGAGGCACTGGATTGGAGTGAAGGGGGTTGAATTGTGACCTAGGGCAGGGAATTGGGGTACAGGAGGGGGTGCAGGGAATTGGGGTTCAAAGATTTGGATCGTGAGCTACGGCAGGTGGGGATTGATCTGGGGCTGGGGATTGGGGTGCCAGATCTGGGAGGGCATATGCGTGCAGGAGTGGGGCAGAGGATTTGGGTATGTGGAGTAGGGGGCACAGGGATAGCGAAGGGAGGGGCTAGGGTGCCAGAGGCAGGCTCTGGCTAGGAGACTTACCAGCCAGCAGCCCCGCAGTTTCTCGGGCATGCAGATAAGAAGCCTGTCCCACCCCTGCACAGACTGCAGCCATGTACTTTGTGAATAACTACGAGCACTGGAGGGGAGGGCGGGTGGTGCTTCATGACTGCCTGTTATTGGCCAGAAACCAACCAATGGGCGGGCCAGATATGGCTCACCGGCCGTATTTTGCCCAGACCTGGAGTAGTGTGCGCATTGTACCCTCTAACCTCATATTTTAAAATACTGCTTTTAACTTCCTTTTATATGTACAAAAGACAATTTAAGAAACAGAGAGCCCTTGTTAGTGACAGTTGCACAAATAGTTTTTGTATGATTACACCTGCTTGGTCTGTCATTGCAATCATTTTAAAATAGGGATAATTTTAAAAAGCCAGACTCTAAAATGTGTACCAAATCGTTTAATTATAATAAATAATTGAGTGGCATTTAACAAAGTTCTGGGCTTTGACTGATTTTAGTGTTTTAATTTTTTAAACATGTACTATATATATATATATATATATATATATATATATATATATATATACACACACACACCCTACTCAAAGAGCTTACAAGATAAATAAGTAAGTCAGAAAAATATCCAGGTATGTTTATGCCTACTTTAGAAATAGGAAACAGCATAGAGACTAAGGCCTCAGTGAAACAAGGTGTTCACATACAAGTAATCCTATTAACTTCATGTTACCTATCTATTTAAACTTGTATTGGGACGAGTTGTCTGAAATCACACAGAATGTCTATGGAATTTAACTCAGATCTCCAGGCCAGTGTTTTAACCACATGATCATCTTTCATCTAAGTAGAAGAGGGTAAAATGAAAATAATTGCTTGGATGAAACATGCTAAGCTTCCTGCACATCTAAACAAGTCAAATAGCCAGGGAAAATTAGCTTTGTTTTTTGGGCATTTATTATTTCAGTCACACCCCTAACCCAGACATAAAAATGGGAGGAAAGGAATTTTTTTCTGCAAGGGTGTGCCTAAACTATACCCCTCTGTCGGCAGAGGGATGTAAATTAGACGTATCGAAAGTGCAAATGAAGCCGGGATTTAAATATCCCACACTTCATTTGCATAATGGAGGCCGCCACTTTTTTTGAAATGGGGCTTTTAAAAAAATGGCAGTTTAGACAGGTCATTTTCGATAGAAACGCCCTGTTTAGAAAGATCCTGTACTCATTTTTTGTACAGGATCTTTCGAAAAGGGATATTCTGTCGAAAATGCCCCGTCTAAACTGCCGTTGTTTTTCAAAAAGCCCCATTTTGAAAAAAACCAGCAGCCTCCTTTATGCAAGTGAAGCACAGGATATTTAAATCCCGGCTTTATTTGCACTTTCAATACATCTAATTTACATCCCTCTGCCAACAGAGGGATGTAGTTTAGACGAAGCCCAAGACACTATCTTCCACCCAGTAGATCTTGTTTACTCAGTGAGCCCAGTCACATCCCATACAGATATCTTGAATAGCAAATATATTTCTTCCTAATATATAGATTAAAGACAAGCAACAGCATATTATAGCCAGAGGTGAAAGTAAGCCAGTGCGCTCTTGTGTGGCACTCTGGCAAGAAGTTGGCCAGTGGGCTGGGGCACTCAGCTGCAGTGGGAAGGATAGAGAGCTCCCAACCCCCAGCTTCCTGCAGACTGCCACACTCAGAAGCAGGCAGCAAGGCAGGTTAAAGAGGCTGGTTAGAGGGGCTGGCTGAGGACACTCCCCGCTCTGGGACTGCACCAGCCCAAAGCCCCTCCTTGCCACCATTTCAGAGGATCACAATCAGGTCCTTGTTGCTTTTCCTGCTTCCTGTGATTAGGAAAAGAGGAAAAAGTGCAGAGCCTGCTGCGTTCCTCCTCTGCCCCTCCCCTATGTCACCATGAGCGAGACATTTAGGGTATTTTCACCCCTGATTATAGCACTTTTCAGGACAATAAGCCACATAAACATATTGGATATTTACAAGATTTATAATACTGTCCACTACTATTGAGGGTGTCAACTCTGAATTCCTCATGTTCCACAGATCTCAACAAGAGCTGGAATATATTAATACTATATTCAGGCAACCAGTCCCTTTAACATTCATGAGAGTGGTCCTGTAAAGAATTGTAAGATCAGCCCTTCTTTGGGACTGATATTACTCCCATAAAGGACAAGATAAAACTCCCTTTGACTTCAGTGAGAGTAGAACTACACTACCAGATTAATATCACGAGGGCAGGAACTGTTTTGATTGCTTGTTCTGTAAATATTTTTTATCACACTAAACAAGAAATAATGAATGTAATGCTGGTTTCAAGATGAACACAGAAGTAGTTACATGAAGTGCACATTTTTAAATGTTTAATTTATTTCAATGAAGGTTAGAAAAACTAACATGTTCAGAGCTTGAAATGTTTGAAAAAGCTGTGCTTATTTGAAACTTAGACTTAAAATTAACCATGTAGCTACCCTTTTGCGGATTTGAATTTATTTTTATAACCAAGTTTAAGTTTTGTGTTTTCTAAAAATAAACCTTTTCAGTATAGCGTATTTTAAATTAGGAAAACAAGTACATGAGTTGTCAGCTTTTCAGAATTGAATTGTTAGCGGAGTTTACAATAGATGCAGGAGACAAAAAGCTGTAGAATAGGATATCTAGAGACAGCATGGATATTCATTGTCAAATGGCAAAAGCATATGCAATTTTAAAGCGCATTTTAGCAGTTTAGTTCCCATACTTGAACAAAATAGACCCTGATCCTGCAGACATTTACTACATGGGTTACTCAAGTTAGCAAGAATTTACAGAATCAGATTCATAGGGCCTGTTCCAGCTTCCAGTGCAGCCAGAGACTCTCAAAATGATCTCTGTTGGAGAAGAACATACACAAGAAGCTGTTTCTCCATCCCGCAACGTACACAGACCTCTTCCCTAGTTTTAGATTTGCCTACTACTGGAAAGAGAAACAGAATATGAACTCAATACAATTATTTTCTCGTAGGATTTTACCAATTAATTAGAACACAAGTTGTCAGACAACTATTCACTATTTTTTCCAGACTCTGTCAACTCTTTGCAGTTTTACTTTCCTTTACTTTCCTGAAACGTATATAATTTCAGTATATTACATTAATATTCTTACAAAACACATCACCATAGTAACTTAGCCCTCTCAAGACTACTAAAGCACATTCATACCATTGTGGGTTTATACTACATTCTTTGTATTCCTCTGAACTTTTTAAACACTACTCATACGTATTAATGTAAATTAACTACTTGAAAATGTTAATATTGCAAAAATGTATATTATTGATTTTTATTAATAAACACAATTCTTTAAGAGACAATGATATTCCAAAAATAAGTTTACATTTTAATTCAATTTTTTACTTCTGTTTCAATAATGGCTCTGTTGCAAAAACATTCAAATAAGCATACAGTGTTTTTTAAATTTCAGATAAAATCTCAAAGTATTGATTTTTTTTTTAAAGTGAATGCATTTGACATTTTATTAACTTTGCAAGGACCATCTTCTCTGAGTCAAATGCAAAGTAAGAAATTTCACTGCTTTGTCTTTACTCCAGCATTGATAAAAATACACTTCCACCTGTATAGTATTTCTAAATCAAAGTACTCCAAATGTATGAAAGATATCTGTTAATAACTATTTACTTAATGAAAAAGATTTACCATAAAGCATAATCTACTCCTTAAAAATATAGGAAAGTAAAGGGCTACAATATACTGCTCTTATTTACTTTTCTGGAAATGGAAAACATCAAAATCTGAATACCTATGAGCAATTATACTGTTTACCAACACCCATGACTTCAACATTTGTTAAACATTCAGTGTATTTTACTAAGGTTGATATTTATCATGGTTTTCAAACACTACATATCTAGTTTGGCTCAAAGTTTACAGAAACTTCTAGAAAGTCAGCTGAATACCTAAGGCAGTATTTGCCAAACTACATTAAAACTAATATACTTTGCCATCTATAAAAAAAATTCAAAAACTTATTAGCATATTGTATGCTTCCTATACTGCAGATATTCCTGTGGACACAGAAGCTACTCAACTGAAGTCAAGTACTACATTTACTATTTAACTAGAACAAAAAAGAGGGTTGAACAAGAAAACTACATTATATTCCTTATATATTTGAAAGGTATGACACAGGTATGAAATCCTCATTCACATTATGAATATTACCAATTTACAGCTTAAAACTGCCTACATAAAACTGTTTCTAAAACATTTAATTTGAACTTTAAATGAACCTATTACATTGATAAAGAACCTCAAAATGTGAACATATTTCTAAACCGACTAATGATGTATTCCTCTGCAATGTAAATGTCCAAGTCAAGGATTTCTCTCAGCTTGGCTCATCTTTCCCTGCTTGGCTTCAGACTCACCTAATAAATTACAGTAGGGGAGGGAGCTCTGGGAAACAATTGCACCAGATGCATTAGGAAATACACACGAATGCAAAACTAGACAAGCTTAGTTTATTTGGAGCCTCTGAATCTCAGATGCAGCAATAGACGGAATTTTCTGTAACAATGTTTTCTTGTCTTATAAGCCAGGCTTCGTTTATGGGTTTATTTAAAAAAAAACTTGTATTCTTCGTTCTTTGACGGGATGATTTTCCACTTCAAGCAGCCCCGGGCCAATTCCATCAGCAGCATAACCCAGTGTTCCTAGAGTTCACGTGTAATTTCCAAGATACAAACAGACTCAACTCCCACACGGAGCTTGCAGTAAAGATTTACACTGCACAGAGTTTTGCCCAAAGTAGAAAAGAGCAAGACTTGCCTTAAAGAAAAACACCTGAACGTTTTATGCATCCTTCCAGACTTGATTCAACAGTTCTCTAACCTTGGTTCCTAATTTAGTTGAGAAGCAACTACATTAACTTAGTAGAAAGAGAGACATTCACCATGTACAGAAAAATGTCAACTAGTTGGAAGTAATATCTTCAAAAGTCTGATTTTTCCCCGGTACTTGAAGTCACACCAGCTCAAAGAAGGTGGAAAGAAACAAACTGCTGTGCAACTGGAAAGTTTCGTTCGTAGTCTCTCAGAAGGCGAAACAGCGGCTTAGTGCTTTAAAATGCCAGTCAAAACTATTATTAATTATACTCATAATAATGTCATCTGATACCTAAAAGGGTCGTGCTTAAGGTTATCTTTACACAAGTAAGGTCTGCCAACCTCATACACATACACAATGTGCAAGCCCTTGTACGCTGCAGGGAATAACTGAGTCGAATTACAAATTCAATGTTAAGGGATGCACAGAAGAATGATCTCCCACAAACGCAGAGATGAACCAATATGCGCCCAACGCCTTATTTCTCCACTTATTACCGCTAAGGAAATCTTGACACTGCCCTCCTGCAAACACGTGCCAGTATCTAATGGGAGCGCGCGCACTTACACAAAGTTAGACACTTGCACTGGTTCCTCTCTGAAAGTTTTTAAGCTTGCTTTCCTCTCCCCCTTCCCCACCAGCGCTACATTCCCCCGCCCCGCTCAGTTCTGGGAGACCTACCTGTTCTCTGGAAATACAAGGCAACGAAGGTCTCCTGGACATTTTGCCACTACCGTAGTAGCTGGCTGGCGTTTCTCCTAAGGACACACAGCTAGACCTCCTCCTGGGTCTGATCACAGGCACTTTCTCCTCCACGCAGGGGAGCCGCGCGTGGTGATGCTGGGGCTGCTCTCCACGGCTCTGAGCAGTGAAGATGCCGCGCTGCCAAGCCAGCAGTGCCAGGAGGCAGCCGGCCATCCCGACCGAGCCGGCCAGCAGCGGTCTGAGGGTTGGGGGCAGCGAGCTGAGGCTAGTGAGCGAGACCAGCCAGACCAGGCTGGAGAAGACCAAGACCAGGAGGCTTCGGCGGAGCTTGAGGGTGCTCTGCAGCAGGGTCAGCGCCGCCACCGAGCCCAGCACGGTCAGCAGCCTGCCCGCCACCATCTGCAGCTCGGCGGGGCCCTGCGGCGAGTCCCGGGGCCCTTCCGCGGATAACAGCCACTGCAGCGCCACGATGTCCCCCGAGTAACAGCAGAGGGGCAGAGCCAGCAGCCACCAGAGGCTGGTGCCGCCGCCGGGCTCCTCGCGCTTGGCCCGGGCCAGGTAGCAGGTGAGGAAGAAGAAGGCACAGGCGATGCTGAAGAGGGGGCTGAGGCAGTGGGACAGTCCTAGCAGGGTGCGCAGCGCCGGGGGGTTGCCCCTGCCGTAGGAGAGCAGGAGCGAGAGGACAAAGGCGGCCAGGGCGCCCAGGCTGAGCAGAGCCCGGGACGAGGTGGCGGGGAGCAGGAGCAGGGAGAGGAAGCCCCGCGGCGGGTCCTGCCTGAGGGGAGTCACGCAGCCCTTCACGTAGCCGTTCCTCAGGCTCTCCGGCCCGCTGCCGTGGCGAGCCAGCGGAGCAGCCACCCCACCGCCGTCCTTCGGCGGCGGCTGGGAGAGTTTGCTGGGTCCGTGGTGGGAGGCGGCGGCTTCTCTCTCTTCCCTCATGGTGGTCTGGCGGGAGCAGGGTCTAGTCAACTCCTTCGCCCGCTGCCCGGCGCTGCCTCCCTCATCTCCGCCGGGGGAAAACTCTCGGGTCCGTCGCGGGCTCCTTTCCCTTACTGAGCGCCGGAGTCCGGAGCATGGTGGGTAACGAAGGGAAAAGCGAGAGAAGGTAAAAGTCTCTCCGAGTCGGATCGGCTATGCAGGGACTCGCTGTCGCCTCCCCGCGCCCGCCGGCTGCAAGGGCGCCTGGCAGAACCCCAGAGCGGGAGGGGGAACGGGACGGAGCCCTCCAGCTGCAGCTGCACACGGCGTGCGCGGAAGCGGCGGCACGCGCCGAAAGAGCGGTTGGAGTTTAACGGCCGCCGCACAGTAGCGGTCGCTGGCCTGCTGGGCCGAGGAAACAGGAGCACAGCTCGCGCGCAGCCCCACGTTCGGCCAGCTCCTGTGCGATGGATGGGGGGGGGAATCGAGTGCGTGAGGCCCCGGGGGGCGTGGTTACAGCGCCTAGCGGGCAGCCCCTCACTACAGCCGTGGACTCCCTTCCCCCCACTCAGTAACTCCCAACTCTGGCACCGGCCGTGTGCGCGGCTCCTAACTCGGCCTCAGACTGGGCCCCTGCCTGCTGATCCCATGGTCCGGGATCCCCCCGCTGACAGAGTCAGTTATTACCCGTGCCCCCTGGGCTGCGGGAAGTTCGCGCCCTTATAAGATCTAGGCGGAATACTCAGCCAGCCACTGTTGGCCCCGCCGCGTCTGGAGCGAAGTGGGCCGAGGGGCCCAGTTTTACTCTTCTTGCTTTTGAACATTATCTTCTCTCCCGCCTCTGCTTGCGTGCCGCACTCCCAGCAGGACCTGGAGGTGTTTCTAGTCTTTTAACACCCTCAACGGGTGGGTTTTTGGGGGGGGCGGGAAGGGTTGGGTTTGGTTTGGTTTGGTTTTTTGCCCCATTCAGATTTTTGCAGAGGTAGTGGGAAAGTAGTACGCAGTTGCTTTAAAATCTACGGGCTCTCGGAAATAGCGGGCATCCATATAAAGAGAATTAGATGCTTTTCCTCCTTTTAACTGTCACCAGCGTGTTCTTATAGAAAAGTAGTTTGGCTTAGACTTTCCCTTGGGTTTTTTTTCGGGTTTGTCATAATGTTTACATATATCTATACAGGTCAGACTGAACTGTTACACCTGCCTGGAAGAGCCACAATACACAGTTTGCTTAATTATTTACTTTTAAAAATTTCATATTTCCCCATCACTACTGTAGTACCTAGAAGCCACAAACAATAACTGCTTGAGGTATCTATAATCACTTTTCTTTTCCACTTAATGCCAAACATCCTCTGAGCAAACTGCCCGTGATAATTGTGGTCTGGGATCTTTTGAGTTCTTTTTTAGATGACTGTGAAACTTTTCTATAACCTTCAGTAATTTAGCTATGGTAATATTTTATAATTAAACACTATAACAGTAAGGACTTGGATTCTGTATCTTATGTGAGTAATTTTTTTTACCTCATCCTGGAAGCATTTACACATGTGCTTAGCTTTACACCCATTTAACTCCCATTGGTTGTACTATGGCCCTAATCCTATAATTGGAGCTTTGCACAAACACAGAGATCTGACCAGATGTAATAACTAGCAAAATCAGGGCCTTGGTGGTACTTACGGGTAGGAGAAAAGGGATTTTTTTAAATAAACAATTATGACTCAACTCAGTCTTTAATGGTATTATGTTTTCTTAATTTTGGGGAAATCACTTTGACTTAAATATATATTCAGCAAAGTGTGCAGTCAGAAGTATTCATAGTATAGGTCTATAGATTACATGCCTTTTAAAAATATTGATATTATAGTTAAGTCATAGATGTGTGCCTCTGAGTGAAAGTTACCGGTATGTACATTATCTTGCAAATTAAATTCTTGGAAATGGAAAGGACAGATTTAGGGCCCAGTACCAACTGACTTACTTACATGACTAGTCCTTCTGAAGTGAATGGAATCATTAATTGCTTTTAGGGCAAGATTAAGTATTTGGCAACTAAAAAGTACCGGCAGGCATCTACTGGAATTTTCAAAAGCACAAGGGCAGATTACTAAATACTTTTAAAATTTTGTCTTGTCTACACACAGAAGTTGTGCCAATTTAGCTCCATTCATTAAATCAGTGTGATGTATGTGATCAGACAAGGCCTTAGGACTCACTCATACAAATCCCTGGGTATGTTCTGTACACAGAAGTAGTGTTTACAGAATAAGGGCCTAACTCAATAATATGCTCAAGAGTCATCTAGCAGAATTACTGACAGTATTGAAGAGTTCTACAACAGCATTCAGTGTACTCAAATGAGAGTTTCAAATTTAGAAAATACATCCGAGGCAAGAAACTGATATTTACTGTCTTAATCAAAAATAGCAAACAGCACATTAACATCTTTAAAATATATTTGTACTTTTAGAGTAACTAGAGTTCATAAGGAAATTAAAAGAAGCAACCCTTTGCTTTCCAGAAAGCATATCAAGCTGATGGAAGTTTAGTATTCTTGTGCCATAGCTTTTCTAGTCCAACGCTCAAAGTTTCCTTGAAAGAATGACTTAAAATCTTGTGCTAGTATACATGCTATCAGTATATTCTTTAAAATCCATATGAGAAATCATTTTAAAAACAAGGGGAAAATACTTTCCCTGAATACACATCTATTCAATGGTGTATTTTTGCATTTAGCTTTACTCAGGTGGGTAGTCCTATTAACATCAGTAAGAATACGCACAAGTAAAGTTAAGCATCTACATAAATGTAGATGTAGTTAATATTGTAGTAGTAGTTAATATTATAAAGTGAATAGGTACTACATTCTTACTGTACAGGTATTCTTCAATATTATGTTTCATTTAATTCAGTTTTAAGTAGACACTCATGGAAATGCACTCTTTCTGAAATAAACATTTTATTTATTATGCTGTCTAAATTACTTTAACTTATATGTTTGTATGAGCTTGTTCTGTAACTATTAGATGTATCTATGGAATAATTAAACTTGATTACAGTGAAATTTATTTGCACAAAGAATCTGAATAGGACTTAGTTACCTTATAAATGAGGTGCCCTAACACCAAGGCTACAGAATTATTCAACACTTTCACTTGCCCAATTCATAGTTTATGATTTGATTACTTAATTGAAGTAGAACAACCTCAATCTCAACTTCAATTGAGATTGTCTTTAATCAGAATATTCCATAGAGGGGTGGTTAGGGCACTCACCTTATAGGTGGCTGATCTTTATTCAAACTCCCTTCTCTTTGTTAGAGGGAGGCAGAATTTCCCACTTCTGCATAAGTATCCTGTGCACTAGGCTAAAGATTATAAGGTAGATAGTCATCTGCCTTGAGCTGTTTTGTCTCAGACCTCATATGTGATTTAGCCATTCTGCTACCTATTTTCCCCTAGTTTGTTTTTTGTTAGACCAACTGCTGTTTATGAGAGACAAGCTACTGCGTTTAGTAAACTTTAGTAATCATTTATTAAACTCAGAAGTTTGTCTGTCTCACCAACAGAAGTTGGTCCAATTAAAAGTACTAGCTCAGCCACATTGTTGCTCTTGTGTTAATGACATTTTGTACAAAAATAAGTAAAGATAAGCTGAGTTATTACAATTGTTAATCATTTAGAAGAGAGATTTAAAAAATTACAACTCCAAACACCTGGAGTTTTTTGTACTTATCAGTATCAGGTTTTGCAAATCTTAAATTGTTCTTTGCAAGTGTACCAATTCTTGCTTATTCAGCATAATTTTTCAGAGTATGTACTGAGACAGATTTTGTGGTTAGTCTGTAGGTAACCTATGGAGCCATCTGCCTCAGAATGTAGATAACTTGCGGGCAGAGACCTAAGTACACCTAAATATGTTTTCAGGCCTATATTACCTGGTAGCACACACAAGGCATTGCTTATTGAATAGCTAGCTAATACTTAAAGTTCACCCTCCAGCTAATTTTAGATAGGTGTTTTTGATGATCTCACACTTAATTCCATGTAACAGCATGTTCTATTCTTTTAAACACAGCTGCAGCTCAGCATACCTACTGTGGAGCCTTTGCTCCCTAAAGGCCAGTCACCCTGGCTCGGTGTAGTCTCCTGAAGGTGCACCTGATTGAAGGGGCTTATGTGACTAGGAGTAAGCAAGGTTGGCTGTGAGCTGTGAAACAGACCACAGGAGTTCTCAATGTTTGGAGTGAGGAAGGCTCTGGTAGCACCAGCTAACTGAATAAGATCTCCCAGAGCGAGTTGTTCCCTATAGAGAGGGAGCTAAAGAAAACTCCTGAGAAGTTTCTAAGAAGGAAAAGGCTTGACACAAACAGTTGTGCTGTTTCTACCAACGAAAAATTGTCAGTTTCTCTGAGCAGAAGGGAGAAGAAAACTGTGTCAGGGCATGTCTACCATTGCGCGAAGCTCAAAATAAACTACACAATTTGAGCTATGCAAATTGGTAACTTATTTCGAAATAGCTTATTTAGACATTTGGCGTTGTCTACACAGTGCCAAATTTTGAAATAGAGCACTATTCCAGCGTCTTCATGATTCCTCATGCAGCAAGGTTTATAGGAAGCCGGAATAATATGCCCATTATTTCAAATGTATTTTGAAATAATGGGTGTGCTGTTAAGATATGCACAACATTATTTTGGGATAATAGACTGTAATGGATAAGGGAAGTGCTGGCCAGCACCCAATGACTAAGGGGATAAACTCAGGTAGGTACCAAGCATGCTGGCAGGGGGCCAGAAGAACCAATGGGGATACAGTGCTGAAATTTGAATTGTATTTAGATACCTTGCCTGCTCTCTTTGTGTGATTCTAAGTTGAGGGCTGGAGGGGGCAGATGCAGTAATCAGAATTATAGACTCATAGACTTTAAGGTCAGAAGGGACCATTATGATCATCTAGTCCAACCCCCTGCACAGTGCAGGCCACAGAATCTCACCCACCCCTCCCAGAATAATCCTCTCACCTATATCTCAGATACTGAAGCCTTCAAATACTTTGAAGACCCCAAGATGCAGAGAATCCTCTAGCTGTGATCTGTACCCCATGCTACAGAGGAAGGCGAAAAACCTCCAGGGCCTCTGCCAATCTACCCTGGAGGAAAATTCCTTCCCGACCCCAAATATGGCGATCAGCTAAACCCTGAGCATGTGGACAAGTCTCATCAGCCAGACACCCAGAAAGTTCTCTATAGTAACTCCTATCATACCTCCATTGACCTATTTCCCACTGATAATGGATGATCAATTAGTTACCAAGATCATGTTCTCTCATCAAACCATCCCCTTCATAAAACCATCTAGTTTAATCTTGAAACCAGATAGATCTTTTGCCCCCACTACTTCCCTTGGAAGGCCGTTCCAGAACCTCACTCCTCTAATGATTAGAAACCTTCGTCTAATCTCAAGTCTAAACTTCTTACTAGCCAACTTATATCCATTTGTTCTTGTGTCCACATTGGTATTAAGCTTAAATAATTCCTCTCCCTCCCTGGTATTTATCCCTCTAATATATTTTAAAAGTGCAGTCATGTCCCCTCCTGAGCCTTCTTTTGGTTAAGGTAAACAAGCCAAGCTCCTTGAGTCTCCTTTCATAAGACAGGTTTTCCATTCCTCGGATCATCCTAGTGGCCCTTCTTTGTACCTGTTCCAGTTTGAATTCATCCTTCTTAAACATGGGAGACCAGAACTGCACACAGTATCCCAAATGGGGTCTCACCAATGCCTTGTATAATGGCACTAACACCTCCTTATCCCTACTGGAAATACCTCGCCTAATACATCCCAAGATCGTATTAGCCTTTTTCACGGCCATGTCACAATGGCGGCTCATAGTTATTCTATAATCACCATGCCTATAAGAAATATTAGACATGGGAATGATCTGGGCCTTGAAGTGTGAATCAGCACAGATTGTGAGTAGAGGGAAAAGTGCATCTAATCGCAATCGGTATTTTTCTTTATTATGGTTGTTTGGTTTAAACTTCTCTGTGTGAATCCATGCCTTTCCTCCCTCATTCACTATTTAAGAGTTATTCCCAGAGATTTTCTCTGTGTTTTAATTTGTTTTACTCAGTTGCTCTACAACATCTAGCCCACCACGTATGCTTTATCAAGTATATCTTTTGATTTCTTAATAAAAAAAATCACTTGACAGCGGCAGCTTTTTTTTTTTTTTTCTCAGAGACAGTGCATCTGAGACTCTGGAGTTTTTGTAGGCAGTCTATAGAGGCAAGGTATTTAAGGTCCTTTGTGAACCCCCATCTTCTGCATTCGGAGTGCCAGAGTGGGGAATAACCCTAACATGGATGTTATACCAAAATAGCGCTACTGTGTAGGCATACCCTTGGTGTCAAGAGTAAGGCCAGGAGTGGGCTCAATATTGCTGACACCCTTAATGAGTCAGCTAGGCTACCTGGTGGACTGCCCTTCCTGCTTTGCTGAGGAAGCAAACAGACCAATCATTATGCCTAGGAACAGTAGTCCACTAGTTGTTCAGTGCCTATACTTTCTCTGCCCATACACTATGCCCCTCTCCTGTGTTTTTTCTCTTCAAGCTCTACTCCTGCTTTATTCCTCCATGGCTTCCACCTGATTCTGTTTTACACCTAGTCTTGTTCTGGTACTGGCCTAGCCCTGCTTGGACTTCAGAACCAGCTTTGATCCTGCCTTTCCTGATTCTAGGTAATCTAGCTCTAATCCTTGGCTCTGACTGCTGTCTCAACTTTTGTTTCTGGTATGTGGACTCTCTGGTTCTGAACTTCAGGCCTGGTTCTGGGCCTGTCTTGTTCCTTTGCCTTAGCATTCTGACTGTGGCCCTCTACCTGACAGCATGTGACCTGGTCAAATGATAGTAAATAGAGGGAAAACCAAGTCCTGATAGGGAAAAAAAAGTGAGCCTTGTTAGAGTTCTCCAAAGCCCCTTCGGCAAAAATGGTGGCTCATTAAGTATGTAAATGAGGCACAGCGATAGTCACCACTTCACCTCATTTGCATATTCTCTTCCTCAAGAGGTGGCAGTCTAGATATAGCTTGGTTATCCCAAGAAGAGCTGGACAAATATCTGATTTTTTTTTTCAGTCTTCTTCCTTTAGGTAAACAGAACCAATGAACCCATTGTCATGACTATGCTGAGTTAAGTTATAGATGGCCTCTGGGTCCCTTAAACCTCTGTAATACTTACTTTCAATTTGTCTTAATGAAAGATTTTGTTAAACATAACACACTATAATTATCTAGAACTATATAAACTATCCATAAATGACTTCATTCAATGTTGTTCAGAAGACACTGCTTAATAAAAATTCTTAGGCTGAGATTTTTTTCAAAGCTGATGAAGTTGGAGCTCTAACTTAATTAAAACTAAGGCAAAGGGGACATCCAAATTCCATAGTTCACTCTTAATCCCATCTAAAATGCTCATTTAATTATGTCTGATGCGTCTTCTGCTCTGGAGCTCACTTGGAGAATAAAGATGTATAAATACTTGATAGCAAAAAACTGAAAAGTAATTGTGGCTGTAGCAGTGAAATGTTTGTCAGGCTACTACTTTTAGAAAATCATATAAGTAGACTTATTTGCTTGCACGTTACATAGCTTGAGTCTGAAAGAGTTTTCTGTATTTTGAATTGTTTAATTATTAACTCTGCACTTGTCATGAATTGTTGTTAGATATGAGAAACCATGGTAATACTACTTTGGTGATTCATTCTTTAATTTGTAAAATGAAATTACAGTTTCAAATTATACTGGAAACATTTCATGGAATTCATTTATAAGTAATGCTGAAGATTAAATCTAGCTAGAATACCTGTATCTACTTTGTCTCCTCTAAAATTCCTGTTTGCCTTGGTCTTTCTTGCTATGGGAGTATCTGATTCATTATTCTATTCCATAAAAGCACAACTCAGCAATCCAACGGAAAAAATAAGTGTTGTGGTGCTATGCTATCAGCCTCTCTTCCTCCTCCATATTTTTCCTGTTTTTCTCTTAAATCCAAATTAAGATGTGTCCAGGTACTCCACGCTGCCTTGAAGTTTGTCAGAATAACTCAAAATTAATGTGCTTGACATTATCTTAGGCCATATCCTCAGCTGTGGTGTATTAGTTCTGTGCTGATCTATAGCAGTTGAGGATCTGTCCCATGTTTTAGCACATTCTTGCCTAATGCAGGTATTATATCTGGCTGATTTACTTTCATTCAGTTATGCCTGTAAAACATTGAAGTGCCTTAATGTTTTCATTGCCTCATAATATGCTACAATTGGTAAAAAAAAGTACTATGAAGAAGCATATCCTTAAAGGCCAATTTTTCTCCTTGAAGATCGGGATCCAGATCTGTCAAGACTGAAGAGTATTGAAAGGAAGGTTGTGGAAGTCTGTACTGTGTCATCACACCTTTGCTACATCACATACTAAAATTTAAAAACTCTGCATGAAACTATAGGTGACTCTGGTGTAGAAGTTCTCCATTGCTGAATGTAACTTCAAGTAGCTGATCTGTCATGGTGCAGTTTTTGATACTGCCTGAAATTCTGGTGCAGCCCTGCACTGCTGACAGCTGAAGTATGTTGTAGCCTTAGAAGGGATAACTCCACCATTGTTAGAAGGCTACAACACACATCAGCTGTAAGTCGGACTTCTTACTCCGACTCCTGTAACCCTCATTGTATGAGGGAGGAGTAAGGGAAGTTGGAGGAAGGGTGCTCTATTTCAAAATAAGTGCTGTGTAGATACTCCCAATTTTGAAATAAGCTATTTCAAAATAAGCTACGCAATTGATGTAGCTCAGTTTGCATAGCTTATTTTGAGTTAAGCCTGTTGTGTAGACACACCCTGAGACAGCTACGAATAGTTAAGACTTCAGTGCAAAGCTGTTCAACTAGAGTGAAATATGAGGCAATGATTGGTGCCCTGAATTGCCTTATATACAGGCAGTCCCCGGGTTACGTACACGATAGGGACTGTAGGTTTGTTCTTAAGTTGAATCTGTATGTAAGTCGGAACTGGCATCCAGATTCAGCCGCTGAATCTGGACACCAGTTCTGACTTACATACAGATTCAACTTAAGAACCCCAGGCGTCCCCAAGTCAGCTGCTGCTGAAACTGATCAGCAGCTGATTCCAGGAAACCTGGGGCAGAGCAACTCTGCCTCGGGCTTCCTGTAGTCAGCCACTAGTCAGTTTCAGCAGCGGCTAACTTGGGGACGCCTGGGGTAGAGCAGCTCGGGTGCTGCTGGGTTGGTCCAGTAGCGCGGCCGCTCCTCGGCGCTACTGGACCAACCCAGCAGCACCTCAGCTGCTCTGCCCCAGGCGTCCTGATTCAGCCACTGCTGAAACTGATCAGCAGCGGCTGAATCAGGACTTCTGGGGCTGAGCAGCTGGGGTGCTGCCAGGTTGACGCGGAGCAAAGCGGCGCAGGACCCGGCCCGACCCGCGGCGCTTCCAGCTGATCTGGAAGCGGCCGCGGGTCCGGCCCCGGGTCCTCCGCCGCTTTGCTCCCCGTCTCCCTGGTCTGCTGGCTCCCGCAGCAGACCAGGGAGATGGGGAGCAGCTTTTCTCACCCCGGAGGAGGCGGGCGGCGGGACCAGGCGTCCCGCCACTCGAGTCCTCCGGGGCGAGAAAATTCCCGTTCGTAACTGCGGATCCGACATAAGTCGGATCCGCGTAACTCGGGGACTACCTGTACTTAATTCAAGCATAATTTAAAATAAGTTCTCATAACCACTTTCAGACACTAATAAGCCACCTGCAGTATAATTTATACCCTTCTAAACTGATGACCTATAAGTGATATTAACAGTTTCCAAAATTAGTCTCATTATGATAATGTGGCTTAAATGTATATATGTGAATACATGGAAAAGGGGTGGTACTCAAGTGCTTTTAAACTCTTGTGTTCTAATGAGAAATGGAAATCTGTCTAGTTTTGCCTTCACCTGGTGTAGCAGGTCAGTCCTGAAGCCAGCTGGCCTAGTGTTCAAACTGTGGCCTCAGTTTTTTTCAGTCTCTCTTTTCTGAAAGGGCACTATGGGGTCATATACAGCCATCCTTAGTCCCTCCTGTGTGTCTCCTCTTCACCCCTGGGAATTCTGTCATAGTAGTGGTGAGGGGGAGCAAACGCAAGGGGACATGTGCCCTTCCACTTCACTGGCTTTCAACACAGGGCCGATAAAAGGTTTTATAGTGTCCAGAGTTGACCACGTGTCAGCCCACCTCAAGTCACACCATCCCCTAGGTCACTTTCCAACTGGTCTGGAGCTTCTCTATTTGGGATAGGATGACAGTTTAGCATGTCAGGGAGATGGCATCCCATTCTTCTTTGCCCCTTGACTTAACCCCACTCTTAAAGAGTGAGCCAAGCCACTGCTTGTAGGGTGACCTCATTGCGCTTTGGTCATCCTTCCTATAGCTGACCTAACCAACTTCCCCATGGCTGTGAGTGCCCTTTTAAACTGTCCCTCCACCTGGAGTATGCCCTGAGCATGTCTTCCCCTGCCTTAATATCTGGTTCTGTCTCCACATTGGGAGATGGACTAGATGGCCCCTTGTGGACCCATCTATCTCTACATTTCTATGATTCTGTAATGATATTAACTTTAGAAAATGTCGGAGTGTAAATAAATATAACTAAGGAATATTAAGATTTATGTGCTGTGACATCTTTACGGGAGTGGGCAAACCTTTTAACCTAAAGGTCACATTTCAGTATGGAAATTAGGGGGCTGCTATGCAGAAGTGGGTAAAGGCTCCAGTTGGGATTACAGGCGTTCAGGTGTGGCCAGGGGAACAGACAGCCTCTGTGGACCCCTGAGCAAGGGATGGGAGGCAGTTGGCTCTGCACTCCTGAAAGGGCAGGGTTCAGACAAAAGGGGCCTCCCTGCCACCCAGAGTGCAGCACACACACCAGCCCTCAGAACCGCATGGAGCATGCAGTGCAGTTTTCTGGCAGTGATTGAAATGGCCCCAGTGCTCCGGCTGCTGCTGGGAGCCCCAAAACCCTTTGTATCACTGGGACCCAGAGCAATTGCCCTCTCTCCTCCTCCTGTCAGTAGTCCTGGGTGTGGCCAGAAATGCCCTCATACCTGACCTAACTGACTTGTCATGATTTCATGTTACGTAAGTTAGATCTATAGACCTATTTTATCACATTTTATCATATGTATTAACATAACATTTACCATCATCTGGGATACATTTGTTTTCTTTATTTAGTATGGAAAATATAATTCATTTTAAGAAACTATCTTACCTATGCAGTAGAACCTTGCTAATATGTACTTCACTATTTCAAATAATTATCTACAGAACAAACTGGGTTTATCTCCTCATGTCTCAGAAAATTTAGTAGCAGCACAGAAGCTGTAGTTAATTGCCATATTACTAAAATTTCATTTTGTTTATAAAACAAATATTCTAGAATATTATGATATATTATAATTAATACTGAGCGATGACTGGCAAAATAGGGAACAAAGCATATTTAATTATGTGGTCATATTTAACCTTTCTTTATTATAGTTTATTCACTTACTTGCTAATTTGTAAAAATCAGTAATTTATAATTTTCCTGTCACTAGTAATAATTAAGAAGTTCCTATAGTAATTAGACTTTCATGTGAATTATTGGTTAACTTATAGAAGATAATGTCCAAAAATTACTCTTCCTAGCCATTCTGTTATACACCATTATTGTTGTGAGGCTTACTAAAATTTAGCCGTTTTCCAAATGTAGTTCATATAGATGCAGATAGCCTCTGGGATTTAAAATCATCAAACACTACCTTCATTGTTTGATATACAAAAACTCTAGAAGCAGCCGTGCATCTGGGGATTATCCAAATACCAAAGGAACTGAGTGACATACTTTGAGGACTGTTTAAAGTGTGAATTCAAATTAGAGCTGTAAATTTTACACTTTTTTCTATTTAAAATAAACTGTCAAATATCAGATAATCTTAGTAAAGGCTGGCCTTAATCTAAGTTTTATGTTCCCTCATTTTGCATAGTTTACTCACTGTGGAGTCCTAAATAAATGACTCCATTCATTAAAAAAAAAGTATATATTTGGTATGTTTGCTTTCTTTAACACTGAAAGCGTGGAATCGATTTTCTGCATAAAAGATATATTTTCTTTGATTTATTAAAACACTCCTTCCCCATATCAAGGCACACATCTTTTATGCATGCAAACCTAGTAAAGAGACAGGGTATGTCTACACTACAAAGTTAGTTCGAACTAACGGACGTTAGTTCGAACTAACTTCCATAGGCGCTACACTAGTGCTCCGTTAGTTCGAATTTAATTCGAACTAACGGAGCGCTTAGTTCGAACTAGGTAATCCTCATTTCACGAGGATTTAGCCTAGTTTGAATTTACTAGTTCAAATTAAGGGCTGTGTAGACCCTTAATTCGAACTAGTGGGAGGCTAGCCCTTCCCAGCTTGCCCTGGTGGCCACTCTGGCCAACACCAGGCAAACTCTACTGCCCCCCTCCTGGCCCCGGACCCCTTAAAGGGCCATGGGCTGGCTACACAGTTTGTGCCAGTTGCAAGGCTGCCAGCACCCGTGCCAGCACACCCAGCAGCTGACACCCATGAGCCAGCCACCCAATGACACCCAGACCTCCCCCTCTTCCCGGGACCAGCCTGGCGGCTCCCAGGACCCTGCCAGCGTGGTCTAGTGCGGAGATCGTGGACCTCATCGAGGTTTAGGGGGAAGCCTCCAATGTCCACGATCTCCGCATTAGCCACAGGAACGCGACAGTAGGTAGGGAGGGGAAAGGGGAAGGGGGTATGGTGGAAGAAGGCCCTAGTGGGGCATGCAGGGAGAGGTCAGTCCTCCTCCTCCACCAGGAAGCTCTCCCGCAGGGCTTCCTGGATCCGGACGGCCCCCCGCTGGGCTTCCTGGACAGCAGCGGTGCAGGGCTGACCGTAGTGGCCAGCCATGCGGTCAGCCTCAGCCATCCAGGCTGGCAGGAAAGCCTCCCTCTTTCTCTCACATAAATTGTGGAGCACACAACATGCTGCCACCACGGGAGGGATGTTGTGCTCGGCCAGGTCCAGATGGGTGAGGAGGCATCGAAAGTGGGCTTTCAGTCGCCCGAAGGCCCCCTCCACCACGATGCGGGCCCTGCTCAGCCTGGCATTGAAGGCCTGGTGGGAGGGATTGAGGTGCCCCGTGTAGGGCTTCATCAGCCACGGCTGCAGTGGGTAGGGTGCATCCCCCACCAGGCACACGGGCATGTCCACGTCCCCGACCCTGATGTGGCGGTCGGGGAAGAAGGTCCCGGCCTGCAGCCGCTGGCACACGGAGGAGTTGTGGTACACCCGGGCATCGTGTGCTTTGCCGGACCAGCCCACATTAATGTCCGTGAACTGTCCCCGGTGGTCACACACGGCCTGCAGGATCACGGAGAAGTACCCCTTGCGGTTGACGTACCGGGACCCCTGGTGTTCCGGGGCATGGATGGGGATGTGCGTCCCGTCGATGGCCCCCCCACAGTTGGGGAAGCCAAGGGCGCCGAATCCCCGGATGATGGCGTCCGGGTCGGCAAGGCGGACCACCCTGCGGAGCAGCACCCGGTTGATGGCCTTGACCACCTGCGGAGAGAGACACAGCAAAGCGCCAATCAGTGGGGTGCCTGGGTGGCTGGGAGCATTCGTGCCCTGGCAGTGCCCCGCGCCCCACTCCCGGAAGCAACCCCCCCCGGGCGGCGTGTAGTACGGCCGGGACAGACCAACCCCTCCGGTGCGGGGCGCTTTTGCCTCCTCCTGCCCCCCCTTTGTCCCTGGGGCGGCCCATCCCCTCCTTGCAGCCCCCCTCCCTCCCGGCGCAGTGGCCGACGAGTGCCATACCTGCATGAGCACCGCTCCGACGGTGGATCTCCCCACGCCGAACTGGTTCCCGACGGATTGGTAGCTGTCCGGTGTGGAGAGCTTCCAGAGGGCAATGGCCACCCGCTTCTGGAGGGGGATGGCGGGCCTCATGTGAGTGTCCCTTCTGCGCAGAGCAGGGGCGAGCCACTCACAGAGCTCCAGGAAGGTGTCCCTCCTCATCCTGAAATTCTGGGTCCACTGTCGGTCTTCCCAGCGCTCCAGGACGATGCGGTCCCACCAGTCGGTGCTGGTGTCCAGACGCCAGACGCGGCAGGGCACGCTGGTGCCGGGGCGCTGCCACGGCTCCTCCACGGCCCCCAGTGCGGCCAGGTGGAGAGGCAGGGGGCTGACGTGCACCAGGTGGTGCCAGGCAGCCTCGAGCCATTGCTGGCAGGCTTGCAGCAGCAAGTCCAGAAAGTGCACCAGAAGTGCAGGGCGAGCTCTGGCTCCATGTTGCCACCTGCGGCGGCGGCCCCGAAGGGAAGCACCGACACAGACGGGCACAGAGACCAACGATTTGCTATCCCTCAGCGAGGTTGGCAAGCAAGCAGGAAAAGCTGAGAACCGGCTGTCCAGGGGGATCCCTTTAAGCACAAGTCTCAGATAGCCTCAGAGAGCAGCCACACAACGCAACTACTGACCTGATGCCCTGCCAGAACCAGTTTCAGCCGCCCTTAAATGCGCCCCTGCGTCCAATCAGTGTGGACGCACTAGTTCGAATTAGCGTTTTGCTAATTCGAACTAGTTTTTAGTTCTAGATGCGTTAGTTCGAATTAGTTAGTTCGAATTAGCGCTGTAGTGTAGACGTACCCAAAAAGAAAAGCAGCATTCCCATCATTTAAATAAAGGAAATCTGACAATTCAAGGGAGCTTACAAATACTCTCTAGGAATCATCCTAATTTATGTTCTGAATACTTTATGCTCTGCTTTGCTGGAATAACTAATATGCATTTCTAATTATTATGATTTTCATCAGCATCCAGAAATGCTTCCTTTTCAAACCCAACAAAGCATCCCAACAAATCATCATACATGATCAGCATTCAAACAAATTAAAATGTTTCTATTCAGAAATGTGTTAAGAAACATGTGCAGTGGAGATTATGCTAATAAAATTTGTGGATGACACAAAGTGGGCAAGGTTGCAAGCATTTTGGAGGACAGGGTCGGAATTTCAAACAATCTTGAAAAATTGGAGAATTTATCTGAAATAAACAAGATGTGTTTAACATTCAGTAACAATAAGTGCAAAGTATTACATATGGAAAAGGAAAAATCAAATGCACAAATACAAAATAGTGAATAAATGGCTAAGCAGTAGTATTGCAGAAAAAGAACTGGGATTATATTGGATTCCAAACTGAATATGATCCAACATGAAGCAGTTGCAAAAAATAGTAAATATAATTCTGGGGTATATTACCTATGGTCTTGTCTGTAAGATACTGGAGGTAATTGTTCCTCTCAACTTGGCAGTAGTGAAGCCTCAGCTGGAATACAGTGTCCAATTTTGGATGTTACACTTTAAGATAGATGTGGGCAAGCTAGAGAGAATCTACCAGGTAGTAAGAAAAAAGATTTCAGAGAACAATCTATGAAGAATGTGAAAAACTGGGCATGTTTAGTCATGTGAAAAGAAGACTAAGGAAAGACCTGATAACAGCTGTCAAATATGTTAAGGGCTGATATAAAGAGAATACAGATCACTTGTTCTTCATATACAAGGCAGGACAAAAAGTAATTGGCTGAATATGAAGCAAGAGAGGGTACGTCTACACTGCATCCCTAGTTCGAACTAGGGATGCAAATGGAGACAACCGAAGTAGTTAATGAAGCGGGGATTTAAATATCCCGCGCTCCATTAACATGATCTCGCCGGCGCGCTAGTTCGAATCACAGCTGATTCGACCAAAGGAAGTGCGCACCGGGACGCGTTATTTCGGACTAAAGCCCTTAGTCCGAACTAATGTTACTCCTCATTTTTTGAGGAGTAACATTAGTTCGGACTAAGGGCTTTAGTCCGAACTAACGCGTCCCGGCGCGCACTTCCTGGTTCGAATCAGCTGTGATTCGAACTAGCACGCCGGCGAGATCATGTTAATGGAGCACGGGATATTTAAATCCCCGCTTCATTAACTACTTTGGTTGTCTCCATTTGCATCCCTAGTTCGAACTAGGGATGCAGTGTAGACGTACCCAAAGATATTAGGAAAAACTTTCTAACTGTGAAGTTCTGAAATAGGGTTCCAAAAGAGGCTGCACAATACTCATCACTGGAGGATTTTAAAAACAAGTTAGACAAACATCTTAGTTGGGGGTGGTCTGTGTTTACCTGGTTCTGCCTCAGCATGGGGAGATGAACAAGATGATGCCTTGAGGTCCCATCCAGCCCTACATTTCTAGGACTCTGTAATTACACTAACTTTAGAAAATGTTGGACTGTAACTATAACTAAGGAATCTTTACATTGAGATGAGCAAACCTTTTGGCCTGAGGGACACATCTTAGTATGGAAATTGTATGAAGGGCCATGAACGCTCACAAAATTGAAGGCTGGAGTACAGGAGTCAGTGAGGGCTCTGGCTGGGGGTGCAGGCTCTGGGGTGGGGCCAGAAATGAGGAGCTGAAGGTACTCCAGGCTGAGACAGAGAGTTTGGAGAGCAGGAGGTGGCTCTCCACTGGATCTGGATCTGGGATGTATGGTGGGGGGCTGAGGGTTCTGGCTGGGGGTATAAATCTTTGGGGTGCAGGAGGATACTCTGGGCTGGGAAGTAGGGAGTTGGGGAGCAAAAGAGGGATTACGGCTTGGGCAGGGAGTTGTGGCAGTGGCAAGGGGTGCAGACTAGAGGGAGGCTGGGGGGAGGCTTTTGGGGTGCAGGAGGATGCACCAAGCAGAGATTAAGAGATTTGGATGGTGGGAAAGAGCTTAAGGCTTGGAGATTGGTGCGGGGGAGAGGGCCTCAAGGGTGCAATCTCTAGGCAGCACTTACCTGAAGCAGCTCCTTGGGAACAGTAACCCATTCTCTCTCTGCTCTCTGCTCACAGCTCTGTGCACTGTTCTGTTTGCATGCACTGCCCCTCACAGTTCCCATTTGCTGTAATTCCCAGCCAGTGGGAACTGCAGAACTAGTGCTTGGAGAAGGGGCAGCATGAAGAGCTCCCTAGATGATGCTGTTCCCGGAGCCATGTGGAGACCTGCATGTGCAGAGAAAG
Organism: Pelodiscus sinensis; assembly: GCF_049634645.1. Taxonomy (NCBI): domain Eukaryota; kingdom Metazoa; phylum Chordata; order Testudines; family Trionychidae; genus Pelodiscus; species Pelodiscus sinensis. The sequence goes on along the minus strand of NC_134714.1, from coordinate 109,144,355 downwards.
GCAGGGCAACCTCCTGATCCCACTTCCCATCTGGAGCACTGGTGTGGTGCAAGTTACTGATCCCATTTCCTTTCAGGAACTCAAGGGTCAGATTAATAGGACCAACAAGCCAGATGCAACACCTTAGGACTTAGTTTGCCCATTCGCTGGCAACATATGGGGGTGCACATGGGGACATGTGTAACCTCAAAGTTAGTGGGGTCAGCCAGCAGGAGGGCCAGTGCTGGCAGCAGGAGTCCATGCTATACAGATCCCCGACTGCTATTGGCAGCGGCAACAGGGAAGGCACAGGTCCGGTGGCTCCAGCCCACATGGCACCATTCACTAGCTGCGGCAGTCCAAGGACTGCTAGAAAGAGGAGGGGAGGAATAGAGCAAGTGCAGAGCAGGGGTGGAGCAAGGGCCTGGGAAGAGATTGGGCCAGTGCCCCTCCCTTTCTTCCCCATCACCAGTCACCACAATCTAGAAGAGTAAAAGGACCTTAAATCGGTATAGAGCAGTGTAAATGAAAAACTGACACAGAACTAAATTTTTGTAACTCTTTTACAAACATGTTTATAAAAGACTAATTTGGAGATGCTGTCTCATCAGTGACTATGTTGTAAATGCAGGAATTTGGAGATGTGCCCTAGAGGCAGGGATTGAGAACAGTGCATGGTTGTATGCAGCAGTTAGGGTTGCCAGATGGCTGAAACAAAAATACCGAAGACCCCCCCCAAAAAAAACCTACTGGAAAAAAATTTGTTGAAGGAAAGAAAAGTGGGGGGGACCAAAGCTGTTGGGCAAAAAAAAAGGGGGGGTTCCAAGAACCTGGATCACTGCTAGGGGTTACCAGGGAGTCATTAAAAAGAAACGGACACGCTTCATTGGGGGGGGGCGGAGAGGACCAGCCAGGAAGGGAGCGGTGCTGGCCGGGAAGGGGGGGGCCTGGAAACAACTAACGGGGGAGGGGAGCAACGGGGCTGGCTGGGGGAGATGGGGGGGCCAATGGGAAGAAGGGGGGGTCAGGCGGAACAGGGCTGGCTGTGGGATATCGAGGGAGGAGGGGCAGGGAAGCACAGCTGGGGGGGATTGGGGCTGCAAGGAAGGGGGGCAGGAAGCAGAGCTGGCGGGGGGGAGTGCAGTGGCGCTGGCCGGGGGAGATCAGGAAGAGGAATGGGCCAGCGGAAAGTAGAGCTGGGGGGGAGGGATCGGGGGCCATAGGGCTGGCCAGGAGCAGAGCTGGTGGGGGCGGGGAGGGTGCAGTCGCACTGGCTGGGGGAGATCAGAAAGAGGAACGGGCCAGCAGGAAGCAGAGCAGGGGCGTGGTGCAGGGGGCTGGCCAGGGAAGATCAGGAGGGGAAGTGAGGGAGAACCAGCCGGCTGGGAAGGGAGGGGGCTGAGCAAATTGCCCGGTGGGGAGCGGGACTGACCTGGGCACTTGCTGCCTGTCTCGCGCAGGCTCCCGGTGACATACGAGCGAGGAGGAGGCTTCCCCTCCTCCTCACACTCAACCAACTGAGGGCTCCCGGTGGCAATTGTGGCCCCGCCTCCCAGCTGGGACTCCCAGATGCTCCCCCCACCCATGCCAGACTTCCATCCGATGCGCAGCCAGAAAAATCAGAAAATACCGGACATTGCACGTGAGTGCGCAAATACTGGACTGTCCGGTACAATACCGGACACCTGGCAACCCTAGCAGCAGTTCACCAGAGACACTCTCCAGCTTATTTTATTACTGTTTCATTCCTTTCTCATTCACTGGTTTGTTATTTAATGAACCACAAGATCTTTACAGCCCTGTTTTCTCAGTTGGATACTGAAACACCACCTGTGGGTGTTAATTGGTTCACTCAGTACCCAAACACCTGTTTTAAGCACAGAGATCCTGTCAAAGTCAGACAGGACTCACAGATTTCTCAGACCACTCTGTTTATTAGCAAAGCCGCTCTGCTAAATGCACTCAGAAAATGTGAGTGAGTACCAAACAAGGTTCAAACTCCTTGATTTATACAGTCAAAAGAAAGCCAAGCTAACAAGATTAAAAGAGAGGTAAAACTTCACATGATTAGTATGAGGCTAGTCAAGTATCTTCATTTCCACATCAAGCACACAGCAATCTCCTGTCCATATCTCCCTGGCTATCTCACTGTTTTCTGCCTAACACCTAATGTTCCTTTTCCTATTATCCCAGGCCCACCTGGCTACCACTCTGATCTGCATACTTACAAGCAACATTAACATACTTTTCTCCTTCCTGTTCAGAGACAAACAGTATTCCTTCAACTTATTCAATTATTACAGCATAATTCATCTTTCTCTTACAGTATAATTCTTTCTACTTTCACAATGCCCAATGTACACTCACAATTATTAATGTCTGAGGCAGGTCCTTAGTCTAAGCATACCGTTAACCTGTAGAAAGAGGTGTATCCTAGAGCAGTGGAAACATTGAAAAAGTCCATAAGCAAGCATAGCTGCGTATTTGAACTGTTACTGGCTGAATTTAAAAAAATAACAAAACAGTGATGCTGAGAAAATAGTACTTATTTGCGGTAATGACATTTAATATGCAAACTTTCTATGTCCAGGAGCATATTACACACTTCTCCCATCTGCCTCATGTACTAAAAAGCTGATATTTCTCTGAATATATTTCTAATCAGAAAGGGAAGAAATATGGACAAACTCATTTTATTTTGCTGTAAATTGGTTATCAACAAATGTTTAAAAAAGCCTACCCTAACAAACAAACCAACATGTTTGTTAGAGTGCAAAATCCCTCCTGAATCTGAGAAAAGTACCGCTGTCAGGCTACTACAAATGCTTACATTCTGCAGACACCAGCCAAAAGGGGGCACCCCAGAGCGGAAAAATTAATTTCCTAGGGAGCAGCAGGCAGTGAGACCCATTGTGTTACAGTCCCCACCTTGGGAACAACAGCTCTTTCCCTCTTCAGCACTAGAGCTGCAAGTATCTTGTTAGTGTCACGTGAAATTAACAAGTCCCTTCCAGCCTGGCAGAGGTGAAGCTGAAAAATTACCCAGTGGTGTGGGTGGGCAAGAATGGGGAGGAGCAGGACAGAAGGGAAGAGGGGATAAGCCCCAACCCCACACCCTGGCTGGAGCGGAGCAGGGTAAGCCCCGAGGGGATGGGTCTGGTTGCAAAGTGGGTGAGTGGACAATGAGGACCCACCTGTGGCTAAACTCCTGTTCCCAACACAGAATTTTTCTTTAAAATTAATCCTGTGGATAAATTCACACACACACTTCACAGGAAGGGATTTCCATTTTCTGCTCAGCAGAATACAACAACAGCTTTGATTGTATCAATATTTCACTGTGCTCTCCAAAGACTATTGATTACACTTAATACCCATTTCACTGAATCATCTGTAGCAAATTCTATTTGGAACAGTAATATGCATTGAATAAACTTTTTTTAGTTATAAAAAACAAAGATTCTGACTATTAAATGAATAATTGGGATCTTTCAGGTACCCCAAAAGGAAGATTGGGATATAGCATGAAACACTGAAACTTATGATCAATTTTTAATTAAAATATCAACCAAAAAAACCTTGATATCAAAACAGTATGTGTTTTTCTTAGAATAAGGAAGTTGTATGAGAATCAGGGTCTTTTCCACCTAACTCCAGCTCCCCGTCCCCCCCCAAATATGTATAAGTTCCGACTTACATACAAATTCAACTTAAGAACAAACCTACAGTCCCTATCTTGTACGTAACCCGCGGACTGCCTGTATTCATATGTCTACACAGCATTTTGGACTAACCGGGAGCAAGCCTCTCAGGCCAGGTGACCAGACTCAGGCTAGTGGGGCTCATGCTAGTGTTCTGAAATAACTGTATAAACAGCATTTTGAAATTGTAGCTCAGAAGCCTACCCTAATGCTTTCCAGGTTTGTGTATCTTGGAGAGCAGATAGAAAACTCCTGGTCAGAGATTAGGGAAGGGGTTAGTGTATATTTGGTCCTGAGGAGCATCAGGGAGCTTCCTGAGCAGTTGTTTCAGGTTTTTTTGATATTCTTTAGTGGGATCACATCGGTGTGTTGGAAATAATCCTTTAGGAGGGGGCAGCGAAAATAGGCTTCCAGATCTCCACAGGACTGAATCATATTCATAGGGGTGGTGGGGCAGAAGGTGAGTCCTCAAGATAGGACAGATTCCTCTGCTGGGCTAGGAGAGTGGTTGGATAATCATTTTGGGTGCCCAACTTGAGACAGGTGCTCTGCACTTTCTGGAAACCAAGCCCTTTAAGATATCTCAGATTGGGCAATCAAAGGCTGCGTCTAGACTGGCACGATTTTGCAAAAATACTTTTAACGGAAAAGTTTTTTCGTTAAAAGTATTTGCGCAAAAGTGCGTCTAGATTGGTCCCGGAGTTATCGTTACAACAATGCGCTTTTGCGCAAAAGCGCATCTACATTGGTGAGACGCTTTTGTGCAAAAGCAGAAGCTCAGAACCATTTTGCAGAGGGCAAAAGGGCACCAGCCCTTTTCGGGGGTGAGGGCTGGAGCTCCTTTGAGACACGTGCTTAAAGGGATCTCCCTGGACAGCCATTTCTCTCCTGCTGCGTGTTATAGGACCTCTTGCAGGGACTGACAGCCGTAGCAGTTTTTGTGGTTGCCCTCTGCCTTTTGGACACCACTGCCTTTTGCCTTTTAGTGCCTTTGCCTGTTTTTTTTTTTTCATCTGCCTTGTTTGTTGTGCCCTGGAGCCAGGGGTGGCCATGTGCCTGCTCTGGCCCCTTCCGGCCATTTTGGAGTGCCTGCAGCTGGTGCTCCAGGTTGGTGCCCTCCTCATCCAGGACCTGGAGGTGCAGATCGCTCTGGACTCCCTCACCAGGGAGGCCCCACCCCAGCATGGAGAGGCCACTGTGGAGACTGGACACCAGTATGGACTGGTGGGACTGGCTGGTCCTGGGGCAATGGGGTGACCAGCAATGGCTCCGGAACTTTCGCATGTGAAAGCAGACGTTCCTGGAGCTGTGTGCCTAGCTCGCCCCTGCGCTCCAGAGAACCACCATCCTGTCAGCCGACGGTCAGGGCTCCCTATATCTGTCCCTTAAGACCGGCTGAAGTTCTTTTAAACTGTGCTTGGTTCTATTACAGCAACTGAAGGAGTCAGGTTAAAACTTAAACAGTTACAGGTTTATTAAAGAAGCTTATAAATCATATGATTGCAATGTCTATTGTTCTATTTCTTAACTGCTAGCAAAATATAGATTTTAAAAATGGTTACAAAGAAGATAAAGATAGAAAAATAGAAATAATGGTACCAAGTAACAGCTTACTCTTTCTATGTGTACACTTAAGACAGAGGACCACATCCAGGTACCATTTTTACCCCCTTCTGTGCCTCTCGACTCCAGCATGTCAGGCCAGGGCCGGTCCCTCAATTCCTAGGAAAGACGAAAATACGAGGTGGGCGTCCCCATAGAACCTCGGGAGGTCAAACACCTAACCCGACCAGCAGGTAGAGGGTAGAATGACACTCAAAGTGAGTGTGTGCTGGGCCCATCTTTTATACCCATGGGGTCACGTATTTCTCTTTCTTGTCTGTCATGCCAAATGGGGCTGGTCTGTCTTTTGTGAGACCAGTTCTTACAAGGGAGTTGTGAACTTAATTTACACTTGTAAGAGAGAGAACTAAATTGGAATTACTGGGGATTCTTTTCTCAGTGGGAAATTCCTCTTCCAGGGACTGTGTGTGTGTTCGAATCAACATAGGTGCCAGCCGGTGGCAGTCTCGCATATCCTGATCTCTCCTCATATCTATGTTTCAGCTTCTCAGGATCAGATGAGCCAGCATAGACTATGCTGATATTATTGCTCCTTCTCTGCCTTGTGCTTCAGAGAGGCAAATAAGATGGATGATATGGAGGCGGGCTATCTGGCCACACATCCGGCTGCGGGCACCCATCCCCGTTAACAAGAGGGTCGCCATCGCTGTCTGGAAGCTGGCCAGCCCCAGACAGCTACCGATCGGTGGCACACCAGTTCGGGGTGGGCAGATCGACCGTCGGTGTCATTGTGATGGAGGTAAGTCCCAGGGGGAGTGGGGTGCGGGAAGGGTGCTGCACTCCATGCCCAGGGGCAGCCATGACTCCAGGCTAGGTCACCCAGAGGTTTGGGCTGTCCCTCCCTTGCACAGGCCTGCTGGTGGGGGAGGAGGGCCGTGAGGCGAGGGGGCCTTGGTATGTTGTGTGTGTGCGTGAGCACAGAGGGCATCACGGGATGGGGGGGACCCAAGGGAGCGCACACTCACCCCTGCCTCATGTGATGTGTTCCCCTGTGTTTCTCTGCACCCTTCTGCAGGTCGTCCATGTCATCAATGATGTCCTACTCACAAGAGTCATCCGCCTGTGCAACGTGGATGCTACGGTGGCCGGCTTCGCTGCCCTCGGGTTCCCCAACTGCGGGGGAGCCCCGGATGCAACCCACATACCCGTCTATGCCCCGGAGCATTGAGCAGCTCATTTCATGAACAGAAAGGGGTACTTTTCTGTCATACTCCAGGCCCTCGTGGACCACCATGGCTGCTTCCTGGATGTTTATGCGGGCTGGTCCGGCAGAGCACACGACTCCCACATCCTACGGAACTCCGGCCTGTTTTGCAGGCTGGAGGCGGGCACTTACTTCCCCTGGTGGAAGTTTACTGCTGGGGATGTGCCTATGCTCATCTGTGTCATGGGGGACGTGGCCTACCCCCTGCTGCCCTGGCTAATGCAGCCCTACACAGGGTGGCTGGACCAGAACCAGGCCCGGTTCAACGACCGCCTCAACCGGGCCCGCAACCCAGTGGAGTGCGCCTTCGATTGCTTGAAAGCCCGCTTCTGTTGTTTGCTCACCCGTCTCAAGATGGGTGAGCGGAATGTCGTGGAGGTAGTGGCCACATGCTGCATGCTCCACAATCTTGTGGAGCAGAGGGGGGAGGCCTTCCTCCCCGCATGGATGGCAGGTGAAGGCCAGGCCTACGAACAGCCCTGCACAGCTGCCATCCGCCAGGCGCACCAGGAGTGCATCCGGGAGGCCCTGATGGATATGTTCTCCCAGGCCCCATAGTAGGGTCGCCTCAGTCTCCCTTTACAACTCCCTTCCCTCCCCTTCTCTTTTCCCTCCCCTCCCCTTATCTCCCAATGAACACCAAACACAGGGTTTTTTTTAACACAAACTTGTAAGTTTTTATTTACAGTGGGGAGAGGGAGGAGACCTTCAACTGGGAGGGGGAGGAGCTACTCCTGGGAGGGGTGGCTCTTGCGACTGCTCCTGCTCCTGCGGGGGTGGACCTGCACATGGGGGGCAGGCCGCATCGGGGCAGGAAGCACGGAGAGGTGGGCAGGAGGGGAAGGGGCAGGAGGGGCAGGAGCAGGGGCAGGAGGGGCCATTGCAGGAGGGGGCGGGGGCAGTGCTAGGGGAGGGATGGCGGGTACATGGGGCAAGGCCATGCCATAGTGGATGGCATGGCCAATGTGTGCAGTGAGGGTGGCTATTGAATCCTCCATGTGGACGCACTGGGCCTGGAAGGCGCCCCAGGCCTCCTGGCACCACTGCAGGTCCACCTCCACACATTGAGTGATGGCTGCCTCGACGCGCCCAATAGCCTGCATGTGGCACCAAAGGAGCTGGTCCCGGTAGCGGAGCCGCCGCCTTGGTGGTTGGGCGGCTGGGGGTGCTGCTGCTGCTGCCGCTGCTGCAGCGCTAGAGGGTCCCCGGCTTGTGCTTGGTACCGCTGCAGGGAAGAGAAGAAAGGATGGGTCAGTCAGGCAGCCTGGCCACTGTCCCCACACCTCATGCCCTCCACCCCTGAGCCCAGGTGACACCACAGTAGTGTGGCTTGGGCCCACTCGGTTACCCCCCTCCCCGCCGTGTTGCATGGTTGCATACAGGACCGCCGTTGGAGTAGGGTCCTCCTTCATGTATTGTAACCACTGGTCTGTGTCCTGGCCCCTTGGAGGGTGGGAGGGTGCTTGTGTTATGTTAATCTGTGGAGCTCCCTGCCACTGGAGGCCGTGAGGCTTTGGGCTAATCAATGGTGTTTGACAGGGAGCGAGATGAATCCCCACACAATGCCTGGGAGCACATCTAGCAGACGTGGTCTGGGCTCTCAGATCCCCATCACGTGGGATGTCTCCTAGACAGAACCAGGAGAGTGACTGATGAGTGTACCATCCTTGCAGCAAAACTCAAGCAGCCCTAGGGCCAGCCCGAGCGCTTCCCCCCTTCCCCTCCCGCTAGCCCTCACACACGTAGCCCAGGGACATGTGTGGCCACAGTGGGGACTTCCTTCGGGGGGCCAGCCAAGGCACCGGGAGCAGGTGAGGGGCTCAGTGGGAGCCACGCTCACGGGCTGTGACACTGTGGTTTTACCAGGAGCAGCCGGCTGTGCCTCACAGCCAGGCATGGGACAATGTGCCGTTCTGCGTGCTGCACCCTTGCAGAGGTGCGGGCTCTGGCCTGAGTCCCTGGGGCCCTAGCTGGTTCCAGCCGGCATCCACCCTTCCCCCCTGGTCCCGCCGGATGTGTGTGAGTAGCACGATTCCAGGCATGCCCTGGAGCTGCCTGCCGTGGCCACATGGTTGCTCGTGCTGCATACTGCCTAATGCTACACAGCCCATGCAGATCATGTGGCCTGAGTGACATGATGTCCCCCGCCCCACCCCGCCATCTTTGTGAGTGCAAAGTGCAACACTCACTGGTGGATCCTGCCCCGGCTTCCGAGGACGCACGGGAGATGTTGGGGATGCCGGAGGGGGACTGCAGGGTGGCAGTGCTGGCCTCGTCCTTCGACCCTCTGCTGGTGTCTCCTTCTCCTGCCTCGGTGGTCCTGGTGATGGGAGGGGGGTGCATGCTGGGGTCCACAGGGACGTCCGGTTCCTGCGGTGCTGGCTGGCCTAGAATGTGGTGGAGCCGTCGGTAGTGGGAGCAGGTGTTGGCTCCTGCCCTCTGGCCCTCGCTGGCCCGCACATAGCCCAGGTGCAGCTCTTTTACTTTTGCCTGGACTTGCTCCAGGGTCTGGGCTGGATGAACCTGGTGGGCGAGCGCCTGGGCCATGCGGTGAAAAATGTCCGCATTGCGGCAACAGGAACGGGTGTCGTGCAGGGCCTCCTCCTCCTGCCACAAGTCCAGCAGTGCCTTCAGCTCCCCTGAGGACCAGGATGGGGCCCGTCTTTTTCTGCCCCTTGGGGCCTCCTGTGCTGGGGGTGCGGGTGCTTGATCCTCCCCTGGAGCTGCCATCATGGTCTGGGTGGCGTTGGGGACAGCAGGGGCCATGTGGCAGAGCTGTGGCCAGAGGTCCCAGAAGGGCTTCTGTCTCGTGGCCTCAGCAGTCTGCGTCTGCCTTTAAGGGGTCTCAGGTTAGCAGGAAGTCAGGGCTTTTTAGCCATCGGGCTTTCTTGCGCAAGAAATTAACGTGGCTGTCTACACTGGCAATCTTGCACAAGAATACTTGCACAAAATCATGCCAGTCTAGACGCAGTCAAGGAGAACTTAGTGCTTCTTGCTCTGACCCTGGAAGGGATTTACATTTGACAAGAGGGACTGTCTGCCTAGGGAAATACACAGAATTACATACCGGTGTATAAACGCTCGGTGGTAGGAGTGCTGAGTTATACAGAGGGAAGCTTAGTGTCTCTCCCTTTGACCCGGAGAGGGTTAAGTTCAGCAGCAGCAGTGAGAAAAGAAATCTGTAAACCTCGGCATTGGCACAGGCAAATACGAGATCTTAAGAAGTAAAGGAAAGATACCTTTAACAAGTATGAACAAATGCAGAAGGATGGTTGGCAGTGGCAGTTTCACTTGGGTACGCTGCAGCGGGTTAATTTGGGAGCATAAAAACAAAAGTTTGAGATAAAAAAGAGTAATTAAATGTAGCTGCAGGACATTTGGAGAAAGTGAAGGGGAAACTAAAAAGAAGGAGAATCAAATTTTACAGAGCATGTAAGGTAGAGCCCCTCTGGATCATAGCCATTGTAATTTAATTATTGAGAACCCATGGCAAAAGTAGGGATGGAGTCACGTTTCTCAATATGAACTCACTAACATCCTCCATCCCAGTATAGCAACAAAGATGGCACTTCCTACTAACACAGTCATCTTGGAGCCCACTAAAACCTTATGGCAAACACCTGCATCCATCCCACCAACATGTAGGAAAGCCGATCGAAAATACTATGTTCCTCCCACAGGTTCTCAATTCCTCTTTTCTCACCTTCCACCCAACTCCCTCATAGTAGACACTGCACAGCAGAGAAACAAACAGCAATATCGTTCCACTCCATTCGAAAAGGACAATAAAGGTTTATGCCTCCGCCACTCTTCAGATGAGAGTGGCGAACTATGCAGCTTTATTAAGTAAATACCACTTGAATAATTATACAAAATTCAATACTTTTATTGAAGATATCCCTGACAGCAAAAAGGCACAGTTTCAGGCTTTTGTTTCAGAAGGCCAGATAATATTGCGAATAGCCCTGCAAGCCGCACTTGATGCAGCAGACACAGCTACAAGGACTACGGCAATAGCAGTCACTGTGAGATGAGCGTCATGGTTCAACTCTTCTGCTTTTCCCCGCCAAGTGCAACCATCAGTAGAAGACCTTCCATTCGATGGAGAAATGCTATTTTCTGCACAAACTAATGAACTGCTCCAATTGATGAAAGATTTCAGAGCCATATTGCAGTCACTCAGTATCCAAACCCCTATGACGAGACAGAGACAGTACAGGTACCAACCATATCAGAGACGCAGGTACCCACAACTCACTTACCAGTACCAGAGACAAGACCATGCCCCATACCAACAGAGGAGGCACAGCAGGCAACACAGACGGTGCCCTCAGACTAATAACCCCAACCGCTCATCCCAACCCAGCAAGCAAATTTGAAACAACAGTCGAGAAATGTAAAACTACACCACATGCACCAGAGCTTGAGATTGGTTCCAAACCTTTCCTATTTTGTTTATTACCTTTCCTTTCAAATTGGTTATCTATTACTACTGATAAGTGAGTAACCCAAACTATCTCCCTAGGTTATACCATCCCTTTTCTCTCCCCCTGCTCTCCCCAACCACCCACCCCATCCCTCTTCAGGGACCCCTTTCACGAAATTATATGACAACAAGAAATTGACCACCTTTTCAAATTAGGAGCCATAGAACCAGTACCCCAAGAGTTCCATGGAACCGGTTTCTACTCACATTATTTTCTCGTAGAGAAGAAGACAGGTGGTTGGAGGCCGATCCTTGATCTTTGGTTACAAAATAAATACATAAGGAAACAGACATTCAAAATGGTCACCCTAAATACTATTATCCCAGCTCTGGAGTCTGGTGACTGGTTTTCTTCTCTCGACCTGCAGGATGCATAGTTTCATGTATCCATTTGCCCCTTTCATAGACGTTTTCTTCATTTCACTTCAGGTCTCCAACACTACCAGTACACAGTACTGCCCTTTGGTCTCTGCACTGCACCAAGGGTATTCACGAAGATGCTAGCTGCTGTTGCTGCTCACCTCAGAAAACAAGGAATCACAATTTACCCATAGTTAGATGACTGCCTTATCAAAGCGAGGACCGGTCAAGACTGTTATCAAGATGCCATAACTGTGATAACCTGCCTTCAATCATTAGGCTTCCTAATAAATTACAGCAAATCAACACTCACTCCAACCCAAACAATCCAGTTCATCGTAACTCAGCTCAATTCAATCACAGCCAGAGCCTCTCTACCGACAGACAGACTCACTCGCATCAGTCAACTGGCAAAATTGCTTCAAGAGATGCCAGTAGTACGGGTTTATGACTGCCTTCAACTATTACGTCACATGGCATCATGCAATCCTGTGGTCCCAAATGCACGTCTTTTTATGAGATGCCTCCAAGGTTGGCTTTGACGCAAGTATAAGCCACACGTCCATCATATGAACAAAATGCTCACACTACCACACCCAGTGAAAGCATCCCTACACTGGTGGACAAAATCAAACAACCTATGCATAGACATCCCCTTTTGACCCCTGGACCCCTCCATAGTTGTCACTACAGAAGCATCTCTTATGTGCTGGGGTGCCCATACAGAAGGCCACATAGAACACGGCCTATGGTCTCTGGCAGACCGCATGCTCCACATCAATGCCCTCGAACTCAGGGAAGTTTGCCTGGCATGCCAAGAACTGTTACCCAATGTCACGGGCATACACATAAAAATATACACAGACAACACTGCATGCATGTTCTATATAAACAGGCAAGGTGGTGCCTGATCACACACTCTATGCCTGGAAGCTATAGCACTTTGGAATTGGTGCCTAGCCAGAGACATTCGCATTTCCACTTGCCACCTTCCTGGGGTCCTCAATTCAATGGCAGATGTCCTCAGCAGAGCCCTTCTACAAGAACACGAATGAGAACTTGACTGTGCACTTCTCACTGACATATTCAACCGGTGGGGTTTCCCAGATATAGATTTATTTGCCACCTCAATCAACAAAAAATGCCCAAGTTATTGCTCCTGGGCGGGCATGGGCAAAGAGTCCTCCGGGGATGCTCTTGATATAACCTAGAATGTACTCCTACATTACGCTTTTCCCCCATTTCCTCTCCTCAACAGAGTCCTTGTAAAGATTCTGAATGACAAAGCAAAAGTTATCCTCATTGTGCTCTGCTGGCCCCGACAGCCGTGGTATCTCCTCCTACACAGGCTAGCAATACATCAACCAATCATGCTTCTGAACGATCCCAGCATTCTCTATCAACCAGTGATCATGTATCCTCACCTACAGTTTCACACACTCCATCTCAAGGCGTGGTACCTAGATGGTGCATGGGCATAGAACTGCAGTACTCTCAACAAGTCCGTGATGTCCTCTTACAAAGCAGAGCACCTGCAACAAGAAAAACATACATGAGCAAATGGACTCGATTTGTTCACTGGCCAACCTCTCGCAACATATGACCGCAAGACACTCTACTTCCTGCTGTATTGGAATACCTGTTACATCTCAAACAATCACATCTCTTCCTCAGCTCAATCAGGGTCCACCTAGCAGCCATTGCAACCTTCCACACAACAGTGGAAGACACCACAGTCTTCGTACACCCAGTAACCAAGCGATTTTTGAAAGGTCTGCAGGCTCTATTCCCAGAGATGGCACTCCCTCAAGAGCCTTGGGACTTACACTTGGTATTAACAACTCTCACAAAACTGCCATTCGAACCCATGGCGACATGTTCCCTACGCCATCTATCATGTGGCAGGGCATTGTCCTGCACTGGCCCTTTAAGGGGCTGAGACCTGGAGTCAGGGAAGCCCAGCTGAGGCAGCTAATGAGGGCCCAGCTGGAGGTCGTATAGATCAGCTCCTGGGAGAAGGAGAGAGACCGGCCTGCCTGCCTGCAATGAGAAAGGCTTCAGCCTAGCAAACCCAGGCTACCTGGCCTGAGACCCAGGGCTGCAAGGAGGCAGTCATGGCGGGCGGGGATTGCATGGAGGCAGCCCTAAAAGGCCAGGCTGCAAGGAGACAGTCGCAACTTGCAAGAAGACAGCTGAGGTAGGCTGGGGGAGTTCGAGTAAGGGAAGCCGCAGGCCATAAGACCACAAGACATGGTTGCAGGAGGCAACCGGGCAGGTAGAGGCATGCCTTTGGCCAGGGAGGAATGGCTGGGAGATACTGTAGTCTACCCTAAGACAAGGCTAGAGAAGGACTGGCAGTGGGCCACTGAGGCCTGGAGGGTGCTGAGGAACTGTGTGTTCCTGGAGGGAGCTGGGTGTTCCCGGGAAGAAGAACTGGGGGTACTAGGGAATAGGGAGGACCCTGGACTGAAGGAAGAACAATGACTCCCCCCTGGAAGGGGGTGCAGACCAAAATCAGAGTGGTCACTGCCGGAGGGTAGTGCCTTGAAGAGAACACCTCATCCAAAGGGGACACATTGGCGTTGGAACAGCCGGTTACTTCCCCACAAGCCACCCTAAGGGAAGAAGCCGTGTGGAAAGTGAGTGAACCCGCTACAATCCTTAAAGATGTCATTCTTGGTAGCAATAACATCAGCCAGGAGAGTGAGCAAGATGGCTGCCCTGATGGCAGAACCACCTTTCACAATCTTTTTTAAGGACAAGGTTATGATGCGACTGCACCAAAAATTCTTCCCCAAGGTGCGCTCCCCTTTCCATTTGAATCAGACAATGTACTTACCAGTATTTTTTCCAAAACCCCACGCTAATGCATTTGAAGCTCAGATGCACACCCTAAATGTCAGAATGGCTCTCTCCTTCTACATCAACAGAACAAAATCTTTCAGATCCTCTTCTCAACTTTTCGTCTCCATCGCAGATCATAGTAAAGGAAAACAAATTTAATCACAGAGATTGTCATATTGGATCTCAGAATGCATTGCTACTTGTTATTTGCTAAACGGCCTACTTTAGCCGATTCCGATTTGGGCACACTCCACAAGGGCAGTAGCCATGTCCGTTGCTTACCTGAGGAAAATCCCACTGCATGATATATGCGCAGCAGCCACATGGTCATCAGAAAACACCTGTGCAAAACATTATGCACTTCCCTCAGGACCCCTCCAGCATACCAAACTAGCAAAAGCTGTACTACAAATGGCATACTTACCTGATCCGAAGTCCTTGCCTCCATAAGAAAATATTGCTTGTAGTCACCTGATGTGGAGCACCCCCAGGGACGCCTCCGATGAAGAAAAGGAGGTTACCCATCTTCCTGTAACTGACGTTCTTCGAGATGAACATCCCTAGGGGTGCTCCACTATCCTCCCTTCCTCCCCTCTACTTCAGAATGCCCTTTTGATAGCATCTTAATATATTATTTGCCGGGTTCCGGATAGAGAAGGAACTGAAGAGACTGGGCGCGCAAGCGCGATAGTACTGAGGGAGGCTTGCGCGTGCAGTGCATGCGCGGCCCCCAATACATTGCTCAGAAAAATCCATCGAGAAGCGTTGGGGTGCTCTACACGTGATGTGGAGCACCCCCAGGGACGCTCATCTCGAAGAACGTCAGTTACAGGAAGGTGAGTAACCTCCTTTTCTTGAGGCATCAAGAGGGGGAAATATTGGAACAGAAAGTTTTATTCTTTTTATATTTGTATTTTAGGTTTACAAATGTAGTAATGTAAGGTAATATATAATCATATTTAATACTGTAGTAAGTCAAATTCTTTAGTTAAGTATATATCTCCTATATTTCCTTTATTCTAAAGCAGGGGTCTCCAAACTACGGCCCGCGGGCCGGATGCGGCCCGCGAGGCCCTCTCATCCGGCCCGTGGAGACCTTTTTGTCTGGCCCCGCCTTCTTCCGCATGCCAGTGTGACGAGGCGACCCCCGCCCGTCCCTGGGGCGCCGCCGAACGGGCCCTTCTTGCCGCAGGGGGGGGGGCCCTGTCAGGGGTGTGCGGCGTGTACTCACGCCGCGCCGGGGCAGGAGAAGCGGGCCACTCCGCTGACAAGCGGCCGCGCGGCGGCAAACGGCGCAGGGGGCGGGGGTTAGCACGGGCGGTGTTCCCCCGCCCAGACTGACAGGGCAGCCGGCCAATCAGGGGGCAGGTGGGCGGTGGTGGTAACGCCCGCCCGGCGACGTGCGGGGGAACGTGAACCCTGGCGGGAACTTTAAAAAGGTGACCCCTTCCGCCCGGGGGGGGGGAAGGAGTGAGCGGTGGCAAGCAGGAGGGGAGGACAGCGTGCAGAGGAAGGGGAGAGCAGGGGGAAAAGCCCCCCCCCCTTCCGGGAGAAACGGATTCGCAGGCGAATATTCTGAAGAGGAAACATTAAAAGCAACAATCTCTCTACCATAAGTGGATATATTTGCACACTATATTCAGGTAAGTTTAACTTAAGAAATCATAAGAATTTTTAAAAATAGTTTCGGGTCATTTGCAGCTATTATTGTGACAAAATTAGTTCGCATAATCAGGTTTTTTGAGCGATATTGTGTGCAAGATACTTTCAGTTTCATTATTTATTCATGTTGAATTCACTTTATTTTAGTGCCCAGCGATGGCCGAGAAGAGGAAAAGAAAAATAGACGATGAGTGTCGGCAATTTCAAGAAGAATGGAGTTTGAAATACTTCTTCATCAAATCCGGCGAGAAAGCATTGTGTGTGATTTGCAACGAAACCGTGGCTGTGATGAAAGAATACAACCTGCGCCGTCATCATCAAAGCAAACATCAGGAGAAATATGTACAGTTGAAGGGTAAAGTCCGTGCCGAAAAATTTTCTAAATTACAAAATCAACTCACATCTCAGAGGACATTGTTCAGTAAATCCTCAAATGAAAATGAATCCTTAACTAAGGCCAGTTATAAAGTTGCCTATGTCCTGGCTAAAAGTGGCAAACCCTTTACAGATGGTGAAGTAGTGAAGGAATGTTTGTTGGAAGTGGCTGAGGAACTTTGCCCAGAAAAGTCAAAACAATTTGAAAATGTAGCTTTGGGTGCGAATACCATTGCCCGCCGTGTTGCAGACATGGGTGAAAACATTGTGACTCAAATAGCAAAAAATGCAAGCAAGTTTCGCCATTTTTCAATTGCAATGGATGAATCGCTGGACAGCTGCTCCACCTCTCAACTGCATCCAGGAAACAATTTCACCATTCACACTAATACAGGTGTTCATGTGTAGTGTATCAATGTGTTATTAAATAATAACTGAATAAAATAATATTAAATAAATAATTAAAAACAACATCCATGTTTTGATTGTTTTTTATTTGGACCTCAAGTGTGTAGTCGGCCCCTGAACTGCTGTTTGATAGTTAATGCGGCCCTTGGGCTGAAAAGTTTGGAGACCCCTGTTCTAAAGTGTAGTGAGTAAACGAGACAGGATCTCATATTGTGTCTATAGCAATGAGATTAGAAATATTGAAGGCCCGGGCCTTTGATGTGAATTGTTTTGATTTTGATTTTGCTTAAAATAAAACACTGCTGTTTACCTTTGACGGATTCTGTGAGAAAGACTGTTTGTATGAATGAGATACGGTGTGAAGGTCATCGTTAGAGCCAGATGGTCAAGAGAAAAGGGGGAGTATGCGGGGTGAAGACAAACTGTAAAAGACAGACTGCAAAAAGAAACATATCGGCATCAGAAAAACCATCAGTGCATACCCATGGTGAAGAATTGATCAGATTGGCAGGTGAAGGGCGGGTACCCTGAAAACAATTGATTAAATCCAGGACAGGATGAGCCTTCAAGAGTTGTCTGGGAACGACTGATATGAACAAGATAACACTCCGGTCACAGAACAACACAGCAGAACATATTGATTTCAACAGAAAAAAAGGATTATAAAAACAGGGTGCTTTGCTATGGAACTTTGGGTTCATCTTGCCACCAACTCCAGAAGAGCATCAGCTCAATCGACCGACAAAGGCCCTGCTCTCCCTCTGTGTTCAATCTAGCTGGCCACTAGACTGATAAGAACCTGGACTGGTAACTATAACATCATCTGGTGGGACTGTGTGTGTATGGTGTGTGTTTGTGTGTGTGGTTGAAAAGCATATGCAACTATTGTATTCTTAATAAATGTGGCGTACTGCCTTTTCCCCATAAAAGATCTCATGTGCTTCATTTAAGCATAACAGAGGTCTATTTCCTGAAGATTTACTGGTGACACAGGAGCTATTGGGAACGAGGATAATAATTTGCATATTTTTTGTAAAAGCTGTATTTTATTTTGTGTACTTTTTCCAAGAATCAGTAACAGCTGAGAATGTTGACAAATATAAAAGCTTTTGCAAATATTTTGGATATACACCAAGGAGTTTAAAGTGTGGAATTTAGGAACGCTGTCTAGAAATCATTTAAAGCCCTGCAAGCACTTTTCTGAATCTCCCATTGGCAGGGCTTTGAGAAGACAAGGATTGAGCCAAATATGCTGGATTTAAAAATATCTTTACATCAATGGAATGTGTTCGTAGTTTAGGCATCACGTATGATGCACTGTCTGATCTTAGTGATCTGTCAAAACAATTGAAGGAGAAGAACATTACATTGGCAGAAGCTGTCTTGCTGTTTTCAAAACAAGTTCAGATTTCTGTTGCCAATGCTGACAGTGTTGGAGCATTTGGAAGTGTATGGCAGTGCCAAATAAAATATATCCTGTAAAAATACTGAACTGCTTGAGAAGAAAGCTGTTGAGTCAACATAGCAAAATCTATCAAGAACGTGGCAAACACCACAAAAAGCTGAAAGATGACAATTAGACTTTCCAAGATTAAGTTTCTTCAGATGAATGTTTTTTTCCTGTACAGTAATTGTACCTTAGAGTTGTTCCTGATTAAAAACTGAATATATGATAAGAAATGGACCAAAACACTTTCTGAAAAGCTTTGGTACCTACAAGTATCAGAGATTCTTCCATCCAGGTATGAAACAGCAGTTGACTATCCACAATTATACTGCTTCTATAGCACTTTTCTATGTTTGGTTGAAAGCTACTCTAAAAATGACTAACTTTTGAACAACAATGAAGTGTCTTCTTGACTGTTGCATCATTTCAGGAA